>NC_065517.1:32936295-32981093 GCF_006386435.1 Epinephelus moara
CAAAGTTTCATGTCTCTACGACATACGGGGCATGAGATATGCCCATTCAAAGTTTGCAATTTCAATCGGTTGCTATAGCGCCCCCCTTTGGCCAATTGATGTAATATTGCTCCATTCACATCCTCCCATGACCCTCTACCACTGTGCCAAATTTCACATGGATTGACCAAGTCAATGAGGAGAAAAACGTGGAACAGACACAGAGACACACCTACAGACAGAGTTTTCGTCATTATATAGTAAGATATCTTCTTGGCTTTTACTTTCTCTTTCGCTTGCGAGCGTGTTTACAAACAGTAACCAACAATCCTGCATAGCATACCTTTAACTGTTTGCAGAATGGTTCATACTCTCACAGTTTAATTAAGTATCACAGCTGACCAGGATTAAGGAATTCAGCTTTTTGAAAATAGAGTCACTAACCACTTTGATGGCTTTGAACACAAACAAAACAAGGCCAAACGAAAAGTTGAGTAAATTAATTTTTATTACACTGTTGGAACTGTTGTTTATGTTGACAGAAAAGCAGTGAAGTACAGATTTAGCAATGCATAAACCATCTTAAAACAGAAAAAATACCATAACGCCAGTGTTTCCACTTAATGTTTTCACCAGTACACAGGACTTCAAGTTGCAATCTGTCAGGGTATGAAAACAACTTGTGAAGCTCAAGGACTTTGTTTTGCAGAGAATACCACATTCAACAAGCATCCTTTTTTTATATTTACTCTGTTGATCTGATCTGGCTCGTTGATGAAATGTGAACAAGTGATGCATAAAGCACCCGAGATACTGTGGATGATTTCCCAATCTGTGTTCATGGAATGCAAACAGTCTTTTTTTATGTACAGTAGATTCACAGTAATTGCACAGAAAAGCACAGGGAGGGGCACGCATGGGAGAAAACTGGAAATATTTCAGTTAAGTCAATTGTGTATACTGAATACTGCCCCACTCATAAAACACAGTGAACATTTCTTATCATATGGGAACCCAAATTTACTTGTGTTTCATATTAAGATCAAGACTTACAAACCACAAACATAGTCCTAACGTGAAGTATAAATACATATATACTGGCATATCGCTACAGTAAATCAGATTATATTCATTACATGTATACAATTTAAAAACATAAAATGGAAAGCCAGATTTTCATTTGAACAATATGTCGATTATTGTTTTGTTATCATCACAAAAGAAGCAAACAGCTGCGTGTTCACTCTGGACTGCCAGGTTAGGTTAGATTAGATCACTTTGACAAGGTGAACAATGACTGACTCACACATTCATCCGCTGACCCAGTCGCCTGTGAGATGCTTAAGACTTGATACATATATACGTTACAAATAATAACACTGATACATGTGGTCATATGCGTACATACAATAGTCAGGATGTGCCCACACAGAACCGTGAACGTCTGCACATTCAACATTCAAAGTCCAGAAAATACATTTATACTGAGAATGTCCGCACACTCCTTTGTACAGACAGTGCTCGTTATATAGTTCCATGTTATAGTCACAGTATTTCCATACATGTTAAAGGAATACTTCAACCTTCAAATGATCATTTGTGTATCAGTTACTCAGCCCATGTTACTTTGAGTTTGTGAAGAGAACTTTGATTTTCTCACATGCCTCCATGGTGAACGAAGAATCCAAAAACTGAGAAAAATCTTGATAAGTTTAAGTCATAGGGGTCCAAGTTAAAACAACAGCAAAATTACATCAAAATATCCGTTTGCAAACTCTCACAGAACTCATGCAGTATAATCCAGGTCTCATTTATCCAGTCGTATGCTCAGTGCTTCCCAAATAGACAACCCTTTCAGAGGGGGAACTGTACTGAAAATGAAACATTTCTATGCTCTCTTCAAAGCCAAACTCCATTGACAAAACCCATAGTTTTACCTCACTGAACACAGGACCTGCTGGTCTACCGCTGCCTAGATCAGTTAGTTTGTTTGTGTTATTGTGTGACTTTTGTGTTTTAAGTAATACGTCAGATTCACCAAAGTCACACAATAACACAAACAAACCAACTGATGGAGGCAGCTGTAGACCAGCAGCTCCTGTGTTCAGTGAGGTAAAATTACTGTTTTTGTTGATGGAGTGTGGCTTTGAAGAGAACATTGAGTTTGACTTTCAGTTCACTTCCCCATCCGATAGGGCTGTCTGTTTGTGAAGTACTGAGCATACAACTTCATAAATGAGGCTTGTATTATACTGCACGAGTTGTTTGAGTTTGTAGAGGGATGTTTTGATATAGTTTTGTTGTTGTGGAATGTGGTCACCTTAGACTTTGATTGGATTCTTTGTTCACTGGAGGCATGCAAGGAAAAACAAAGTTTTCTTCACAAATTCAACATAACACAGGGTAAGTAACTGATATACAAATGGTAATTTGGGGGTTGAAGTATTCCTTTAATGAAATTTAGAATTATGTAAAAATCATAAAAGGGACAAGCCACTTGTGATCCTTAGTTTTTCCCACGCTTGTTTCCCATCAGAGAAACTTTTTCCTGCTTCTTTGTCATAGGCCAATCCAGGTGCTACAGCAAATGATGGCGATGTCATTGACACAAATATCAACATCTGCATAACACATTTAAAATTATAAAAAGTTGATGTGGGTCATTTTCTTTTTATAATGCACTCCTCTGGTTACAAATCACATAACCAGAATTGTTTTCATTTTCTGTGTGTGTGTGCTTCTACACATTTTGTGTGTATTCTCAAGCCACTCGTCAGGATATCCTTGTAGCCGTTTAATATGTCGCCATGAAACAAAAGCCAGAATACTCAGCCGTGCCAGGAGACCAAAAATAACACAGGAGCTCGAGGAGCTATGAAATGGTTTTGGCCACTGTGTGGAATAACGCAGTCAAATATGAGTTTTCTGTATTGACTACAGATGATAATACAATTATATTTTGCAGTTTCATATCCCAATCTTCCCTCTCCTTGAATGATCCTTCCAAGAAAATCTATTTCTGTTTGTCTTCACATTGTCACATCGCTCCCATTTTCCTCCAGTAGTCTGGATCACCTTACATTTGCTGTACTCCAGTGTTTCTTGTTGTAGATTTCTAAGTTGATTTTCTTTACCTATTACCATATCGTCTGCCCTAACATCTCTAACACCTATCCTACCTACCAGCTCCCAATATGTCAGCCTTAAAGGGATAGTTAAGATCTTTTGAAGTGGGGTTGTATGGAGTACTTATCTGGTCAGTGCATTACACACAGTAGTTGTCAGTCAGCACGCTCCCAAGTTGGAAAAGCAGGCTGGAATCCAACATGGAAACTAAGGGAGCGATCACACCGAGATGAAACGCTAGAAACAAGACGCCAGTAAAACTATTGTTTTTCTATGATACGGCGCGTCTGACCGGCATTTAAGCGTCTTTTTAGACGGGCGTTTTTCCGGCGTCCTTTTAGACGGGCGTTTTTGTAGACGCTTCTTTTTAGACGCACGTAGACGCTGAAAAGTTTAAATATTTTAAACTTTTTGAGCGTCAGACGCCAGTAGCTAGCATGCATTGAATAAGCGTTTCCAGCGTTTCAAGCGTCTTTGAAGCGTCCGCGTCTCTAGTGTCTCATTTCTGTGTGATCACCCCCTAAGCAATGTACTACTGTGGACGTGGGCATTAGCAGAAAGTATCTTAGCCACCTAAAAATATTTATCATTTTGAGAGTATGCTATAGTTAGAATATTTTCATCGCTTTACCTCGCCTTCAGACAGCAATTTAATTTTACTAACTGATCAAGGCAGCAGCAGACCAGCAGCTCAGTTTTCAGCAAGCCCAAATTACTGTTTTTTCAGTAGAGTCTGGTGGCTTTGATGAGAGGATAGATGGGAATTTGAAGCTGTTAATGGCATCTCTGTGAGGACGGGCTCCATGATGGAAAGGTAGAGCCGTGGAAATACTCTCAGTGTAGCGTACACTTAAAATGTTAGATTTCTTTAGTTGGGACTTTTTTAAGTGGCTAAAATACATTTTGCTGCTGCCCTCATCCAAAGCAGCACATAGCTTAGTGTCTGCGACGGACTCCAGCCTGCTTCTCCAAAACTGGGTGTGTGTCAATCAACATCTACTGTATGTAATACACTGACTATGGATGAGTACCTCATACAACTTCACTTTAAAATATCCCTTTGAACACTGTACTAAAGACTTCACTTTAGTGGGAGGACTCATAGAGATCCAGTTCCCTGGTACATGCCACTTCAGCACTGCTGAAATGTAGCATTTGAATCCACATGCCAACAGTCGAGCTGCGTTCATTCATTTTTATTTGAATGTAACTAAATATTTTGTTCCAATATTTGCCTCTTGAAGCTAAGGAAAGACTGCAGATGGGGGGTGACATCAGCAGAGCGGGACTGAGAGTTGGAAATGGGTCTAATTTGTTCAAATTCTCTTCATTTGTATTTTTTTGCTATAATGCTACAGGAATATTCCTATTTTAATTGGGATACTTTTCTCTGGGTGGAGGGCATATGTCTACTTACAGGCTTTGGGGCAGGGGGTGATGTAATCTTACGTTTACTCTGGTATTTTCCTCTTGGAAGGAGGCACCAGGTGTGCGGGCAGCTCTGATGGCAGTTCATGTCCCTCTAGTTTCACTTTTATCAGGTGGTTGGCCAATGCAAACTCCTCGTCATCAAGCATCCCGTCCTTATCGATGTCTGCCAGCTTCCAGATCTTTCCTAGCACCGTATTGGGCAGTTTTGACTTCACCATCTCTTTCTTGGCATTGGCTCCCGTCACCTTCCCATTGACAGGAGACAATGTGTAGAAAATCTCATCATAAGCAGGTTTATCACGTGCAACAACCCACTCTGCTTCATCAATGCCTTCACCCGCCCCTTCGCCATACCCATGGCCGAACGGGCCATCCAGAGTGCCATCAAAGGCACCACCCTTCACAACTGGGTTGGGACGCTGGGTTTCTTCTTGGCGGACCAGGACCATTAAGCTAGCGATGTCGTGGGCCAGCATGTCATCCACTGCCTCCAGGAGTTTGGGTTTCAGAGGCTGGAATTTGTTGAGATCCTGAGCTTGGAGTTGGTCCTGGAAGAGATAATACAGAAAAAAAACAAAACAAGTTTAGGTTTCATCTATCTAATCCTCTATCTCTACATCAACATTCCTTGTCTCTTTCCCGTTTACCTGCATCTTCTTCAGATTAGGAAAATCTCCAGGTGAAATCTGATGCTCTCGTTCGATGCGTTTGTAAATATCTCCCAGACTGGCGATCAGTTCTTTCTTCTTGTTCTCCTTCCCGAACACAGAGGGCATCTCTTTCTTCAGTGCGCTGATGATGTAGGCATGGACCTGCATTGTGAGAGTGAAAGCTTTACTCAACAGCAAATTTACTGGGACAGCATGTCAGCCTCTATAAAGTTAAAATTCTTAAGATTAACTTAAGGTTGTGGTTAAGTCTCAATAATACAAATGTAAGGGTCACTTTTGAAATGACACATTTATTGATCACTTGGGGCAGGAAACACACTTTGAGCGGCTATTCTGTCAGAAATACAACAGTAAATCTTGTCTATATATATATATATTTTGATGTAGCTATGTTTGTGATTTTTCAGTCCAGTGCATGCATACACCATTTCCTGTGATTCTCTTGTGCAAGTGTATGGTATTTGAATCCAGACTGGGAATGTTGGGACTTCACCACTGAATGCAAACTACTAAATGGAGAGCTGACTATATACAGCACTGTACCTTGTTGTGGACAGCCGCTGGGGATGCTGTTAATGGCTTCAGTTCTGCATCTATGCTGTCATCAAAGCCACCAGACTCCATTTACAACTAGAATTACCACCCTGTATGTCTGTGCCTCAGTGCACCAGTCAAGTTTCTCTTACAGTTTACACCCATGTCGGTGAAAACATGGATGCTTCACACACATCATTTGACCACAAAATTCTTCTCAGTTTATTCTTAAGTCCAAATGGATGTTTCTGTCAAATTTAAAGACATTTTTCTTTAGGTGTTTGTGAGATGCCGTGTTCACGAGAATGACACAGATGCAATTTCAAATTGACCTTGGCCTTTTACCACAGAAATCTAATTAGTTCATAGTTGAGTCCAAGTGAACATTTTTGCCAAGTTTGAAGAAATTCCCTCAAGGTGTTCTTTTGATATCGCGTTCACAAGAATGAGACCGACAAGGTCACAAGGACCTTGGCTTATGACCACAGAAATCTAAACAGTTCATTGTTGAGTCCAAGTAGACATTTATGCCAATTTGAAGAAATTCCCTTGAGGTGTTTTTGAGATATTGCGTTCACAAGGATCGGACAGACGGACAACCTGAAAACATACTGCCTCCAGCCATGGCTGTAGCCATTGTGAAATATTTGCAGGAACTTGTTGTGGAGGATTCAGTGACTGCCATAGTTTGCATGCGGTACTTCAAATGTAGTTCCTGCCATCTTGTGACACTTTTTATGTTGTTACAGTAACATTTAGGCTGGCACATGAACAGACACAGTGACTGAAGTAATAGTAATAATAATCAAAATAGGACAAGAATAACCCGATGAAATCACACACGTCGTGAAAGACGACCAGGAATGATTGGTCGTTGACCATTGTGTAGTCTGTTGCATGATTTTATGACTCCACAATCGCCTCATCTGACATAGTGATTGTCGGAACAGACAAAAATGTCGTGTAGTGTGAACCCGGCGTGAGACAAAAAAAAAAGTCAACCATTAGCTCTCATAGAATGCATATGTATTGAGACAGAGACATGTTGCATCCCCTGTTGATTCAATGTTTTACAGAAACTGATTTAAAATAGGACCCTTAATTATTTACAATGTTTACACTGCAACATGCCCGCAGACAAAATCAGATGTCTGCACAAACCATCTTTTAATGCTGAAAAAAGTACGATTTCTTCAACAAACCATTAAGAATTTCTGAAAAGAATCCTTAAATTGACCAGTTTCACTTAACCATGCTTGTAGGTTCTTTCTGATTTATCATTGTCCTGTTCTTAACCTTTGTTGTTATATATTTTTTTTGGGATGGGACATTTGATAGATGGCTCACATGTAACATCATAAGCAGCAGACTGTTGCAACCCTGGTGTCTAGGGACACTTAATGCTGCTTTAACCAGATTAGTCATCAGTAAATCTCTCAGATTACCTTTGTTGACATTTGTTTTTAATATTCAGCACAAACTTAAAAGTAATGGGAAAACCCTTATTTATTAGGTTGCTGTGGTGATGTGTGTGTGTTTCCCTGTATCGACCTTTTGTCCTTGACGCTCATCACGAAACACACACACACCCTATCGGCTGTCAAACAGGAAAACTGCGCTCAGCTCTCAGTTTGATAAATCTGTGTGTGTGTTTGAGTGTCTGCACGCGAACATCCTCTGCCTTTCCTCGAACTACAACAGGCAGCACGGCTGTCGCCTCTTATACCTCACTTCCTCTCCGGAGAGGAAACAGGAAGCAATTCACTCAGAGGAAAATAGCCACATTTGTCTGGTTCTATTAGTTCTGTGACAGCGACAAGCTTTTTCTGTCAAGGTTAACAGCTGGACAGGGCGGGGAGGGCGAATGAGTGGTGGGAAGGATAAATAGGAAACTCACATGCAAACACACCTGTGCTTAAATCCTGAACACGTCACTGTCAAATAACATCCCCAGACAAAGCATCACCTCCTGCTCCTGTGAGCTGCAGCGGTGCCATAAGCAGATTCTCCATCACTGAGTATCTGTGTCTTTAACTTGTGCCTTACCTTGGCTAGTCTCGCCCTCTTGATCAGATCATTGAGTTTTCTGAGCGCTGCGTTTCTCGGCAAAGACTGAATGTCCTTGAATAAGTCCTGCTCCTCTGCTTCGAACAGCTTCCTGTTGTCTGGGATCAACAGAGGGTGGGACCAGAATGACCCGATGTAGACGCGGATCACCTGTCAGTGAGGGAAACAGATGGAAAATCAACAGGGGAAAGAACACAAAGAGGCACAACCCAGCTAAAAGCATCTCATTTTTGACAATTTGAGGCAATGAGCAAGAAATGTTATTGATCAGCTTGTCAGTTAATAACCAATTTTACACGTAAGTGTTATTTACATAAGCCTTCAGATGACTACCAGACACCAGCTCCAATTTTTTTTTAAATTAGTCCAGTATTGAGCAAAACCGCTGTCGCTGCAAAACAACCAATGTAACCACTTGGGGCATTCAGCACTGTCGATGTACATCCAATAAAAGTGGTTATTTTTGCCACTGACATGGTCCAAATATATCTGTAAGTGTCTGACAACATTATGGAAAGGATCCCTACAGTGGTCGACTTTTTGTTTAAGTGTAAGATTCTTTTTTTTATTAAACCAGAAACAGCCCTAAAATCATTATCACCAAACCCACCAGACTCCATTTCAATACAGTCATTGTAAAATACATTACATTCAAAGTTGACAGAAACAAAATAAAACTTTTATTTGACTTTAACTGACAGTGTGAACATGCCCCGAGCTGTTACACTGGTGCCTGTTTCACGGCTGCAGCACTTGCTGAATGCTGGACCAGTTTCAAAAATTGTTGTTCCCATTAAAACATGAGAAAACAGGGTCCACGCATAAAGAGAAGGGCATTATATACACAACAAGCCTGCTCATGCTTGTACCAGTACAGTGTTGACACTACCAGTAAAGCATGAGGGAGCTGTGGTTCCAGTGTTCGGGTATCTTGGCTCATGCTCTGCCTATGTCAGGTTTACCCAGGCTCTGACCTTCTGCCTAAATTTGGATTTTCTGGCAACAAATACGAGTCAAGATGGGGGGAAGCTTTAAACCCACATTCCTCATGTTTACAATACCTCTGGTGTGTTGACTATTTTTCCCAGTGACCACATCAGGGCACCGTACACTCTCATCAACTGCTGCGTCTCTATCTGGTCAGCCTTATTCAGCACAACCCTGGCAAAAGAACAAGAGACAAGAGAACAGTGTTGACGTTGATTAAATTGTGAGCTGCTGACAATGTAGTGTTTGTTCTCTAGAATTAATTTTATCTATAAGTCAAGCAACCCCACAGTACCTGATCTTGTCCTCATGGTTCTTCAGGGCTTTTATGACCTCTGAGAACTCATCAGAGATGTCCAATTTGTGGGCATCAAACAGTAAAATGATCCTGTCCACTCGCTCTGCAAACCACTCCAAGACAGCCGCAAAGTCATAGCCTGAGAGGAGGAGAAGGAGGAGAAGGAGAGGATCCACAAAAGTGGTTGGGGTACAAAATAATAGGAAAAGTAAATTAGGATTTCAGATGAGGGACGGGAGGGTTTAGATAAAAAGAGAAAGTGAGGAAAAGAGATAATTAAATTTGTATCCTTTTACTTCCTGTTTCTTTGCTCCCATCCCATATCAGTGTCAAAATAGCATTAAATAGAGGCACATAAAGGGACAGTTCACCCTAAAATCATCTGACCTGTAGTGCTATTTGTCAGTCTAGATTGTTTTGGTGTGAGTGTTGGAGATATCAGCCGTAGAGATGTCTGCCTTCTCTCCAATAAAATGGAACTAGATGGCACTCAGCTTGTGGTGCTCAAAGTGCCAAAAATACATTTGAAAAACTCAACAGCAATGTCTCTTTCCAGAAATCATGATTGTTGTGAGCCGTTTCATGTAGAAACTATTTTCTCTCTACTGAACTACACCCAACAACCGAATACAATCTACTGCTAGCTCACTTAGCACCACTGAGCTAGCTAACGTTACAGTTCAGCTGAGACGGACGCCATTAATGTTTACATCTTCTCGTCCATGAGTAGATGCACGTTTCCTTCTGCGTGGTGATAGAAGTTGTGAGAGTGTAGTTTGGTAGAAAGAAAACAGTTCCTACATGAAACTGCTCACAACAAGGTCTGTGTCTCCAACACTCGGCAACTCACACCAAAACAATCAATCAACAAAGTTACTTTCGAGGCACAGGTCAGTCCACTGAGATTTTATTATGATGAACAGTTTTTATAATCCATGACCTGTGCCACGAACCCCAACTGTGATGCAATATTCCCGAAGGAAACTATTGAAATGGCTTCAGGTCGTAGAGGAGGCAATAAGAAGGACGCCCACATTACAACATGCTGAGAGAAAAGAATGTCTGTTTACAGCTGGACGAGGTCCTGCCAGGGTTCAACTAAGTGGCTTTTTAAAACTAAATAATGGGGGGGGAGGGGACCAAAAACAATGATATTTTATTGTGTAATTTGGCTCAGATTTTTTGTGAAATGCAATCATGGCAGTAATGAGTGCATACATGAGTGAATGAATGAGTTAATGCCTCCATAACGTATGAATAAATGAATGAGTGATGAGGTCTGTCAGCAGGAGTACATCATAGCCTCCTTTGACTTTCTTTCCTACTCAAGGACAAAACGGACCCTAGACTGGAGAAATTCCACAGTATATGAGAGGAGAACAAAGAACAAAAGGACAGGACGAAGGATTAGTGAGCTTGAGTTTCCGACCAACACTGAAGGACACATACGAGGCACAGAGTCAGTGGTGAACCTGTTACAGCTGATGTTATGGAGTAGAAGGCATTTGCTGTGAATTGGTAGTGGGAGGAAGTTTTATGTTAATACAGGGGATGTCAAATGGATTTTCTGAAGAGCTATGTTTGTGAAAGATTGTCTCTTTATAAATTATAAACCACATCACTAAGCTTTGAAAGTGTTATCACTTTGTATCTAAATCTGACTCACTCTGGTCCGCCTTCCTTGTTTACACAAAGGCAGCCTCACTATACAGACATAGCTGTGATAGAAATCCCACTTTTCACATACTCGCTGAAAAGCTGCTATTGCTACTGTGGCTGCACTGCTGCTCCTCCCAGCAGAGGAATAGTTCACACTCATAGTGAATGACTTCCATAGTGGCTACGTATATTTATCCGAATGTTAAACATATTGCTAAGGCTGCCCCCTGATAGTCGACCATAGTCTACCAGAAAGGTGCCATTTGTTGGCAAGATTTCATTGGTTGGTTAGTCACAGAGAAAAAATGTTAGAAGCTGCGCCTTGTCAGAATAAATCAAAACCTATATGACTGGACCATGTGGGAATTTAATCTGAAAGGACAGACACAGGAAGTGGCCACGCTCAGCAGTCAGACAGGAGTCAGGTTAATTTCCAGGGCTGGTACCTGCGGTTATTCCACAGGCTAGTTAATAACATGTCGGGCAGGAAATCCAAAGTGTGGGATCATTTTGAGAAGGTGAAGGACGAACCCAAGGTGATATGTAAACTCATCTTCATTGGTCGACTACAAACATGACGTATCATCTGAAACATGGAAGTAGCTACATGCCCATTAGCCCACAGCGTCATTAACAGGCGGCTCGCTCAGTGTGTGACGTGCACTTGTAGATAAAATATAGGCCTATATTAATGAAGGTTCATTAGTACGGTTTTGTATTTCTCTGTAATGTAGCACAGTGTTAACAATGTTACTGACACTATTCTTTCTCACACCTTCAACTCAAACCACCAAAATATATCATTTAATAATTAAATTAATATCGTAAACATGCGGGCGACTAGTCGACTAATGGCCCTAAATGACGACTATTGGTCGACTAGGAAAATTCTTAGTCAGGGGCAGCCCTACATTTTGCTGACATGATGCCTCAAAGGCTCCTAACAATGAAAACCTGGTCATCTTTCAGAACAAAATGTTAAGTGTTCAATAATTCCTCACTGGGATGTGAGCAGGGTTTGGCAGCTGTAGCAATAAGTATGTAAAACATGAAAATTGGTTTCCTTTCTCTCCTGTATGAGCAGAGCTGAGAGGAGATAGAGGGCACACTGCTGCTTGAGCAAAGCTGTGGAGGGTTAAAAGAGAAATAGATACCTTGATATTTTGAATTTTAACGGATTATTCTTCACAGGATGCACTTTTCACATGATGTGGGGAAAAACAAGAATAAGTCTAAAGCTACACTATCACTACCTAGACCTAGCCTGCAATTTTCATAAGACTGTGAAAGCTGAAGATTTTTCTATCTTAGAGCCTCAGCACAGAGAAGCGAAAAATATGAAGTCTGTCCTGACTGTGGTTAAGTAGAGTTAAGGGAATCACAAGTACACAATTGGGGTTCATTTTGTTAGGGGCTCATGAATATCTACAATTAATGTTACAGTTCTATAACTTGTGTTCAAAGCCAGTGTTTTCCACAAGTGCATCAAACAACGTCCAGCTGGCTGAAAATGGCAGCCAGCTGTGTACCAAAGAGGGTGGTGATGGTGTTAATTGAACACATGAAGTGGTGTGTTAATTGACCACCACTGCTGTGTTATTTTTAGGGTTATGAGTCTTTTAGAAATCATTGTTTGGAAGGTCTGTAGTCAAAGCTAGATTATCTGCAGAGGTCGACTCCTGCTCCTCCAAACACACCTCATGATTAAAATGGATAAAAACACTGACTATAGCACTTTCACGTAAAAAATCAGGGTTTCTCTGACGTTCTTTGGCGGCCAGAGGATGTAAAGAGGGGCTGAGATGCTGCTAATATTACAGTATCTCTACCTGCTTCTAGGTGCTCAGATTTTTTTTAGGTTAGGATTCCTTCAGTGTTCAACTTTCAAGAGGTTTTTACTGGGAGTTGAATTATGCATAAAGACTGAATAAAGCAGATTCATATAAAAACGTGTCTCTCCGACACTCTTAGGCTGGCTCAGGACATCCGGGAGGGGCAGGTCGGACTGTGAGCCAAACTGGCACTAATGTTAACTCAGCTTTTTTTTTTTTGTCTCATAACTTAAGATCCAGACGTCTGATGACTAAAATTCTTCATCTGGTTAAAAGATACAGTTCAAAATGACCAAAAGGTGATGGTGACGTGACTGGAAGCAGTAAGAAAGTAGTACCCGGGAAATGTTTTAATGTCCCGCTATCCGGCACTCCTGGAAAACTCTACAAAGCTAACATTTCAACCTGAGGATGATACTAGTTCAGTGGTTCCCATCCTTTTTTGGGTCAAGAACCCCTTAATTTATACACATTAGGTCATGGAGTACCATTTGATAAGAGGTTACTTTAGGGACCTCCGTCTGCAAAGATTTTAGGTTGTTAGAATTCTATCGTCGTCTACTACAGTTAAGGGGAGAGAACGATGGAGGAAGTGAAACCTGTAGTCAGAATAGTCGATTTTATGACTCTTTCACACATTGAGCTAACTTCTACAGTTAATTCAATAATGGAAATTAACATCCCCTATATTCTAGGGATCTCCTGGTAATCTGTCAAGGATTCATGGGGAATCTTTTGACCCCTGATTAAGAACTACTACACTATGGTAAATGCTCTTGGAGTATGAATGTTAGCAAATTGGGAGGACTTACTAAGAAATTTTGTTCCAATTTGTCCACCAAATTATACTGTTTTCTTTTGAGGGAAAGTGGAATTCTTGAATTGATTGTGGCAGAGTGCTCAGAGCTAAAAACTCAGGGATTCCTCCTCTAATGTCACTAAAATACATCCAGTAGTTCTTGAGATCTGTCATGAACAAAAGTGTTGGTCGATGGGGAATTCATGAGATGGTGGCAAAAGACGAAAGGCCAGAGAATCACCAAAAACGATTTCTCTTCTCAGGATCATGAGTATTAAGTTCACAGCATCTGACAGTAATTCTTGAAATATTCCGCAGAGAAAAACCTGAAATAAGGAAAACTACATTTGACAAATCTGACTTAAATGTCCAACTAGCTACCCAACAAAGTAAATTTCGGGACAAAGATATTTTTTCCCCTCAAACCATGTGACAAGAGTCTGGTGAAGAACATCTAACAGTCTATAAATTCTTCAAAATATCACTTTAATTAGCCTTTCTGCTGCTGGGTGATGCCCAAGTTTATCTACAATACCTCCATAAGGACATCTATGTAGGCAGCTATAGCCTGACTCCTCATCTGGACACACACACACACAAATAAATAAATACAGACAGTGATGAAAACAATGCAACAGGGTGAAAGAAAAGTGAAGAAAAGAATGAGACACAACATACAGATATACAAACAAATGAAACATGAAAACGTGACATGCAATAGACAAAAGGATGGAACTGAAAGGAAATGAAAATGAACACATTAAGAAAACACACTCACATGCACTCTGTCCCCAGAGAAAACACAGCTGTGCTGACTCAGAGAAGTTTAACCTGTATTTTTTTTTATATCCAACACACAACAGCAGGGTCACACCTCACTGTGCTGTTTATTTGGTTTGACAACATGTTCATGGGACACTTTGACTGAAGAACTAGAAATTGGAACAGACTGGATGAGGGTCTGCTTCAATTAAAATACTTTCAGCTGTAAACAAAGTGAAATTCTGTCCGTGCTGACAGACTGCCGACTCTTTGTTGTTTCTCAACAGAAGAGCTGCAGAAGGAAACGTTCTCATGACAAACATTAATCCAGACCCAACCCTGCTATGAAGTAATGTGCTGAACTCAGTGACCAGATTATGCTCCTTGTACTTATTTAGCCTTTGGAACTTCATGAATTTGTTCATATATTTTATAATGTCAGCACTATGAATTTCATATTATTGTCCATTCACAATGCTTTTGGCACAACAGAGGAAATACTGTCTCATTATGAAAGCAGGAGAAATCACTTCATAACCATTACTAAAATGGTAATAATGATGCCCATAATGGAGTTCACACCTGAACTCATATTAAAGGATTACCTCTTTTGAGTGCAGATAAATGACAGTGAAGTGTGAAAAAGGTTTCTATTGAATCAGGATCTGCTCTACATTCAGTACTAATCTACTGATACTGCTGCAGTATTGTGTTCTGACAAAAGCATCATTATAACACAACATATTTAGTGTTCAACAGTAGGAACGAGCATGAATGGCACCCCTTTGGTAAGTTTGTGTTGTTAAAGGGAACTTATTATGCTCATTTTCAGGTTCATGTTTTAATGTTCATAAAACCCTTTATTTTCCTCATACTGTCTGTGCTGGATCACCTGTATTCACCCTCTGTCTAAGACACTCCATTTTAGCGCCTGTCTCTTTAAGCCTCCGTCCTGAAAAAGCTCAGTCTGCTCTAAATGGTCAGTGTTTCCAGGTCTTCTGTGTCTGTTAAAGCTTCTAAACCATAATTTTCACAACCGGACATGTTCCTACAGAAAAATGATCCGAAATCAGTGAGAAATTAACAACATCAACAACCAAGATTACATGTTTCCCTGACATTAGCATGTAGCAACATGTAGCCCCGTCCTTGCATGCGGCGTAGGAATGACTGAAATAGAGTACAGCAGCACTTTATACCATTAGAAAACACAGGTAAAAGCTTCTAAACCAAATTTTTTACAACTGGACATGTTCCAGTAGGAATATGATCTGTAATCAGGGAGAAATGATCAACATCAGCACCAAGATTACATGTTGCACTGACATTAGCACATAGCAACATGTAGCCCCGTCCTTGCAGCGAGGGAATGAGTGTTATGGAGTAAAGCGGGACTTTGCATTGTGAAAAATCACTAATAAAAGCTTCTCAACCAAAATCTCTAAAACTGGACGATCCAAAATCAGGGAGAAATTAACAACATCAGTAACCAGGATAACATATTTCCCCAACATTAGCATGTAGCAACCAGTAGCCCTGTCCTTGCAGCAGGCGAATGACTCTTAAAATGACTTTTTACACTTAAAATCAGCAGTAAAAGCTTCTAAACCAAAATGTTCCAGCAGGAATATGATCCAAAATCAGGGAGAAATTAACAACACCAGCAACCAAGATTACATAATTTCCTAATGTTAGCATGTAGCTACATGTAGCAGTGTACATAATGTAAAAACTTGCAGTAGAGAGCAGTAGAGTGCCTGGAGCCAATGACCATATCAAGAGATGTCTGTCATTACGGACTGAAAACACTGCAAACAGTATTCAGAACGGTCTGAAGCCTGAGGTTTTTGCTCACAGGGATTACTTTTACATACATTTAACTCATAATTTGAATCTTGGCTGCATTTAATACAACCATTCAACATTCTAATACTGTACATATGACAGAAAAAAAGGAAAAGCATAATAGGTCCCCGTAATTCCTTCAACATACAAAACCTACTTCTATTTTGTGGCAGTGTGCATTCAGTGATTAATGTACTGTGGTGAAGGCCATTACCAAGAGTTTTGGTAGAAGAGACACAATCAGTATGGGCCGTATTTGGCATAAGAAACCTCTAGACAGTGCAAAATTAAGACTGGAGTACAAACAAGGGGAGAGAGTGGACAGACAGAAGAATGGAGGGAGTAAAAATGGACAGTGAAAGAGTGGGTGAATGTGGGACAGACTAAATTATAGCTGTCTTTCATTATCTGAGCTCTTTTGTTCATGTTAGCAGTTGGTATGGCAATACCACCGTTCAGCGCTGGGAATGCCAGCCATGCCAGACACATATCAAACTGTAAGAAAGCCCTGAGGAATTCTTGTGAGCCTTTCACACCTAAACTTCTCTTCAGTCTCTGCGTTCAGTTCAACACCACGGTTGAGATCTGTCCAGTTCACATCTTAAAATGTAGATAAGAAGTACATTAAGGATTAAAGAGCTTTTTGTTTTTTTCTATTTTGCTTTACTTGCAAAAAATGTCCAGTTTTATAAAATTCCCATGAGCTGACCTTGGTATTCAGAGATAAGCACCAATGGATAAGCAAAGAGCAGTATGCCCTGGAGATGAATGAGTTTTTGTGTAAACAGATGGGATGTATCAAGAAAAAATGTCATAATTAAATTAAATGTCCATGTGACGCTCTTTAATTTAAACTGGCCCTTAGCTTGCAGATTCTTACATTTCCATTTAAAGGAGGATACAAGACTTGAAAGAGTGGCTACATGTTACAAGCCATGAGAATTAGACGTCATTAAAAACATCTGTATTTACTCTAACTGCAATAAATGCACACATGCATCACACTCTGAGATATTTATCTGGTATTTTTGTTGCTTTCATGTTGTAAAATTAGTTTTATTTTTTTTAAAAAGTGGTTTTCTCCAATATAATCTGAATAAATGTCTCAGCCCCCTAATTCTTTTCACAACAAGACCGTTGTTTTTATGTTGTACCCTCACCACAGTAGGAACGAAGTATAAATAGAATCCTTAGACAGATTTTATGGTTCTCTGGTTGCATTTTCTTTTAACTTATTCCCACAAATACTGAAATTTCATTCCGAGCCAAAGCTAAAACATATGTAACTACTTCGACTACACTGCAAGTCCTCTTAAATGTACAACTTTGTTTGTTGACCATAAAAGTTTAAAAGGATAGTCTAGATTTTTTGAAGTGAGGTTGTATAAGAAATTTATGCATAGTTAGTTTATAGCTTACAGTAGATGGTGGTCAACACGCCCCTAGTTTAGAGAAATAGGCAGTAGTGCCACCATGGAAGCTGAGCAATGTACTGCTGCGGATGAGTCAACAACAAAACTTATTTTAGCCAACTAAAAGTCCGACCTGAAAAAATCAATATCAGTTTAAGGGTGCTTTCAGACCTAGAGTTGTCTCCTTTGGTCTGAATCAGGGACTAATTTTGTCACAAAGTTGTATAATTGTCGAGTTGGTTTGTATTCTAACGGCAGCATTTACAAGCGGACCAGATCAGATGCCTTGTGTGAGAAAGCTGCTCTTGATTGGTCAGAATTTCCATGTGGGAAAAATCCAGGAAGTAAACAAAACTTTGAAGAAGAGTACACTTGCAAGATAAATGTGACACTTTCTAATGTCACAATGGAGGGACAGCTACGCAGGTTGATTTTAGCGCTGCTCATCGTGGACTATATTGCTGTCATTGTTCATTTTAGTCAAACCATACAGTTTCAAAATCTGGACCATCCCTTTAACACACGAAAAAGCAAATGTACGTCAAAATGAGTACTGAACTTTACAGTGTTCAAAATGTGTGCATACATTTGTGTGTGTGTGTCTTGTGTATGTGTGTATAAGAGAGCACATTCAGAGCTCATCTTTTTGTCGCTGCTTCCTGTTCTTTGAAATGAATGAAGCATAATCCTCCTGATAGCTAAAAGCTAAAATAAACACACACGCGTACACATCCAAAGGAAATGCTGACATTGTGGTTCAGAGTTCAGTGGGACTAGAGGGGGGCTGCAGCTGAATGGGTCCAGTGAACGAATACTGACACATACATACACACACACACTCATTACCATAAACAGAGGGAGATAAAAGAGTGTGTGTGTCTCACCTCGACTGATTCTCTGTTTCTCTCCTGACAGAATTCCTGGTGTGTCAATCACACTGATGCTTTCCAGCACTGGGTTTGGGAGCTGGGCACACACAAACCTAGATCACACACACAAGGAAAGGAAAGAAGGAGAGGAGAGGAGAGGAGAGTTAAAAGAAACTGGACAGAAGTGTAAAACGTTTAAACAACAAACATCATCCTACACCAGACCTCTGCCTCCCTCTCTCCTCCTTCTCCTCTATCTCTCCGTCTCCAGCTGTATAAATACTAACAGGTTAGCGGTCGTCCTCACTGTGAACCCCCCTAATCCCCACTGACAGTCAGCGATTCTTCTGTCTCCTTTCAGCAGCGGTGGGCCCTCACAGCAAGGACACTACCGCGAGAGTAAAGTGTTTTTGGCACTTTTTCTTTTTCCAGAAGGATGACTCTGCAAAGACGACTGGCTGTCTGTCTCTCCCTGTCTGTCTCTCACACACAGACAGCCATTAAAAGAGAAAAGCCTGACCAGTGAGCAGAGGGAAATTCAATCACGCAGGAATGTAGAGCCGTAGCGTGGACTCTCTTTCTCACTCTCCCTTTATTTTCCACTAGTTTCCCCGTGCGTCCACACACTCCATCTTGGTACACCACTCTGTGTTTTCACTACACACACCTCCACAGGTATCTGACAGCTTCTCCCATCAGTGCATATCATCTGCCGCTTCGTGAAAGTGTGTTTACCTGTTGAGGAAGGCGTTTCCGAACGCGTTCAGCTTTCTGAAGGGCTTCTTGGGGTCAACCACCAAAGCGTTACCGGGGATGACTCCCTCTGTGTCGCCGTGCATCACCGCGATGAAGGAATCCGTGGTGGGTTCAGGGCCGATCCGCATTCCGGGAAAATCCTGCTCCAGCAGGTAGCTGTAGGGGAGATAGTATTACATGGCGTTACAGAAAACAAGACGAGATGTTTTTGATAATGATAATGAGTAATAGTGCAGAGGGCACTGTGTAGATAGCATACTGTGAGGCGACAAGGGTATATAATAATACAACTTCATAAGATAACAGCATGTATTACTTTCACTTTTTTAAAGTCCCCCCCACTTAAAAATGTAATTTTCTCTTGTTTATGTCCCCTAAAATGTCTGACCTTGACTATACTGACTTCTTATCTGTGCAAAGTTTGTTACTTTCCTCTACAGAAGGGGGCGACATCTGTGCCGATCTCTAAAATCTCAGATTCAAGCAAGCTAGATTAGGTGCGTAACTTATACGTAAGCAAATCGCTGTCTAATACTGTTGACCAGGAAGAGACTTTGACACTAAACCGACAAATAAACCTGAAATCTCCAGCGCAGAGTGGACTTGTCAGTACAGAGAGCAGTTAGCATTAGCATAGTGAAAGTTTTGATAGTAGACATGTTAGAGTGTGCAGTTTCTGGATATAAACAGGACCCATGTGAACACACTGTACCATCATAGCAGATATTACTATGGTTTCACGACCATTAACGCTGAGTCAGCCGCTGCCATTTAGCCTACATGCTAACAAGCTAAAACACAGCATAAACATATAAAAGATACTAACTAACACTTAGCATTCTGATACGACTGCTAGTCACCGATTTTGGTGCACAACAGACTCCTCATCTGACTCTGACTCTGACTGAGGCTCAAATATGTACGGCTGAATCTCTCCCATGTTTCCTCGAAAGGTAACATTGGTTATCTTGCAGTGCACTGCTCTAGCTGTAGCTAGACCTTTCTCCACACCTAATTTTAAGTGAAATTAAAAAGCAAAACTTGCTGGTGGGCAGGGTGGAACCAGATCCAGAGTCTCTCGCCCCTTTTTAGAGTTTTTAAAAACTTTTTATATGGGAAAACCTTGTTAAACAAAATATTAACCACAGCAGAGTATTTTCACACACTTAAAACATGTCTTGTCTTACAGTTAAATTATGTTTCTGTAAATGCATGTACAAGTTCTCCAACCATGGGTTACTGAGTCAACCCCTTACGCAACTGCTTGTAGTTGACCTTCCATCATTTCTATCATTCCAATGAGTTGACTGAATCCCCACGGTCAACTTCAGGCAGCAGGGCAGATGTGCGTTACATCTGCAGGCTCTAATTTGAAAGAAGCGCTGCGAGGCCTTTTGGTCAGGATGATAAGAAACTATTCAAAAATCAACAGAAACCAGGTCTGTCTTGAATTAGAAGCTGCTGGAACGAAAAATGGGGGAATTTGACATCATCCTGGGCTGGATAGCTGCTGAGCACAAAGTAAACCACTGCTCCAAATTCACCAGCATTAAGTTTGAAACAAGTTTGTTTTGCGGTTAGATAAGACAGAGATGGAGGTGTTTGGCCAAAAGTGGGGTTAAATGAGCGAAAACCTGTTGCAGGAGAGATGGTGAGGTATTCAAACCCAAGAGCATGGTGACTACTGTCAGGAGAAGATGACAGCATCACACTCTGGGAACGACATGCTAGATAAACAGATAAAAGTGGGCACAATAACAGGGAAGAAAGCATAGCTATCAGCCACAGCTGGAAATTTAGGCCTCACTTAAGTGTTCCTACAGGAAAAGTCAACTTAGAAGCATCAAAATTCTTTTTGGAGTTGCCAAATATGTTTAAAATTAAGAATACTCAGACTGAACTAGGAAGCTGAGTCTGTACAAGAATTTGGTTGAGCTCTACCATTGCTGAGAAAAGGAGTGGTCATATACACCACCCTGCCAGGCGCTTGTTTTGCTGACAGATGATGAAAAACAGCTGAATGAGGTGAGAAAGGTTAAAACAAGATGGACAACCACATGTTAAAGTTTATGCATGCATGTATTTTTTTAGCAGACCTATAAACTCAAATTTGTGAATGTTTTCTGCTGCAAATGGGTGTTCGAGTTACAACTGATGCAAACTTTTGACCTCCTCTTTAACCGTTGCTATGGCAACACAGCTGACTTAGATCTCATATGTTTGAGGTGTGAAAGGTTGAATGCTTATCTGTTAATTCAGTGACATCACTCATCCCAGCGATGTGGGTGCAGGCCGTAAAAAGGAGATTTAGGCAAAAGATTTACAGCCAAAGGGCCATAAATTCAAGATGTGAGTGTGGGATGTGTATGCATTTTAACTGCTACCAGATGTAAACACAGCTCACTTATACATCTTCTCCACAAACACACACACACACCTTGTCAGAGGAGTCAGCAGTGCCTGGTAGAGCCATCTCTCTGCTCATGTGTCTGTGTAGCGTGTCTGTGGAGAGAGGTTGTGCAATGCGTGTGTACAAGTAGACTGTATGTTTGATATCATAAAGATACTGTGTGTGAATGTGTGTGCAATTCATCATCTCACATCATGCTATTTCATTTATCAGGGCTTGACAGTAATGGTTGCCAGGTTGGTTGCATCAGTGACAGATGCTTTTTAATATATAGGCTATAAAAAAAAAAATAAAAAAAAATAATAAATAATATAATAATAAATAAATTTTAAATATCTGTTGCAATAGTGATATTTAAATACTGCCGTTACAGTCAAAACTGGACCAGACAACGCTGCATGTGTATTGGTGCATTCACTCGCACGCGCACAAGCATCTGTTTAAGAGCCCTGACCCACCAAGCCGACATTCTGCCGTTGGTCAATGTTGGGCCATTGTTGAGCCTTCGTTGCCCTTTTTTTGTAATTTAACCAGAAAAACCTCTTGAGATTAAAAATCTCTTTCTCAAGAGTGTCCTGGTTGAGACAGGCAGCAACAGACAGACAACGTAGACAAAAAAAAATACAGAATAAAAATGTACAGCTCTAAAACAAGAAATATAAAACACAAAATAAGATCACTACAAAGAAAAGCCAAAAAGTATGTTAATGTATACAAGAAGCGAATCATAAAAACGCAAAAAATGGCAACTATACATGATTACAAAGACGAGCGAAGATACACCGTGACATCGGCATACAAAAGTTTGTGTACAAAAATCCTGCAACAGTGCTTTGAAACTGCCGAGAGGAACCAATGAGTGCATCTTTAAGTCCCTCTGCAGAAGATTCCACATATAAGCAGCTGCATACAAGGCACTCTTGCCAAACTCTATACGTATCCTCGGTACAGACACTAAAAACATGCTCTGAGAATGGAGAGCAGAGCCATTTTCAATTTTTTGCTTAAAGTACACACATAAATATGTTGGAAGTAGGCCAAGAATAGCTTTGTAAACATGACAACACCAGTGAAGACTTCTACGAAATTGTAAAGAGAGCCAGCTAACCCAAGCATACAGGACACAGTGATGAGTTAGTGGCTTACAGTTGGTAATGAATTGAATGAGTTATATTTGTGCTAGTTGGCCGTAGTCTTTGCGGTGTGTTTAGGTGCCACCTTTTGGCCGAGGCATAGGCAACATGAGGCGACGCAACAGCCGGCCTTTGTTGCCACTGGTTCTTTGATGTTGATCTGGTGTGTCTGAACCTTTAGAGATGATGCCAAAGTAAATTAATTTAGTTTAACTGTGGGGTGAAAAGTCTGGCTCACCGTCAGCATCACAAATATGAAAAGTGAGTCAATTGACAAAGAACCAGATAAACCTGAAAGAAAAACGAGATGTAAATTTGTGTCTTGGGAGGGTAAGTATCCTGGCATTTTGGAGCTGAATGGAAAATTATTCTTCAAGGCATGTACGACACACCTTGATAAGTAACGTATCTAGTTCACTGGTTAACTGATAAAACTTCCGATACAAATTCTGTGAAGTATCAGAGAAAACACAACGGATTTTGTTTGCTTGCTGTAATAAAAGCTCTTATTCGTTTGAGTCACATTTTCATTATTAATCTCCAGTATTTTAATTACACAAAATATAAGGTGACTAAAATGGCAACCACATTTTCACTTTCGACAACCAAAAGCTGATGCCTGGTTGCCAGCCTGGTAACCACTTTCAGAAATTTGCATTGAGCCCTGTTGATCACATTCTGTGCAGTATGTTGTCAGTGGCACTTTTAAGATGATAAGTTATCTGTCCAATCCAGTTGATTCAGCGTCCTCTAAAACTTCTAAATTCACTTAATTAATCAAAATCAGCCCCCTGAGAGTTGAAATATGGCTACATCTAGTTTAAACAGCCTTTTTGACATTTTGAAAATGTCAGAAATGGATTCTGCATCTTCAGTAACCCCCAAAACCACTCCAATACTGTCCAAATCCACCAAGCAGTTGCTGAAATATAGTCTACATAGGTGGTTATGCTAATCAATGCTAGCGATGCTAATTTCCCAACATATTCAAGTTAGCATCCAGGAAATGCTGGGCACGCATTCTGTACATTTCTAGCATAAAACTTTGGGGAACTCAACATTTCCAGGTTCACATAGTTGGCAAGTAGACTCTCTGGAAGGCTCGAGTCTGATTTGAGGTACAGTGACAAATTTAGGCCAGAGCAAGTGTAATTTTCAAGATAGAAAAGTCAACTTGGGCTCAATTTGAAGCCTGTCAACTTGGGCAGTTCTCTAAGTGAGGCAGTGATAGCAAAGTGATGAAACATGATCATTTTAAATTAGAATCTGTCAAACTGACAGTAATTTTTTTGGTTTTTGGGGGATGTTGTGCGTGATATTTTGAAATAAAATGGCAGCAAGCCCCAGAATCTTAATCTGCTACTTTCCCCTTTGTGTCAGGATACTACTTGCCAAATTTCATACTTGTATGGCTATTTATGTCATCGTAGCACCCTAATATTTGCATCATTTCGCCAGAAACATGTCCAAAAAAAAAGGGGTTTTGGGCCCCTTGAGACCACTCGGCCACGAGTTGTGGGTGCTTGTTATCAACTCGTGATTGCCCAAGGTATAGGCTAACGGGAAATAATTGTGGGAAAAAAAGGTAGCAGGACTGGACCTGACTCCCGGCCTATGAGACCTATGAGATGAAACTGAAAATTCAAAAGGTACATGCTTCACCAACCCATGACCTCACAGTGACATTATATAACGTTTAAAGCACTGACGCACATTAAAATCTACCTGTGAGCACAGAAAATAGAAGACTATGACTAGACTAAATATACTTCCTGTCATCCCAGCCAATGTGTCCTGTCACCTTGAAGGAGAAGTTGGGTTCTGTGGATGATTCACTCTCTGAAAGACTCAGAGTGTGAAATTTGCAGCAAAAAAGAAAAATCGATAAATTTCAGCCCTGAAATGAAGACAGGCTCAGATTACTGACCTCTGAATAACCGCGAGAGACTACATTACCCTCCACCAACATCTCTCGCCTCTCTATCCATCTTCTCTTCCTCTGACAGACATTCATTCACATTTTATCACTTTCCTATTTCACACCAAGTCAAACACGATTTAAATAAACATCACTGTTGGAGCTTTTCTGACCTGCACTGCTCCCACATTTAAAGTCTGGGGCCCTGTGATGCGAAATGAAAGAGATGCTGACCGAGGGTTACTCAGCAGTTTGTGCATTCTGCATCTTAGTGTTACAATGCCGGTGGTGTGCCGTGGGGGGGGGGTAGGCTGCTGACTGGTGGGTGTTGTTGGTGAGAAAGAGAAACAAAAAGACAGGGAGAGAGAGGGAGAATCAGTGAGAGACAGAGGAGGAAGATGTCTGCACTGTCCTGTCTTATAGCAGGAAGTCACTAACAGCATCCTCTCTCTGGCTTTCAAAGGCTTACCCCACTAATTACCTGCTACGCTCTGCAAACCAGTGTGAGTGTGTGTTTATGTGTTTGTGTGTGTGTTTGTGAGGGGCATGTCGTTAGTAGCAGTCCTGCAGTTCAAAAGAGGCCCAACACCCTGCTGCTGATAATCTCCTGCTGTCACACATAAACACACACACACACACACACACACACACATATATATATATATAAACTCCAAAGAAACATTATTTTTATAGTAAGTTTTACACTAAATCTCAAATCATGAATTTTAGGCACCCTTGTCCAGAATAATGTTAAATGCCTGAAGCACTATCGGTCATACCCTGGTAACAAAGAGTACTTAAGGTAGTGATAAGCAAGCAAACACTGCTTTTTGCTTTTATCTAAACTAAGATAAATTGTATTAAAGGGACAGTTCACCCTTAAATTAAATATAAACATATTGTTCCTCTTACTTTGGGCCTGTTTCATGAAACCAACATAGCAGATTAAGTCAAGATTATCCAGCTACCTTAGCTGAATTTAGCCCTGACTCGGTTTCATGAAAGCAGAGGCACATGGAAGATTTACTCCAGACCTGCTCCAGACCAGGCTAGATTAATCCTTGTGGCTTATCTGCTGGAAACCAGTGTGTTTTTTCTGTGATTTTATGTTTGTATTTTGCCTTACTGATACTAGCTTGCATTGAAATACCACATATTACCACTCAGTTAAGTATTCATTCATTTCTGTAACTGCTTATCCTGTTAGGGGTCGCGGGGGGCTGGAGCCTATCCCAGCTGACATTGAGCGAGAGGCAGGGTACACCCTGGACAGGTCGCCAGACTGACGTGCATGTCTTTGGACTGTGGGAGGAAGCTGGAGTACCTGGATAAAACCCACACTGACATGGGGAGAACATGCAGCTCTGCACAGAAGGGCTCCCTCACCCCAGGTACGAATACCCCACCCCAGGTTAGAACCAGAAACCCTCTTGCTGTGAGGCAACAGTGCTAACCACTGCTCACCGTGCCACCCACTAAGTTAAGTACTATTATTATTTTTATAATTATTCCTGTGATAGTCATTGGCACTGTTATATTGTGTTTATGAAGACTGATGTTCATATTGTTGTCAGACAGGCATGCCCAAATCCATCCTGGGGGCCAATTGTGACTGCAGATGGCTTTGAAATGGCTCTTGGCTTGTCTTCTAAAATATACTCTAAGTGGCCTCCCACACAACTAGGGTTGTGACGGTATTAGATTTTCACGGTATGATAACCGCCTAAGAAAACATCACGGTTTCACGTAATCATAGCATTACTTAATATATATTACTATCAGTGAGAATGACCTTTAAAGGAATGAAAATGGGAGGGTTATTTTTAGTTAAACAAACATTTTATTATTATAATTGGATGTATGTGTAAAAAGTCTCTCCTTTTTGAATTACTAAAATAAAGGGGAGATTCTCCTTCCAGTTGCGTCATTTCTTCAATATCGTAGATAAGCAAATGTACACAGTATGATAACCGTCAACTGTTATATCACGATATACCCTGAAACCGGTGTATCGCTGCAACCCTACACACAGTATTGCTTGATCAAGCAAGTTCATGTTGCATTTCTCTGTTCACCTTGCGATGGCAGAACTATCGTACAATTTGTAGACATGCACCAACTAGGAACTATGCAGGTGGAGCTAATGTGTTTTCATAAAGACATGGTAAACAAGCAAGCAAGCAGTTAGCTAACAGCAGATAACTCCTGCGAGGTGTCCACAGCAAAAAAGCGTGACGTCGACAGCAAGGGCTGCCACTTTCAGGAGCAGTGAAAAGTTGTATAGTTTTAGTTGCATTTGTCTCATTTGTATGTTTTTAATAACCCATATGATGCGAGGCGCAGCTGGCCCCGAGGTCACTTTATCAAATATGGCTCCCATTACAAAGAAGTTTGGACACCCCTGTTGTTTGAGGTTTTATGAATATATTATTACAGATGTTGAGATTATTAAAAGTTGCTTATGAAGTTGCAAAGGTGTTTTCAGTTCAGCCAATAATGAGGACAGTTTTTCAGCCTTTTCAAGTCATGTTTCCAGTTCCTTCACCACCTGAGGGTTACCCCAGACAGGGCTTGTGACATCACTGATGCCTGCGCTCATTGTTGAGGTTTTTAAGTGGGTTTTTTGGGCGCTTTGAGCACCACAAGCTGAGTGCCATCTAGTTCCATTATATTAGAGAGAAGGCAGATATCTCTACGGTCAATATTTCCAATTCTCAGCAACTCACACCAAAACAATCTAGATTAATAAAAAGAGCTACAGGTGGGAGGAAAAATGTATATTTTAGATTGAGGGGTGAACTGTCCCTTCAAGCATTAAAGGCTAATTCTTATCTCCACCAGATGAGGTTTTATGAGCTAGTAGGTCCTTATTACAAACCCTGATGTGTCTTATCATCCATACACACACAGAAAACATAGATACACACACACACACACACACACATCAGGGAGGACTGCAGTGCCAGGCAGTGTGTGGGTGTGTGTGTTATGTTGGCTGTCATATAAACATTTTATGGATTCAGTAAAGCTTGTAGAGGTGTGGCTTCCTGCAGTTAGGCTGTGGGTGTATTTGTTTGGTTATCCTCCCTTTTTTTCCATATTGCTGATGGTTTACTATCCCATGAGCTCTTCTTCCTCTCTCTTCATAACAAACTGCCTAACTGGTGCAGCTCAGAGAGTGTAAAGTCAGTTTGGGTGTGTCATCCTCTCCCTGTCTATCTTTCTGGTGGCCTCATGTGTTGCATGTGACTCCCCTTTCCATATGAACCTCTTCATATATGTGTATGTGTTCTCACCGTATGAAGCTCGTCTTGCCAGTGGAGTACTGTCCCACCAGTAGGACCATGGGCTTGTTGTCAAAGTCTGCATCCTCCAGAGCCGGGGAGTGGAACTCGTGGAACTTGTAGCTCTCCTCCAGCGGCAGGAGTTTGGTTTTGTAGAGCTTCTTCAGTCCGTCACTGACGGTCTGAAAGACCTCTGGCTCCTTCTTCCTCCGGTCGTCGGTTCCAAGCCAGCTGAACATGGCTGTTGGTTGCTTGTTAGGACTAGTGAAGCCTCTGATGGGTGTAACTGGTCGGAGATGCTGTTTGTCACTTTACTGACAGGTTATTGAGCTATCCTGAAAGGTCTGTGAATTTGGTATGTCCTTGAGATTTCTTTACATATACAATGGGAAGAGCTCCAAATTAAAACTATTAAAAAGTCAGATAAGCTGGAACAAACAAATAACTTCAGATCCACCTTTAAATCCAAACAAAAATGACAGTTGGTGACATATACGCTCTAAAAATAATCTGTATTGTTTTCTACAGGTTATGTTTTACTGGAAATATTCTCAAAAACAGATCAAATCTCCTTAAAAGTTTTGTTTTATCTTAAATCAGTCTCAAGATAATATATGCAGATGAAATGAAGTCAGTCTGTCCTTCCACACTGATGGGTGGTGACTGTTGCTGTTAATAATATTAAGGTTTAGTTTCTTATATTCAGCACAGTTGGTTATTTTGAGTCCATTAATATCTACAACAATATTAAAATCCAAATTGTTGTTTTATATCAGAAATTAAACCTGACCCTTCAAATGCACTCTCATCATCGAGTCCATCGGTCCTCCCCAGTCCAGGCCACTTGTGCTCCAGGGCCACAAAAACACAGCTTTCAATGAGTTTGTTGTTGTTTACCAGTCTATTTCGGTAAACAAACACTACCCAGAAAAAGCCTAAATCATTCCGCTCATGCACAACGTCACGTTACCGCTATTCAGTTTCGTCCAGCAGCTAGCGGAGGAATCCCAAAAATGATGCACCGAGCCGCTGTCACAGATCGACCCCCGTTATTGTTCACCCGCTCCCGCTCCTCTGCCCACCAAACTACCCGGATCTCCTCCGGAGCTGAAATTATTTCTGTCGTTTCGGTTTTAAAAAATAAGAGTAGCCTGTTTAGCTAGCGGTTATTTTCTGTCACAGCGCGGCGCTGAGTGTAGCAGCAGCTGATGTCCTGCAGCTCAATTTAAATGCCGAGTTGAAGGAAACCCGACCCCGGCGGAAGTGCCCAACGCCTGGCAGCCCGACCCACCGAGGTCCCGCCCAGTGATGCTGGAGCTGAAGCAGAGCAGGAAGACGCCATGATGGTAGAGGAGAGATGGAGGAGCAGCCGTTAGACGACAGCGCGACACCTAACGGTTAATAACGGGTTTCAACGTTTATCAACAGTCCAACGGTTTGTCATACATATATATTTTATATATTAAAACAATATGACATAACTGCAAGTCAATGAACTTTACTTTTTCGAGCATTTCCCCCAAACTTGAATAACTGACCCAAAATGGCAGTTCACAGACACCTCGTCATTAGCAGGTAGCCTACATTTACTACTGCACTTGAATACAATTTTTAGGTACTTGTACTTTAACGTTACTTGAATACTTATGTTTTATGCTACTGTATACTTGTACCCCACTACACTACATCTTTGAGGGATGTACTGTAGCCTACTTTTAACTCCACTACATTTATTTGACTGTTGTAGATATCAGTCACTTTGTGGATTGAGATTAGTGACAGCAGTAATTATAAAATATACAATTAAAGAATAAAATGGAAAATTAGCCCACTTTTACCAGCTGTAACATGAAAGTGACACTGACATATAAATGCACAATTTATTTTATTTTATTTTATGTTTTTATTTTTTACATAACATTTCCTGACATGGGACCCGATATAAGCCTACAAAATAAATAAATAAACAAAAATAAATTAAACAAAAAAAAGTAAAATAAATAATAATCATAATAATGCACCAATATATATAATCAGATTTTTTCATATTCTGAAAGGAAACATTCTGAATGAGTACTTATACTTTTGGTACTTTAAGTGTATTTTCATTCTAAAACTTTTGTACTTTACTGTACTTTAATTTTGAATGCAGTACTTTTAGCCTACTTGTTGCCGCTTGTCAGTGGTGGAAAGTAGCACTTATACTTTAGTTAAGTGTTAAGTGTTTCCATTTTGTGCAAAATTTACTCCAAATTTACTCAATTTCTTTTTAGAATATTTTTTGGGGGCATTTTAGCCTTTAATTGATAGGACAGTCAAGCCTGAAGGGGGGAGAGAGAGAGGTAGTGACATGCAGCAAAGGGCCACAGGCTGGAGTCAAACCCAGGCCGCTGCAGCAACAGCCTTGTACATGGGGCGCCTGCTCTATCCACCAAGCCACTGACACACCAAATTTACTCAATTTCAGAGACAATTTAGCCATCCTGTGTGGAGTTTGCATGTTCTCTCCGTGTCAGCGTGGGTTTCCTCCAGGTACTCCAGCTTCCTCCCACAGTCCAAAGACATGCAGGTTAATTGGTGACTCTAAATTGTCCGTAGGTGTGAATGTGAGTGTGAATGGTTGTCTGTCTCTATGTGTCAGCCCTGTGATAGTCTGGTGACCTGTCCAGGGTGTACCCCACGTCTCGCCCAGTGTCAGCTGGGATAGGCTCCAAGCGGTTACAGAAAACTAATTAGTGAACTTTTGTATTTTTCTTTGAGTAAAACTTTGAATGCATTACTTGTAACAGAGTATTTCTACACCGTTATATTGTTAAAGTAAGAAGTGGCCCACATTTACTCAAGTTCTTAAGTAGCCTACTTATACGTAAATGCAGTAGAGTAAAAGTACCACAATTGTCACTAAAATTGAGTAAATTTGAAGTAAATTTTGCACAAAATGGAAACACTACATTAAAGTTAAAATTACTAGTTTAAGATCAGGGTTTTACATGGCGAATATAGCGTAAAAATGTCATGCATTTAGATGAACCACTCATCAGTTTATAATGTGGGTAGCACAAGTTTAACCTCGGCTTGCTACAACAGTAAAATGCTACTTAAACATGAATGTGTTATTGTTAAAGATGAATTAATGTGACATTTTACATATCATATAATACTCACAGGGGTATTTTTAAGCATAACAAGTACTTTTACTTCTAAAACTTTGAGTATAAAATACTTGCAGACTTTTACTTAAGTAAGATTTTCATGCAGGACTTTGCTTTTATAGTGTTGATCTCTATAGCAGTGATAACAATTACTCTGAGGCAGTCAGTATTGAATGAATTTTGATGTGAAAAGAAGCGTCCTTGCACTTGCCTTTACGGAAAATATAATGATAGCTGTTTAAACTTTGACCAGCAGATGTCTCTGTTCACCCTTTTGTTGCCTCTCGTAGAAGCAGGTGTCAGGAATGAAAGTTAAAGTTTAACCTAGTGCTGTATACATTTCCTCAAATATATGAATGTTTTGAAGCTGTAGCTCCTGTTAAAGCTGGTAAGCACAGTACAAACCTTTGGTGAGAAAAGGAAAAAAGTCACAAAGTTCACTTTATTGTCGTTTGTTTGAATATACAACATTTCTGTCTTGCAACGTATAGAACTATAACAAAAATATCTCTGACTTCTCTCCCAGAGTAAAACCATTTAAAATGGGTTCAACTTCATGCACATCATCAAACTTATCTTCACATTGCAGATAACCTGAGTTGTGTAAATACATAAAACTGAAACTAAATGCATCTTTGGAGTTTCATAGCTCCCCCATACCTTTGGGTACTTGCCAGTTAACAGGAAGAGATTTTATGATAATTAACTGCAGTAATTCCCCAGATTACACCATGACAGAGCACAGTGCCCGTAACTGCGTTGTGAAGACGATTAAAATCAAAGCGTCCTTCATGTACAATTTAGAGTGTTTATACATTAATGCGGGTAGAACAACAAACAGAGAGATAAGAACGAGGGACAACACTGACAATTGATTTTCTCCATTATTACGTGATGAAACATGATCGACATGGTGTACCTCTGAATAACAAAGCTTGTGTTAAAGGAATGCAGAAGTGTCAGTCACATAACTTCTAGAAGAGACAGCATAAAATAAGACGAGCATCTAAACCTCTCAGCTCGAAACAAGCAAGAACATGTAGCTTACAGAAATAAAACAAAGATAATGCTCTGATATGCTGAAAAGAAAGAAGATGATTGCAAATTAATGTTGATTTTCTTAGTAAAAAAAAGCACAGATATGATAGACACGTACTGTGGGTCAGGCAGCTTCGTTATTTATAAAATCTCTGTGTTAGGTAGAAAAAGAAAAAAGAGTTAAGTGCTTTTGACTTCATCATATATGAACATTTTCATCACAAAGATACACATCTTATTAATCAGAACAACAGTATTTCCTTCATATAATATATTCAGCATTGGTGGATTTGTATTACAGTGATTCTGCAATCACTGACCGAGAAAATGGGGAATTACTTACATCATGATTCAGCCCAATTTACCACAAACATTCAGTAAACATATACCGTCCCAAGGTGTTTCAATGAGAACGGGTTAGTGCTTCACCTGGAACTAAAACAGGAACAAAGTAGAGCCATAAAAAACCTGCAACCCACAACTACCTCCGCTAGACAGCATTATCAAGTAAACATGAACATGTACAATTATAGAAGATCAACAGTTAACTGTTGTCACAGAGAGTATCAAAACATACTGCTAAGGGAAAGGAAACACCAAAGTAGGGCTGGGTAGTATATCAATATTATATCAGTATCATCATATGAGACTAGATGTCGTCTCAGTGTTGGATATCATAATAGAAGTGTCGTCTTTTCTTGGTTTTAAAGGCTTCGTTACAGTAAGGGGATGTAATTTAATGAACTCACTAGACTGTTCTAGTAAGTCTACACTCAAGTAAATGATTTGGTCTATTTTGTCCGGTTTACATATTCAATTACATACAAAAATTTCCATCTAACTGAGACAACTAAGTCTAAAATATACCAAAGAATACCTTTTATATAATTAAATTAATTAAAACTGAGATGAATAGACTATGAGATTATGTAACCATATCTCATAGAATTTATTTTATTTACCGTAAAACAGTTTATATAATTACTGTTAATAATTTCTGTGTGCTTCAGATATTTTGATGTTCATCAACAAATTTGAAATACACAGAATTTATGAACGTTATTACATAAAATTTATTAAAGTAAATAAGGTTAATTCTATGCTAAATAGTTACATAAATTCTCATAGTCTCTTCATCTCAGTTTATTTGATTAAATTACATGAATAGTATCTTTTTGGTTTATGTTAGAATTACTTGACTCAATAGGATGGAAGTTTCTGAAATATGTAAACCTGACAAAAGACAGATAATCACATTACTGATGATTATTTATCAAAAAATGTATTGTGTTCTGTGAGAGTACCAATAGTCAATATTGTCGAAATATCAATATTGAGATATATGGTCAAAAACATTTTGAAATTTTATTTTCTACATATCGACCAGTACTACATTAAAGTGAGATTCGTTTATCAGGGTTTTTGTTCTACCACTTAGTCACTGGAACTCACAAAGACTTTGCTGTCTATCCACAAAAAAATCTGTAATTTATTTTTTGACGATGGTTTTGGAAGATTAATCTTTGTTGAGCTGAGATCTGATGAGAGTTGACCATGGTGTACATGGTTTACATTTGTATCACACAGTGTTTAATCAGGAAGAATACTTTGCCACAGGATGACAATTATCTGAGTAAGCCACATATGTACAGGTCACAAGCAAGTCTCAAGTCTTAACCTTGAAGTCTCAAGCAAGTCCTAAATTACTGTGGTAAGAATCAAGCAAGTCAAGTCAGGCAAGGACAAGTCAAGTCATATAAGACTCTAATTATCTGGTCAAATGTTAGACTTCTAGCTAATGTCTGACCAGTCAATAAGCTAATAAGTTAGCGAAAAAGCTTTCTTACCTTTTTACTACTGTCATCTACAACATAATATTTGAATTCTTATGGCCCTGACACATCAAGCCAATGATTGGCTGGTAGTCAGTGTTGAGCCGTTGGTGAGCATCTGTCTGTTTTTGCGGTGTGTCCTGCGCTGTTGCCACTTGTCAATTTTTTTTAGCCAATTCAACATGTTGAATGAAATAGAAACAACCTTGTAAGATTTTTTTTTTTTTAGCCACTGAGCTCTTTAGCAGAAACAGTTTGTAATTGTTTGTCTTATCGTTTACTAGCACACAGTAAATATGCTCTGTTCTTTCAACATTAGATTGTGTTGTTAATGTGCTAACTTGCTAACTAGCATCTTAAATCTGTCCTGTTGGTCTCCTGGTTTCCCATTTTGAATGACGAACACAGACTACCATTGCCTGCTGGTGTGCAGAGTCATCTCTCACAAGTGTACAACGTACCTGCTAGTTGGCCATTGGCTGTAGTCTTTGTGATGTGTTCAGGTGCAACTTTTTGGCTGAGACAGGTAACGTTAGGGGACGCAACACTTGGCTTTCGTCACCACTAGTTCTTTGATGTCAGTTTGGTGTGTCTAGGCCTTTATATCCCAATTCATTTTTGACTAGCGCCCTCCATGATAGTCGCCCTGTGTGTTGGCCTCTGCTGGTCTGCCACGTCTTAGTAGATTGCTAGGTTTGCGCACATTGCACTAGAAATCACTCAATCATGTTTCAAAAACAAAATGTAACTACTCAATATCTACAAAAATGCAAATATTTAATTAAAAAAGTCTCAAGTCATGAATACCAAGTCAAAGTAAACGTCAAATGTTTTATCAATGTTGGTCGAGCAAATCTCAAGTCTCAAGTCATGTGACTCGATTCCCCTGTCTCTGGTTATCTCTAAGAATGTTGACTTCATATCAAGCACAAATATATACAGAAGATATTGATTAGTGTACTAAATTTTGATCAGAATCAAGGTGAGCACAGATAATTTCCTTCAGATTTGATCACAGTGTGATTTCTTCATAAGCATTCACATTGGTTAGTTCTGATAATATTAATAAAGCAGCACTATTCACAGGTATAAAAATACTCTGATTACAGTACTAAGTGCTCCTTGAAATTAGATTTTGTATAATGATACTTTCATTTCATGTTAAATTTAAGTGGACATTTTAAGTGCAGAGGAAGAGCTTTTTTGTAATAACGGGGTAAATATGTTGATGAATATCATCTACTCGTCCATCGAGATTACCAAGTTCCATCTAGTAAACAAATCATCCGCCTCCAACCCTGTTCCCCCACCTCTCTCCTTCGCTCTCTCTGCCTCTGCCTTCTCCTCGGACCCTTGTCTTACAAACACATTTTCCAGCCTCAGCTTGCCCTTCATCGAATTCTCCTCCTCCTCCTCTCCTTCCATCCTGTTCTCCCTCCCTTTCTCTGCCTGCATCAACCTAACCAAACCGTCCCTCTTGCTGTACTCCGCCATCTCTGGCAACACTAGTTTCCCGGTCTGGGGATCCCAATCAACACAAATAGGTCCCTCCTCTTCCTCGTTATCATCTTGCTCTATTTCTTGTGCTGTAGCCAGTTTCACAGCACCATAGTCATTGGGTAAAGAAGCTGATTGGCCAGCGTAGGAGGAAGCCATGTTTGTGATATTCTGACAGGCATAAGCAGAAAGAAGGGGTAGTGCTTCACTCCCATTTCTTTCCTCCACACCTCCATCTATCTCTCCATCTGTTCTCACTCTCACCTCTGCATCCATCTCTTCCTCCACTCCTTCCTCATTTGTTTGTAGATTTAAAGGAATGCGGAAGAGGCCAGTTTGTGGGGTTGTGTTTAGAAATAAACCTGTAAACTCTCTTTCCTCCTCCTCCTCTCCGTCCACCTCTAACGGAGGTGCTCCCTGAAAAGACAGTAATGGTGGTAACGCCGGCTGCGACCATGCATGTGCTTGCAAAAGTGTGCTCGTCTCTGTCTGTGTGTGTCCGGGGAATAGGCTGTCTTCAACTTTCCAGTCTTTCTTCTCTGAATTTTCTCCTGCGCATTTCTTGTGTTCACCTTTCAGATTATTCCCATTTTCTCGGCTGATTTCCATTTTAGGACCAACGCCAACAAACCCATAGTCGACGGACAAATTATCCCAGGGTTCCTCTGGGGCTGGTGGTGTTTCAGGCCTCTGGGAGGCGTATCCTGGTGGGGATAGTGCACAGTGTCGTGGCCGCTTGGCACATGCAGGGACTGATATGCTGCTTTCTGGTGGCAGCTCTTTGATGATGGTGATGAGGATGAGGTTGGGTTTCTCAGGTGGGAATGTCAGAGGGGGAGGATGAAAAGCAGGCGGGTCCTGGAGGTTGAAGGAAAATGATCGTACTATTAGAAGATTGACCATTAACTTTTGAAACAATTTTTAAGTAAACTTATGACATTTTGAGATGCCATACAATAGTCAAAACTGTTATTTAATTATCACATACCAATTAGTCACTCAAACAAAATGGACTGTTCCCCCCCAAAATCGAGAATACACTTCCAAGCCTCCCTGTGCGCAATGATTAGAACTTCGATGTAGTCAAAAAAATCAGGCCTGACCCTACATGAACACACATAGTTTGTGTCCAAACCCAACCAGATGCCAAACCAGTGAAACACACAAGCAGTTTTGGGCCTGAGCCCCATTTTAAATACTTGAATTTACTGTAAAGAAAAACTACAATTACTGCTGTGGTTGTATGCCTCCGTGAACCAGTGAAGTTACACTTACAGTTCACATCCATGTCTGAAAACATGGATGCTTCACACACATCTTCCCCCCCCAGCAGCACAGGAGATCTATACAATCAGCACAGCTTCAAGGTGGACACCCAAGATTAGTGTCACCAGTTCAGTATCTGACCAAATGTCTCCCCCTCTGTTCCTGAGATGTGACGTTGAGTAAGGGCTAGGAAAGTGTTTTTTTTGCAGAACAATATGATGTCACAGTGAAGTTGACCTTTGACCTTTTAGACATAAAATGTCATAATTTTATCCTATTGGACATTTGTGTGAAATTTGGTCATAATTAGTGTATGAATTCTTGAGTTATGGCCAAAAACATGTTTTGTGAGGTCACAGTGACCTTGATGTTTGACCACCAAATTCTAATCAGTTCATGTACCAGATCTGAGGTAACTCCTTCAAGGTGTTCTAGAGATAGCGTGTTCACAAGAATAGAATGATCAGATGGACAACCCAAAAACAAACAAATAAACAAAAACAAATGCTCAAAATTATAATGTTTTCACAACATTAAGGACAAAAAGTAGTTCAGTTGCTGGTGTGTGTTTTAAGTGTGTATGTGTGTGTTTGCATTACCAGTATATATGGGCTCTTCTGTCCTTTCCCCGACAGGTAGCGATAGAGAAGGTATCCAACCACCACCAGCACACAGATGCACACAGCTGGAACAACAATTCCCACAATCACCCACCGCAGCTGGCCAATCAAAGGGTCTAGAGGGAGACAAGGGTGAAAACATTAAAGGGATAGTCCGGATTTTTTGAAGTGGGTTTGTATTAGGTACTTATGTAGCTTATGTTACTGACAGTTGATGACGGTCGGTGCACCCCTAATTTGGAAAAGCAACCAGAAGTGCCGACACGGAAGCTAAGCAATGTACTGCTTTAGATGGGTCACCAGCAAAACATATTTTAGCCACCTAAAACAGTCACACCTAAAAAAAGATCAATAATACATAAAGTGTACACTATATTTAAAATATTTTCACTGCTTTACCTTGACACAGGCAGCCCCTACCAACGAGGAGGCCATTAACGGCTTTAGTTCCCTATCTATGGTTTTGTCAAAGCCACCAGACTCAGACGCTTAACAAGGGAGCTGCTGGTCAACTGCTTCCTTGATCAGTTAGTGTGTTTGTGCTATTGTGTAACTCTGGTGAATCAGAATGAACCTTTTTAAACACCAAAGTTGCACAATTACATAAACAAATCCATTGAGGCAGTGGCAGACCAGCAGCTCCTGTTTTCAGTGATGTTATATTACTGTTTTTCTCAGTAGAGTCTGGTGGCTTTGAGGGCATTGATATAATGGCTTCAGTTCTTCATTGGAAATCACTGTGTGTGGTAAGGTAAAGCTGTGAACATATTCTAAATAACTCACCATCCACTTAATTAGGTACACCTGTTCAGCTGCCTGTTAACGCAAATAGCAAATCAACCAATCACATGGCAGCAACTCAATACATGTAGGCATGTAGACATGGTCAAGACGACCTGGTGAAGTTCAAACTGAGCATCAGAATGGGGAAGCAAGGTGATTTAAGTGACTTTGAACGTGGCATGGTTGTTGATGCCAGACGGGCTGGTTTGAGTATTTACGGGGATTTTCACACACAACCATCTCTAGGGTTTACAGAGGATGGTCCCAGCAAGAGAAAATATCCAGTGTTGATGCCAGAGGTCAGAGGAGAATGGCCAGACTGGTTCAAGATGATAGAAAGGCAACAGTAACTCAAATAACCACTGGTTACAACCAAGGTCTGCAGAAGACCATCTCTGAAGCAACAACACGTCCAACCTTGAAGCAGATGGGCTACAGCAGCAGAAGACCACACCAGGTGCCACTCCTGTCAGCTAACAACAGGAAACTGAGGCTACAGTTCACACAGGCTCACCAAAACTGGACAATAGAAGATTGGAAAAACGTTGCCTGGTCTGATGACTCTGGATTTCTGATGCAACATTCAGATGGTAGGGTCAGAATTTGGTGTAAACAACATGAAAGCATGGATCCATCCTGCCTTGTATCAACGGTTCAGGCTGCTGGTGATGCTGCTTGGCACACTTTGGGCCCCTTAGTACCAACTGAGCATGGTTTAAACAACACAGCCTAACTGAGTATTGTTGCTGACCGTGTCCATCCCTTTATGACCACAGTGTACCCATCTTCTGATGGCTACTTCCAGCAGGATAACGCATCATGTCACAAAGCTCAAATCATCTCAAACTGGCTTCTGGAACATGACAATGAGTCTCCAATGGCCTCCACAGTCACCAGATCTCCGGTGAGTGTATAGCATACACTTAAACAACTGATACTGTTTTTTTAAGGTAACTAAAATATGTTTTATTGCTGACCCCTCTCAAAGCAGTACATTGTTTAGCTTATGTGATGGCACTCTTACCTGCTTCTCCAAAGTGGGGGCGTGCCAACTGATATCTACTGTATTAAATACACTGACAATGGATAATTACCTCATACAACCCCACTTCAAAAGATTTTTTTCCTTTTAATACATACATACAGTACATATGCTTAAAGGTATTCACTAATAGAAGACGTCTCAAGCACAAACATCAGTCTCTCTTCTCTCGTCTGTATCATGTTTGGTCACATTCTGTTCTACCTGTCAAACATGGAACAAAATATTCTCTTATACACACAGTGTGGTTGTACCTTCAGGCGTCATTATGCACTGCCATCCTGAGGGCTGGCATATGGCAGGCATGGAGACAAAACTTGTCTTGGCAGAGAAGCAGTACTTTGTGTTGTAGTCCATCAGGCGATATTTGTATGAACTGGAGACCACTGGGAAATGGTGCTACAAAAAAATAAACACATTTAGATTAATTAGTGCTATAGGAGAACTTGATGGGACAGTGCCAGAACTTTTAAATATACTCACCGTCTGGCCTTGACCGGTATTGTAGATGGAGAGGTTGTAAGTCATCTGGGGGTAAACTGTTGCCATGGAAACTGCTTTGGTGTGGTTATTAGGCGGATATCTCATTGGACCTTTCAGAGTGATGATGGCGTTGTTTTCCTCTAGTTCCACAGAAACCAGCGGAGGACCAAAACTCGCTATACAGATATACAAAATATGTTAGGTAGATTTTAAATACTTAGAGTTGAAATATCGTCTATGTCACCAAAGGTATCAGCCGTCCTCCGTGCGTGTCTGTTCGTATTAACGTCTCAGAATGTCACTTCAACTTACTGTCTATCTTTGGATCGAATCTCCTCCCTGTCAAGGCCCATTTGGATGACGCTCTCCGGCTCACAGCACGCACCCTGGCATAGTATCCATGCTCCAGATCCCATGTCTCATTGCTCAGATCACACCAGCTCCGCACTATTTCTGTACACCGCCGCACCGGCCTCCACTGCACCCGTCTTCCTTTGCTGTCCTCAACACTGTCCCCGTAGCTGGGAAACACAGACGAGAAAAAAGTGAAGACGCGGACAGCACTCCAGTTTGACTTTTTAATATTGCCAGATGGATGTTTCGGGCAAGACGCCCTTCTTCAGTGAATATTCTGGCAATACCACAAACAGTATACACAGGTGGGGTTAACTATAGGTGACCTCAACAGGGTGGAAACCCAGACGAGACCACAAACTGGGACAGTAGAAATGAAGGGAGTGAGCTCAAAACACACTCCTTTTGTTGTGCAGCTTCCCCTTAAGCACAAAACTTCAGCTCACACAAGCTGTACGTTAGATCTAGTTACGTTTTTCTTTTGTGTCTGCATTCTTCTCTTTTCTCGGCTTCTTGTTGTTTCTAAGTTCCTTTGAGACTTGCAGAAGAAAAGCTTATATAACTACATTAACCTCAGCTTCAACCAGGGGCGCCTTTACTCTCAAAACAGCGTGCACAGTTTTGCTAAGGTTTCCAGGTCCAATGACAAGTTTCTTTTAAACGGTGTGCTGGGAAATGGGATTCGAGGTATGTTTTTTCTCATTTGGTGGGTGTTGCCTAATCAACAGCAACCATGCAAGTAAAGCCATTTGAATTGAAATGAATTAAACCCCACCGTACGAAAGGCAGTGCACTTACGTAACACAACAGGGTGTTCAACGCACCAACATTTTTGTTTGAATAAATGTTTTGCTACGTTTTGTCAGGGCTGAACGCATCCCAAGTAAAGTCCAAGGTAGTAACAGAACCAATGCACCTAAAAAGAAAGAACTATAGTGGCTTTCCAGTAGGTCACTACGTTGTTGCTTGTCAATGGGATCTAATTTGCGCATGCTGTATGCATCAGCTGTTCCGCTCATTTATTGAGTCCACATGTCTCTCTTGCTTTTCGTGCTTTTATTACTTACATTCAACACAACTTGTATCCAGAGACCGTCAAGCAGAGTTAGGTCGCTAAATCGCATTGTTTACCGCTTCACTATCTTCTTCCCTGATGCCGTGACCACGGTCTAGAAACTGTGTGCTTCCCAGGCATGCAACACACCTGGCTGCATTTCCCTGCCCACCTAAATAATGCCCAATTTGTATGTGACAGTGTTCACAGGTGGTATTACAGGAAGACAAACAAAAGCAAGCACAAGGAAAATTGTCTCTTACAGTTCCTTTAGTGTATAATCACCTGAAAATAAAAATCGTTACGTTAGAATGAGCCGTCTATGTCTAGATAGGGAGCAGATCCTCATCTATGCACATCACCATGTTTCCAAACCAAACACTGGCTCTAGATAGGGCCATTTACATTTTCACATTGGCCCCTCCACGACAACAGCATCATAAACACTTGCTTTATCCAGTGTTTTTATCGGTTTAAATCACCTGGTCTGTTGCTTTTGGAGAGGAGGAGACCTCTGTGAATAATTCAGCTCCTGGTTAAAACTGTCCTGAACGTCTGGATCTTATGTTATCAGAGAAAAAAGGTGAGCGCATAGTAGCAGATGGCTAACAGCCTGTCTCTGTCATGCCAAACAGTGTTGGAGAAACACTGATTTGCAACATGAATCTGATTTATTCAGTGTTTTTACCTGCTTAAATCACTGGGTGTGTTTGTTTTGCAGGAGGAGACCTCTGCAAATAATTCGGCTCGTGGTAAAAACTTCCTGAACAAGGAACACTGAGGAGGTTTTAACTGGGAGAAGTTTCAGCTGGTTGCATTCTGCAATCCTGACCCCTATATGCCACTAAAATCCCCTGAATCTTACACACTGGACCTTTAAGTATTTTCAGCTTGAGGCCAATTACTTTGCTCCCGGGACCACTTAAGTTGAGCAAACAAATTTGATTGTTCTCTTTTTTAAATCTAAAATTTAAAATCTTTACTTACATGGCATACTGCACTGTATAGTGTGTGTCATTCGGTGTGTCGTTTCCTGGAAGCCATTGCAACATATTCCTCAGGTTGACTGAGGTGAAGATCACATTGATGGGGCTGGGAGGAGAGGAGGAGACTGAGGGGAAAGAGAACGAGAATGACAAATGGCTCATTAAATATGAAGTCATGTTTGTTACTACATTTTCTTTAACCAGTTTCTGCTCATGTAGTGCAGTGTTGTTTTGGAGCAGATTTTTTGGCTCTGTTGTTGACTGACTCTTAATCTTCCTCTTGTATTTTACAGCACCACAAAAGTACCTGTTAAGCCCTCACATTGTTGTGCCGCTGTTCTACAGGTGGCTGCTCATAAAACACAATAAAATACAACCAGAGTATCTGAATTGATTTAACTTCTCTATGTACATAACATATTATAAAAAGGTGTGCATGGGTCACACACTGATGAAATCTGGTTTCATCCTGAGAACCAGTTTTGTAGGTTACAGACATCTGAATAAATTGAACTTAAATGCCAAACTACATTCTTTAATGCCATATACAGTACACACCCATGTGACCCATTATTGGTCATACTTTACAGAGGCCGTGACACACACGCACACAAACAGTACAGGAGAAGTTAATCATAGCCTTTACAACTGTGTGCATAGTAACACTTACTGTTTGAGACTTTATGTTTACTTTACATGAATAAATGACTTATGTGTAAAGCATGCAACAACACCTTTCCAGCACAGGTGCATAAAACACAATAAATGCACGTGTTTGCTGATAATATTTGCATGAAGCAGGTTGTAATGATGAAACAGTTTCATAGCCTATTTAATTTAGGTAAACACCATAAAACTACCTGGACAAAAAGAGAGTCGAGTAAATCAGATCTGCTCCACAGTTAGATTCAAATCAGTCTCTGATGTAATGAATCTGCACAATATCTCAACTTGTGTCCTATTAAAAGCCTAAAAAGTAACTTTATAATAGTTTAGTACACAGCTCATATAACGTTAGCTGTTACTTGTAGTCATGGGGATTGGTAAATAATTAATAAAGTAAGAAAGAAAAGTACTCGTCATGTTAGTTGAATGCAGTCCTACCTGTGCAGTGTAGAGCCAACAGGTTCAGAAACAACACCACGGTCCACATATCTGTACGGAGCGCTCATGTTTTCACAAGTTCACATGAAACACCAACATCTCCGACCCTCCGGCACCGGCCTTTGGGCTCCGCTGGCTCCGTCACCTCCTCGGACAGATCACCTGTCAACGGGCCGATGTTTCACCGCACGATTAAAATAAATCACCTGTTAAGGACACTCATGCTGGAGGAGGAAATAAACGAGAGTCGGAGTGGTTGCTATCAGTGACAGAGGAGCGGTAAAGCCGAGACGACTTTAAAGTAAACAGCCCCTTGCGACAGGTTTCCGTGTAAGAGGAAGGAATGTGACCTCACTTGTTTGTGCACATTACACCTGCGCAGGTGTGTGTGTGTGTTACGAGATATTACTAAACCCTGCTCCCGCTGCTGTAGAGTGTAATCTAATTCTGTAATAAAGACAACACTGTGTATAAAACGAACAAAACTCTCAATTAAAATCACGCATTACAAAATATACTTAGGCTACTTAAGGTACATCACCAAATCTCATCAAGTAAAATGACCCCTATATTGTTAGATTATTATTGAATTATAATCAATGTGTGATTATTACGGATTTTTACTCCCATTCCTCGTTATTTTTATTCAGTGTAGACACGTTTATCTCACCTTGAGCTTTTAGGGAGTGTTCGTTATTTATGAGGGGCGAAGGAGTGGTGCATAAAGGGGGATGCATGTCAAACATTTTTTATTGTATTATTGTGTTGGGGATGGTGTTTTGTTTTTTGTTTTTAGCTTAAGGGGAGGGGCATACAATTTTAAATGTTTCTATTGATTTTACCGCATATTTTTTTCAAAATTGCCAAAATTACACCATTTGTCATAGCCTTAGAAATAAAAAATAAAAATGAGAAATTATTTGTTGGATTTTCAAATTTCCAATGATCCTTGGACACATTGTGCCATGCATGTGCAAAAAACCCCCCCAAAAAAACAACCAAAAAACATAATCGAATCTTAGTTTAAAATATACAGTGGTGTGGAAAAAGTGTTTGCCCCCTTCCTGATTTCTTACTTTGTTGCATGTTTTCCACACTTAAATGTTTCAGATCAAACAAAATTTAAACATTAGTCAAAGATAACACAAGTAAACACAAAATACAGTTTTTAAATGAAGGGTTTTATTAATGAGGAAGAAAAAAATCCAAAGCTACATGGCCCTGTGTGAAAAAGTGTTTTCCCCCCAGCTCCTGTTAAAACATAACTGTGGTTGATCACACCTGAGTTCAATTTCTGTAGCCACACCCAGGCCTGATTACTGCACACCTGTTCCCAATCTAGAAATCACTTAAATAGGACCTACCTGACAAAGTGAAGTAGACCAAAAGATCCTCAAAAGCTACAGACATCATGCTGAGATCCAAAGAAATTCAGCAACAAATGAGAAAAAAAGTAACTGAAATCTATCAGTCTGGAAAAGGTTATAAAGCCATTTCTAAAGCTTTGAGACTCCAGCGAACCACAGTGAGAGCCATTATCTACAAATGGTGAAAACACGGAACAGTGGTGAACTTTCCCAGGAGTGGCCGGCCGACCAAAATTACCCTAAGAGCGCAGCGACAACTCATCCAAGAGGTGAGAAAAGACCCCACAACAACATCTAAAGAACTGCAGGCATCACTTGCCTCAGTTAAGGTCAGTGTTCATGACTCCACCATAAGAAAGAGACTGGGCAAAAATGGCCTGCATGGCAGAGTTTCAAGACGAAAACCATTGCTAAGCAAAAAGAACATTAAGGCTCGTCTCATTTTTGC
>NC_065517.1:32981264-32997294 GCF_006386435.1 Epinephelus moara
ATTATCTCGGCAAAGGAGAAGTGCTCACTAACACAGATTTAGACAGATTTGTGAACAATATTTGAGGGAAATGGTCTTTTGTGTGTATAGAAAATGTTTTAGATCTTTGAGTTCAGCTCATGAAAAATGGGAGCAAAAACAAAAGTGTTGCGTTTATATTTTTGTTCAGTGTATATGTATACATATACATATTTTGTCAAAATTGCTTTATTCTACATCTCATTTAAAATGTGGCCAAAAATAAGCCATTTGCACGAACTGACCAGTATCAACTCTACGATTTCTTCTTCAACTTTCAACTTTTAACTTTAAAACATCAAAGGATATGTTTCAAAAATCTATAACTAATTTAGGGTCAAGGGAGGGTCAAGTATTTTCCACCACTCACTCACTCACTCACTCACTCACTCACTCACTCACTCACTCAGGGAGACCCAAGAAAAAATAAATGTAGCTTCAAGGAGAGAAAGAACAGTCCCATAGGATAAATCTTTGTGTAAACTTTTAGCTTCCTACAACTCCAGCAGAAGGTTTTGTTTACTTTAAGTTAATGTATATCTGAGATAAGATAAGACAGACTTTATTGTCCTGAAAGAAATTTGTCTTGGATACATGTAGTTCTTGCCGTTAAAAGATACAAAAAAGTTCATACATACAGTTCCTACATATATACAGTCCATACACAGAGCTGTTGCTGTTCACAATCCCACACACTCAGTACACACAGTACATGTACAGACTGCCGTCAGCCAACAAATTGCACGCTTATGCAACAGTTATGTTGAAGAAAAAATGTGTATCTATATGTATCTATCCATAGATATAGATATATACACACACACACATATTTACATAGAAGTACACGTTGTATGGTTAAGCTACAGTTCCCATTTACGGTTTAATGGACAAGGGAACAAAAGAGTTTTTAAAGTGGTTAAACCTGCACTGGGCGACTCTAAAGCGTCTGCCTGAAAGGAGAAGTTGGCACCTATACCTGTACCTATATGTATATAAGGGTGTGTCTGTATCATGGTCTGTGTACATCTGAATATCTTCTTCGTGTAGCCTGATTTTATTTTAAAAATTCACATTCACCAGAGTAAGTACGCCAGGCATCGTTAAATATAGATAATATAAAGTAATGTCGAGTGTGAGCGGTATGGTATATATTTTTGAAAACGTATATTATTCTTATCGTAGGTTATAATTCCCGACGACAAACTGAAGCGGAACTGTGCAGCTTGTATCTCCGGTGTGACTCCGGATTGTTTTTGCGGTTGCACGTCTCGCGGCGCTTTCATTCTAGTGCCTGTTAGCAGTTAGCTTGTTGGTAGCATTGTGTGCGGCTCCTGGAAGGAGGAACCTGACTGATTTGTGTGATGGTTCGCTAAAAAATTAACACTTTTTAAAGCAAACATGGCGCTGTCGATGGAGACGCAGCTCCAGAGCATCTTTGAGGATGTTGTGGTAATGTGCATCTTTATTAACCGGGTTTAAAGCTAACATTAGTTAGCATGTCACACAGCGTTAGCCTCTGCCGTTATGTGCTCACTCATGAACCTGCTGTGGAAATGAATGATTTCAGTAACAGCTAGAAATTGTTTGCTTGTAAATGCAGTTAAGTTACAGCTAAGCACAAATATGTAAACCAACAGCTAAGATTTAAATGTTTTAATCGCTAACGTGACGTTTACATTGCTAAACAATTGGATGTGTAAGACTTTCTGCAATGTGTATTCAGTTTGTTAATTAGCTGCAGCTTTGTGAATGTGCTTACTTGCATGTTCACCTTTACAATGTACCACGGAGAAATGGACATGTGAAAAGTTTGTTTCATTTTCAAAGCGCTTGAGATTTATTTTTGTGGTGCGAAATTAATAGTATTGTTGCTTCAAAACTACAAGTTTGTTGGGGGTTAATTGCCAATATACGCTTTTTTTCACCGCAGACATTTTAACGTTATGGTAGGAACAGCACAGGTGTGATCAATCATATTAATGATAACTGCACTCAACTGAGGGGAGGTGCTTTCATCGTGCATGCAGGCTCAGTGGCAGAGCTTACTGGGACACTAAATTGAACATGTTATCAGTGTCACCTGTGTTTTCCCTAACATGACAAGTCAAAATGTTTGCTGTGAAAATAGTCCAGTAACAGTGATAAGAAGAATCAAGAGAGGGGAATAGTACTAGATAAAGGAAGTACGGTTTTCCCTACAAATATGTTTAAATAAAATACACTCACCCTAATCTCTGCTAACATCAGTGTTACTCTGTAGCAAATTCTGACTTCCCCTGTAAAGAGGCAGCAGAGCATTGTTATTGGGATAACTATGATCAAGAGGAATTGTAGATAAAGCTACATCATATTTATAATGATATTTGTATTGAAGGGTAACTGCAAATCATACAGATTTACAGTTGAAACAATACTCTTCCTTCAATTTTTTCTTTCTTAACAAACAACTAACATAGCTAGAAAGTGTTTGCTTGTAAATGCAGTTAAGTTATAGCTAAGCATAAATATATAAACCAACAGCTAAGATTTAAATGTTTTAATCGCTAATGTGACGTTTACATTGCTAAACAATTCAAAGTCAAAGTCCATTTATTTGTCTCCCTTGGGAGAAATTTGGATTGGAGACAGGGTACTGCTGCTTTAAACAGCATGAAACATACAAACAAAAATACATAAAAGACAGTAAAATATTCAGCATCTAAAAAAAAAAAAAAAACACATACTGGTAACCAGATAGGGACCAATGTGCAAAAAGATTAAAAGATTACTAAATTGGATGTGTTTCTTTCTGCAGTGTGTATTCAGCTTGTTAATTAGCTGCAGCTTTGTGAATGTGCTTACTTGCATGGTCACCTTTACAATGTACCACATAGTCATGGACATGTGAAAAGTTTGTTTCATTTTCAAAGCAAGTGAGATTTTGGTATGATGGTAACATCAGCACAGTAAGGACCAAACTAGTGAATGTGTTTGCCACCAGATTTGACCCAGACTTAGAGGGCGTTTACACGTGGCCGGCTATTTTCATAAACGGACATTTCACCGTCTCCGTTTTCAAAAAGATCTTCGTTTACACTTGCCTGTGTATATATACACAAGAGCATGCCAAACCTGTAGGTGGCAGTGTAACGAGAAGCTCAAGCCTTGCATGTATCCATTGTCACCATAGCAACATAGGTCGCACTTTTGACACAGGCACAAGTTCCGGCGCATAATGTGACGTTGGCTGCCTATAACTCCGTTTATCTCCGTTTATCTCAGTTTACATGCAAACGCGCAACCGGAGTTTTCCAAAATCTCCACTCTGGCAAATCTCCGTTTGCGTGTAAACGAAGGGCACAAATGAAGGAAGATGTCTCCGTTTATCAAAATCACCGTGTACGTGTAAACGGCCTCCTAGATGTAGAGACTTTATCTGTTATCTTAAGGAGAAACTAGGGCATGAAGTGAATTGTCTAAACCGTAGATTCAGCTCATTCAGAGTTTCTGCTGAATGTAAGGAGGTAAATGAAATGTATAATCCAGATTTGTGGCCTGATGGAGCATTAGTTCGGCGGTACTATGAGCTGCGTAAGATGACCATAGCTCCTTAAAATACTTATGATGCCGCTAAGGGTCTGGGTCTGCCTACAGTTTTTTTAACAGGTTCCTAAAGCCATGAACAACGACTGTTCAGGTTCTGTCCTCCAACTGTCGTGGCCTGCATTTGGGCCAGAGCGCAGGAGATCGAGCTTGCCGCAGAGTTGTTGACAGTCTGCTAGAACACTGTGATACACTGTGTCGTCAGGAGACCTTTTTGTCAAAACAGGACCTCGGACAGTTGAGCTCCTTAAATCCTGACTTCCATGGAGCTGGGGAGTCTACAATTGACCTCAGCACAGGAATAGTCAGGGGCAGGATACCCCGGGGTGTAGCTATTCTCCGGTGGAAACGGCTAGATCCGCTGATAGATGTGATCAGAGTTGGTGTCGATTGGTGCATTGCAATACGGTACACACAGAATAATAGAGAATTAGTGATTATGAATGTATACACACCCTATGAGTGTTATCAGAGTGAAGATGATTATTTGAATAAGCTGGTCTTTTGAGTAACAGTTTGTAAGAGTGAACAGCAATAATGTACAATTGCATAATATTTCTCTCTGTTCAGGTGGGTATGTTTGAAGGCATAAATATTTTCTCATTTTCATTTTTCTCCTTCTCTCCTCAGAAAACTGAGATGATCGAAGAGGCGTTTGCTGGGTAAGATTCCTCCACACACAGGGTCCACACCATTACCATACTGGCGTACACCTGCAGTGTGACGAGTAGGCCGAGTGCACACTATTTGACAGTTAACGAGCTGGTTTGTTACACTGGATCTGCTGCTAAATTTCAGCAGCATTTACGTCACCACGACCCATACAGACACAAACAAGTCAGAGGACATTGATAAGACAGAGAACAGCTTTATGTCTTTCAGGCTTACATAAAATTAGGTTCTGAACGTTACTGTCCATGCAAGCAATTTATATGACAACTAGGAAAGCTACTGTGGCTTTTGCCCTGTAGGCTGCCTTTTTTTGTCAACTGACAATTACTTGGTTGCTGCCGCTGTCTGACAGATCCATTACACTCTATTTAAACAGCTTGTAGAGAAGAAGGTGTAATGTTGATAAGTTACACACTTTATATCAACGAAGAAAACAATACGTTAACATGCACAGTGTAAAATGAGATGCTGCAGGTTAAAATATCAATTGTGTTGTTGTTTCAGGATGTTTATGGACACTCCAGAGGATGAGAGGACTAAACTGATCAGTTGTCTCGGAGCCTTCAGACAATACTGGGGGACACTACCACAGGTGTCTAAACACACAGAGACACACACACGCCTGCACAGTAGATGATGAATGGATTGTGTTGTCAATTCCCTCCATGTCTCTCTGCAGGAGTCTCATGAACAGTGTGTGCAGTGGATAGTACGGTTCATACACAGCCAGCACAGTCCCAAAAGGATCTCCTTCCTCCACGACTGCCTAGCAATGGCTGTGGAAACCAATCTGTTACCACCCAGGTACACACACACACACTCACACACACTTAACAAAGGCCTACAGTATGCATGAATTTACACTCTGTTATCCAGTTAATTTGTTTTATGTTTGCCAACCAACCAGACTCAATTTAAATAAACTGGAATATTGTCATTGTGAAACACACTTCATTCAAAGTTGATAGAAACAAAATAAAACTCACAAAAAAATGTCTTGGTTCCTCTTTCCACTATTCCAACAATCACCAACTTTAGTTTGGTTGAAATAAACCTTTAAATGTGAAAATATGCTGGCTCTATGCATGCCTAAATTACAGTTTAGTCTGGAGTCTTGTGAGTTTGGCGATGGTGATTTCGGGGCTATTTCTGGTCAAACAAAAAGGTCAATCTCTGTTGGGATCCTTTCCATAATGTTGTCAGAATAATGTGAGCCTGTCAGTAGGGATAGGAATCGTGAATCCTATCGTTTATCAATTCCTTTTGTCAATGCTGGCATGTCTTTTTTAATAGTTGCACAAAACAATAACATCAAACTTATACATCTACACTGCTGGAAACAAAGCAAAAACAAGTCATGGTGGAGAGGAGAAAACGTTCCAAAGCGTGGCTTCATTTGCTGAAGAAAGATGACAACAGGCTACCTGTTATATCTGTGAAATGATTCTTTTAAGTAAGGGCAGTTTACTGAAACAAATTTCTACGAAACACAGGTTTAAATTCCAGGAAATTCAATGTTTTTGACTCTCTCTGCATGAGTGCCTCTTCTTCCCAACCGAGCAGCACGTCTGTTACAGAGAGTAAATGATTGATTGATGAATAATTAATCCAAAGTACATGTTATTTTACTGCTCAGTCCTCAAACAGAATACTCTGCCTTCTGTCCCAGGCCTGGCAAAGAAACAAGAAATGAACCTCATTCTCAACTTCATCTAAATTATACAACAAACAAATTCTGTCCTCATCAGGGGTGGCGTTAACCCTTCCAGTCTGTGAGGCTAATGGTAACGATCTTGAGCGCAACTGTGCACACAGGGATCTTTGTCTTTTGTTTAGATTATACTTCACATGAGGTTCCACATTGTTGCTAATATTCTATGTTATAGTAATAAGAGCACCATGCAGGCAGGCTGTGCTTGACTAAGAAAACTTCATTGAAAATGAACGCTGTACAAATTTGTTTTTATTTCATCTATTTAGATCATGTTTAAAACATTTGTACTGAAGCTGATACCAGTGCATACCTTTCCAAACAGAAAATTAAGAATCGGGCTGATAAGCAGACTCGATAATGCCATTGGAAGCAATAAAAGCTTATCAATTCCCATCCCTACGCCAGTACTAAAAACAAACACTTTAAGGGCCTGTACACCGTACGACGGTTGGAAAACGTGAGGTCGGGCGCTGGGCGCTACTCTTGTGCCTGCTCTGTGCCAACTTTAAAGAGCGCGGAGGCAGTTTGTGCCTGACATTGCTGAGCAACCATAACAAGCACCATATCACAGCCTACATCCCAGAAATCCTGAGTTCAGAGCTGATCATCTTCCAGGTTCTTAAGTGTGTATTACGCCTAAAATTTTGTCTGTGGAACAGATGTAAAGCTCTGGGCAGCTCTGCACTAGAATAATCAACTTCTCCATATTTCCCACACACTTAATATTTACGGATGAAATGAAAGCCGTCTGCTGGCTGTGATTGGCTGTTCCTTTTACTTGACATAAGTTTTTCCATTTACTCACTGAGACACAAAAACAATGACAAAATAGGGTTCAGGGTGAAAAATACTGAAATTATTCGACTCTTTAAAGTTGTGAAATAATACAAACACACTTTTTGTACTCTTATTTATGACTATGTCAGTTGTCTTAATCATCCATCTAATGAATCTCTTTGTCTGTCTGAAGGATGGTGTGTGTAGCTCTGATAAGCTCGGACAGTTTGGAATGGGAGAGGACTCAGTTGTGGGCGTTAACTTTCAAACTTATTCGCAAGATCATTGGAGGGGTGGACTACAAGGTCTCACACACTCACTCACACACTCACATAAGCACAGCTGAGACAAATTATTGACAAACTCAATGATAAGAAGCTCTTGAATAGAACATTTTCAGATATCCATTGCCTCATAGGCATCCTTACAGATGTCAAATGCTATTTTCCATCACTGGATGTGTTTTCATGTAATGTGTGTATGTGTGTGTGTGTTTCAGGGTGTTCGAGACTTGTTAAAAGCCGTCCTGGATAAAATTCAAACTATTCCCACCACTGTCAGCTCAGCTATCGTCCAACAGCTTCTGGCTGCCAGAGAGGTCTGTCTTTAACTTATTAAATGCCATTATTTGTGATTTATCTTTTGCTCTGATGGCTTGTTGGCTTGTAGCACACCACATCTATGGATTTAATGCTGTGTGTGCTCCAGGTGGTAGAGTACATCCTGGACAGAAATGCCTGCCTCCTGCCAGCCTATTTCGCCGTCACAGAAATCAGAAAGCTGTATCCAGAGGGACAGCTGTCACACTGGGTAAGCTCATGTTTCGTGTGTATGTGTGCAGCTGTGTCATGTGTATCTAACAAATCTTTCAATTTCATTTTCTTTATTTCATTTGGTCTCTGCAGCTTCTTGGCAGTTTGATATCAGATTTTGTGGACAGTTTCAGACCCACTGCCAGAATCAACTCTATCTGTGGTAAGAGACACACAAACACACCCACGCCGGAAGCTGACAAAATATTGATCAAACAGATACCAAGTTTTCAGTTTAGCTGTGCTCAAGGGTTCTTGTGTTTGGCAAAGTCGTTGTCATGCTTCGCCGAGGCTTTAATGAAGTCCAGTCCTTCTTGAAACCAAAGTGTCAACTGAAGGGGAAATCTGATCTGAAGGGGGAAAGCTGAAAATGTAGACACAAGACACACAAATAGAGCTGATTTATGCCACAGATTTATGATTTAAAGTCGTTGAGTGAAGTACACAGTTCAACTCGTTTACTGTATGTGCAGTGTGATTGTTCAGTAATTCATGGTGTGAATGTGTCCACAGGTCGGTGCAGCTTGTTACCAGTAGTAAATAACAGTGGGGCCATCTGTAACTCCTGGAAATTAGACCCCACCACTCTTCGCTTCCCTCTGAGAGGCATGCTGCCATTTGACAAGGTATCATATCATCATGTACACTACACAAACATTTACACACATAGTTATCATGACACAAGAATTAAAACTTTGATATACTAGTAGTTAGGGGTGTGCCATATCATCTCATTCATGATATTACCGGTATATTTTTTATGATTTGAAAAATTCATATTGTGATACTCGCAATATTTCGGCTTGTCGATATATTGACGTCACTCTGTTACCCACGGCAACAATAAGCATGGCTGAAGGCGAAATTATTACGGACTCCGTGGTTCCTAAAAGAGGAGCAGCTTCAGTAGTGTGGAATAAACTGCGGCGTCCTGAATGTTTTATGAACAGCCCTGGAATAAACTGCGGCGTCCTGAATGTTTTATGAACAGCCCCGGACTTCTCAGACTCTTTTAGTGACTTGCAGCTCAGAGGGAACTCATTCAGCGGCTCCTCTGGCAGCAGCACAGCGTCTCTCCCTGTCCTCTCTCACCAGCTTCTCCAAATCCATGATTCAATTTCATTTTCAATGTAAACCTTTTTTAAATCAGCACTGTAGACTATGCTGTTGTTAGATGCTCAAGTCATGATGTGTAAAGATTAACAGATCATAGGTTTTGTTCCTTGACAACTGTTTAGAATATCATATTCTCCTTTATAAAGATAGGCTGCACGGTATCAAGTGAGATATAACCACCGTATGTTTTTTGGATGTATCACACTAAGGCCGTATGGTGAAATCTGAGAAATTTATTTAACCAGTCAACTGAGAAGAAAAAGAAGAGCCACCAGAAAGCAGAACTGTGCTCTACAGCAACAGGTTGAGTTTAAGCAACCATATCCTTGCTTCACAAACTGCTGTTTCACTGTCAATGATGTGTTTCTTGTTTACATATTTCATTGAGAAGATGAATGTTGCCGCACCACTGATTTCTGTGAAGCAGGAGGATTTTCCAGTTCCATAATTGTTATTCTGTCACTTCCGACAGGGGCCATAGTGTCCCAGAAAGTACAGCTGCAGGCTAATAGTAAATTACACTATGTCATCTTTTAAGTGTTTTTTTTTTTTTCTTAGGGCACGTGCAAGTAGGTGGTGGTTTTGATTGACTTTCGATTTAGAGTTGAAATTGTTACACCCCTATAAGCCACAAAAAAAGGGGATAATTTTTCACTCTATTTTTTAAATTACCTGCACACAGTGTTGGTACAGAACAAGTCACTGGGTGCATGCCTCCAGGCACGTTGTGGGTTTGCTGCTTTAGAGAATGTGGTAACAGCCCATACACTGTATAAAATCACTATATATCACTTTAACTCACAGCATTCACTTGTCTTTATCTGGACACATTTTCCCCACAAATGCAACATACTAATGTTTTAAGCACAAGCCTATAGCATTTAACATTGTATAAATTAGCCTCGTAGATAGCGATCTTTTCCTCTTCTCATATAAAACCAGGGACAACAGCAACATTTAACAAAGGTAACGTTACATAATTCTGCTCCATAACAACTCACAAGGTTCACTGACAAAACAACTGTCTTACACTAAAAATGTTTTCCAAACAAATACAACATGCTAACGTTATTAGCACAAGCCTTTTACATTTTAGCCTGGTGAAAAGTGAAAATTTCCTCTGCTCATATGAAGCGTATCAAGCCAGGATTCGTTTCCACTGAGGGAAATGGTTGCAGCTTACAAAAATAGACAGGAGGTCTGCGTCGCCACAACGTGTAGTTACATTCCTGGGGAGGTGCACGTCAAGCTACGGCACTAAAAAGTGTTGATGGAGAACTTGTGAGTGAGTGAGTGGGCCGGAGCTGTGCGGAGAGTGTGAGAGAGGAGAGATGCACACTGGTGTGTGTCACATAACGCAACTTGACCCTATATTGATATAAACGATGTTGTCTAAATTTCTATCGTTATATCGCCCACCCCTAGCAGGAACTCAATACTGAAGCTCCACTTCTTGATCACTACTGTGCAGACTCTGGCTCCAAATGTTGAAGATGGCAGTGGCCTTATTTTGGCTTCATTTTTGTACAGTGGGAGGAAGTAGAGATGAGTTGTACATCTTTATACAGTCTATGGTGCAGCCTTGGGTTGAAAATCTGATTGTATGTAATAGTATGTCTATGTTTTGTAACTTCGTACTTCCAATACTGTCAAATGTATAAGTAAAGAAGGGCGTATGTTTTTTTAACTTGTGGTATTGAAGAAATATTCATACTTTTGACAACCTTATTAATCACACGCACACACAAAAAAAGTAATAAAATGTTATGCTTTGTTGTGTTTTTCTGTATGTAGGACCTGTTCGAGCCACAGACGGGCCTGCTGCGCTATGTGTTAGAGCAGCCATACTCAAGAGAAATGGTGTGCAACATGTTAGGACTCAACAAGCAGGTATGACAACCTCTTCTACTTTTTGCTCTTTTGATTCTGAACCACCTGTCCTCACTTTTCCTGTCACTTTGACTCTCTTTATTGACTACCCCCTTTCTTTTTAATTTTTACCACCCACCTCTCTGCTCCCTTTTCCCCCTACCTGCTCCTGCTGTTCCTTTTTCCCGTTGTCTGTGTTTTTCCTTGTTCTTTTTCTTTTTGACTTATTCCTCTACCTCGTCCTATTACCCTCTTTCTGTTCGTTTTTACCTGGTTCTTTTCTTTATATTCCTTTCTGTTTTATTTCCTGTTCCTCCTCTCCACCCTCATCTCTTTTGACACCCCTCTCCTCCCTTGTTGCCCTGGTAACACAGCTATATAAGACCATATGTTAAGCAAGCCAATGCTGTGAGCTTGACCCATAATGCACTGGTGTTAGTTTTCCCTGTTGGGTTCATGCAGTTTCAACTCAGTCCAGCTCACTGAGCATCACAGACACAGTTTGACCAGCTAAGCAATAATCATAACCAGAAATCTGTGAACAAATTACCCAGAATCCAGTTTGTCTGTTTGAATTGGCTGAGTTGATGCTAACTGTGCTGAACGGACAGCGAACAACCTAGCTCCTTAGTCACCACTTTCTCTCTCTGTCTCTCCTTTTTCCCCTTTCTGTTTCTTTCTCCTTCTTTCTTTGTTTCTCCCTCTTCCCTCTCTCTGTCTATCTTTCTCTTGTCCTCTGGTTGTGTGTTGTGTTTGTCTGTCTCTCTGCCATGCGCTCTCTAGACTCTGAACATTGCCCAGGTATGTCGTTGTTCCTCTTCCTGGTCACCTGACCTGCCAACTAACCAGCCCATTGGACGCTTAGCTTTTTTTTTTTTTTTTTTTTTTTGACAAAAAAAATGGGAAACTGGACAAAAAAAAGAAAGAAAACTTGAGATGGAGTGAAGAGAAATGCTACAGAGCTTGAGATTGTCACAGCAGGGCTTCATAGAGATTGCCAAATAAATACAGAGCAGGTGCACAGAGAGACAAGCAGGTAGATAAAGGATGATAGAGAGGCGGCAGCAGGCTGATCGATGGACAGGCAGGCAGTTTGTGTATGGATCATTAACCATGGATGGATTGTTCAAATAATAAGGTTGTGTGCAAATTAAATTTTCTGTTTGCTCCCTTATCTCTGCGTTTATCAGGATGAGTACACAATACAATACAATACAATACAATACAATACAATACAATACAATACAATAAAATTGTATTGTTTGAAGCCACAGATGGCGATGGCCAGCATTCAGTAGCTGTATATCAGACAACATTCTGGGCAAAACAAGTAGTAAGTGATCCCTCCCTGAATAGAATTGCCTTCTTATTATAATGGTGCAGGATTTAATTAAAGAAAATAAGCCAAAACTAACTGGTCATCACAACAAATCCTTGCAGGGAGGGAATAGTAAGTCAGCTCTGTTAGTGTTTTACTGCTTGGATTTATGCTCTGTAATGCTTTAGAAACATTGGATTTGCTTGTTATGTTAATGTTTATTATCTCTACTTTATCTACTGATATTGTTATATGTGTAATTCTTTGTTCTTACATAAATTTGCGGTGTTGTGGATCTTTTGAAATGGGGTTGTATGAGGCAGTTATCCATCAAAGAAGCAGACAGGAGTACTATCACAGAAGCTAAGCAATGTACCACTGTGGACCTAATAAAATCAATAATAGTTTAACAGTGTACGCTATATTTAGAGTATTGTCACTCCTTCACCTTGATGCCGACAGCCCGCTCCAACAGGGAAGCTGTCAATGCCTTCAGTTCCCAATCTGTGCTCTTGTCAAAGCCACCAGACTCCATTGACAAAAACAGTAATTTTAGCGCTGACCACACGAACTGCTGCTGCCTCTATCAGTTAGTTTGTCTGTGTTATTATGTGACTTTGGTGAATCCAAACTAACCATTTAAAACAACAAAGTGACATCATAACACAAACAAACGAACTGATGGAGGCAGCGGTAGACCAGCACCTCATGTGTTAAGTATGTTAAATTTGTGTTTTTCTAAATGGAGTCTGGCTTTGAAGAGAACAATATAAAGGCCACAGTTCCCTGTTCCCTGTGTCTGGCTGACAGCAATGAAAAGTGCTGAAATTATTCTAAATATACTATACTCTTGAACCTGCTTCTGTGGCGATGCTTCTGTCTGTTTTTCAAAACTGGAGGCGCAACCACCGCCATCTACTGTATGTAACACACTGACTGTGGATAAATGCCTCATTCAACCCCACATCAATAGATCCAAATTACCTCTTTAACGTCAACTGAGCTAACTGACACCCATCATACAGTTTTTATTCCAGACTGAGACGGTCAGAGTCTCTGAACTGTAGTTTTTGTCATCAGAAAACAGTGTATTCAGTCCCAGCCTGGTCTGTGGTTCCAAAGTTTTTCTGATTTAAACCCTGCTGTTGACATTTCAAGTCCTGCTGCACTGCATGTATGAATGTAGTCTGGTCCTTGCCTGTTGTTAGCAGGGTCCTCTTGTGTCTGACCTTTTGCTGCTTTCTGTTGTGCTGACCTGGGCAAAATCACTCGATTTAGACTGAACAGTGGTCTTGACTCGTCATTATGCTTTGCAATTGAAGTACACTACAATAGCCAGAGGAAGACTAGCTCTACGTCCCTGTCAGTAAGTCTACAGTGTATTTATTTTAAGTCAGGATCTCATTGATTTTCTGATTGTCATGTCTTCTACTTTGACTCTAAGCTAACTTTTTATGCAGCAGTAAATTAGTGAACCTTATTCCTACGTATGCAGCCTGCGCTGTCCAGTTAATTAATTGCATTTAGAACATGATAAAGGGTCCTTAAATTAGCAGTGTGTAATTTGTTATGTTCATGCTCTGCTAACTTCATTTTTCATTCCTTTATAAACCTGTCCACTTTCTAAAGAGTACCTCTCTTGTCTTCTTTTTCCAAGTTATAGATGGAGTGATATTTTTGTAATTACAAAGTTTGAGCAGCAGCGCACAGGTTTAACTCACAAGTGCACAGGCAGCTTAAAAACTAGAAGACATGGCAAAGTGTGGATAACAAAGCTAAATGCTCCCTATGGCAATTCTTTGTTCTGTGTTTTTGGCGAGTGTTTTGCCCAGGTTGGCTGATTCTGATTGGCTGTCTGAGTGGATGACTGAACTCTGACCTGTGTTGTGTGATGTTCAGTGGTTGACACGTGGTTTCTTGTGATTTCTTTTTTCCCCTTCGGGTTTATACCTTATGCATTGTTTTTTTTGTAGCAACAGCTTCTCTGCCCATTTATTTTAAACTAGACTTTAATATGCGGATCAATTATAGACATGATTGAAGAGGTCCTAAATGGAAAGGTTAAACTGGTGTCACTTTGTCAAGCATCTATGCCGTTCAATCATTATAGTTCGTTAAAGGAGCTGTATGTTACATTCAGAGCATTAGTATGGCAGCAAATCAGTATTTCCTGGAGTAGTGGCAGAAAATGAAATCACGCCCCCTCTATGTGTGGTGTTACCTGAGATTCTCTATTCATTGTTTTATTTGATGCCCTGGCTGTGCATGCATGCGAGTCCCTTGTGCGTATAGCTAACCGCTGCTGCTCTGTACTGGACTCATATGTTGGTTGCCTCTGATAACGGAACAGCGTCACTGGGGAATCATTGCGCCCACCCCTTGTTGCCCCCTCGTTAACACTGTTATCTCTGTCAGCACTGTTGCTGTTGTTAGCACTGGTTACTGCTAGCCGCCAGCTCAGCCACCTCCATGTTAAGAGCCCTGTGTAGATGACCTGGGAATCCTAAATACTCGGCTTAGGTGGTATGTAATTGTTCATACCTTCACCAGGGTACATTGTATGATTTCCAGTTTAATAAGTACATGAAAGAAACTTGTAAAATGTCAAAAAACATATCTTTCTTTATCTATTTTCTTTATTAAACAGAGAAATACAACCATTCACTTTTCGGATTCAAGTTTCTCTCTGTCACAGATCTACGCCATGCTTAATTGTCTCAAGTTACAATTAAACACTCTTAGTTTAGTTAGTCAGCCTATTGTTCCAACAACCACCAACTCTGGTTTGGTTGAAATAAAGCCTCAATTAACAGGTAAATGTGAAAATAAGATGTTTCCCTCCCTGTGGTCTCTCCGTCCCCTCTGCTGTTGCAGACATGACACGGCCAGGTATTTACAATCGGTCCTGTTACAGTAAAATTTCAATTAGTAGCCGGAGCTATTATTTGCTTAAATCATGACGCTCTTTTTACAGCACTTGAGGATTATGACACCCGACATAGTGACCTAACACCACTTTATCTTGTTAAAACAATCCTCACAACTTGGATTTATTTTTATGAAAAACCCATTTGATTATTTTCACCAATGGACTCTTGCAGATTAAATACGAATAACTTGCCGGGTAATCGAGAAATGGACACATTCTGATTTTATGACAGTTTCAGAGAAAGGGAGTCGCCTTTTTCCCCCGTCATACCAGTAAATTTGAACGAATTACAATCTTCTATGATGCTCGTGGTTTCAGTAAAATAAACTGTGATTGAATTGTGGAGAATCTAACCAAGCTAACAATGTGTAGCATCTCCATACTGACAGAGGTTTAACATTTATAATTGTATGCTCGATCTAAACAGCTAACTAACATCAGCTCCAGTGGGTAGCCAACAACCTGGTTTTATACATCCAAAGAACTTCTATAAAAACGAACTTGCAACCAAACCAGGCGTCTAATTAAGACAAGTTTTTATTTGTCAAAATGTGTAGCTGCACTGGGCTAGTTAAAGGGTATGGGCGTTAAATTGGGAATAGGCTTGTTACCTCCACCAAGGAGGTTATGTTTTTGCCGGCGTTGGTCTGTTTGTCTGTTTGTTTGTTTGTCTGTAAAATAACTCAAAAAGTTATGAACAGATTTTGATGAAATTTTCACGAAAGGTGGATAATGGGACAAGGAACAGATGATAAAATTTTGGTGGTGATCGGTTGAAGCAAAGTGGATAAAATAATAAAAACATAACCTCCTTGGCGGAGGTAATAAAGTCTATCGTCTGACAGCCTCGGCAGCAATTCCAATTTCTAAAGACGGTGAAAATAGCGCCATCTGGTGGCCGGAAAGCACATCTAGTTCTACTTACTAAATATTGTTGTAATTCTAAAGTTGAAATTAATGTTCTGTGTTGGAAAAAAAGAAAGTGAAAAATACAAAAAAAACCTCATTATATTCTGTGTTGGTACAAAATAAAAACCAAATAAATACACCACAGTGTCTCCATGGTGAAGGCATATATGACCTAATAATGATAGTAATACAAATAACCTAATTGTGATGCAGGCTGCAAAATCTGATGCAGAGGGGGAGGGAATATCACCTACTTGGCGGAGGTCTGCACTCTCTGAATGCTTTTCTAGTTATTGAGGTTTTAAGGGTATCTT
>NC_065517.1:32997816-33021832 GCF_006386435.1 Epinephelus moara
TAATAAAGTCTATCGTCTGACAGCCTCAGCAGCAATTCCAATTTCTAAAGACGGTGAAAATAGCGCCATCTGGTGGCCGGAAAGCACATCTAGTTCTACTTGCTAAATATTGTTGTAATTCTAAAGTTGAAATTAATGTTCTGTGTTGGAAAAAAAGAAAGTGAAAAATAAAAATAAAAAACATTATATTCTGTGTTGGTACAAAATAAAAACCAAATAAATACACCACAGTGTCTCCATGGTGAAGACATATATGACCTAATAATGATAGTAATACAAATAACCTAATTGTGATGCAGGCTGAAAAATCTGATGCAGAGGGGGAGGGAATATCACCTACTTGGCGGAGGTCTGCACTCTCTGAATGCTTTTCTAGTTATTGAGGTTTTAAGGGTATCTTCATCTCCACTACTGGCACTCAGCTCAGCTGCCTGTTGCACCACACTGACCTCTGGAGGTGCCTGATGAGCACTGCATACAAAATATCCACAGTACAGCCTCTCCGGTATGAGGTTAAAGATGAGCGTCTTTATTTTTGACAGTATCAAACATAATACTGTCTGGAATTTTAAATACCCTGGTATACTGTAATGCCGCCTAAGCCTAATACATTTGCTCTGGATATCATATAGAGCTCATTTAAAACATTATCAGCTCGTAGGATAAAAGGTTTACACAGATTAGTAATTATTAAGATAAAATCTACTACTGAGAGCGGCATCTCAAGCCACAACTAACAGTGTGACCCTGAAAAACACAGTCTGTAATGAGCTGTCAGTGGCAACAGTTGGTAACTTGTAGTGATCACAATGAGTTTGAGATAAATACTGATTTGGAAAAAAATGTATTTGCTTTTGATATTATATCTGTTGGCCTGAGTTGGTATGTTTGTTTGTACGAGAGGTAGGTTAAAAACCAGCCGCTGGTGTGGTTTTACTGTTGCTAGGACACAGGCTTTGGGATATAACTAGGTAAGCCACTGGGCTGATTTCTTTGTACAGTAGACGGATGGTTTGCCTGTGGATCCTTTCCTCTTTCTCTCTCTCCTTTCCTTTGTTTTTCTCTAGCCCTCTCTCTTTCTGTGTGAGCATGTGTGTGTGTGAGTGTGTGTTTGGTGGCAGAGGAAGAGAAGTGACGGTCAGCAGCCTCACAGCTCCTCTTCTTCCTCCTCCCAATCACACCACCTCTCCACCTTCCTGAGACTGGTTAGCCTGCATGTAGGAATGTGTTGCACTGTTTGGTTTGGTGTGGTGTTTGATGCCGTGCTGTGCTGTTCTGTGTCATATTGTGCTGCTCTGTGCTGTGATGTGTAGTTTCCTGCTGTGCTGTGACCCAGTTGTGTGAAAAAGTCCTACAGTGGTAGCCACTGCAGAGATCCACACTCCTTCTGTCTGTCTGGTGGGTGAAGTTTCCCATCATGGGTTAATAGGAAGATGTCAGTAGTTTTTAATATTTCCAAATCTTTAAAAAAAAAAATCAACAAATGACAAGACCAGTATCTTGGAACTATGAATGTTTTACATGCAACCCAACAGTTGAGTTCTATAGATGATGCTTCAGTTCATTGTTGGTGTAATGGTGCCATGTTCACAAATAAAGTTATCTTCATGGTACGCCGACTCCTGCCTGTGCAGAAGAGTCCATGTGGCCCATGTTTGAACATTTTACTACATAGCCAGAGGTCAGGGTTTATATTGTGAGGCAGAAACCGTGCCGTTAATCATTCACCAATATGGGCTTTAAAGGGATAGTTCAGAATTTTTAAAGTGGGGTTGTATGAAGTACTTATCCACAGTCAGTGTATTACTTACAGTAGATGGTGGTCAACACGCCCCAAGTTTGAAGAAGCAGGCAGGAGTACTGCCACAGAAGCTGAGCAATGTAACTGCTATGGACAAGGGGCAGCAAAAACTCACTATCAGTTGAAGTGTGCACTATATTTTGCATATTTTCATTGCTTTATGTTGCCATCAGACAGCCCTCTCTGACAGGAAACTGAACTGAAAGTGACACATATTTATGCTTTCTTCAAAGCACAGCTGCCCCCTAATAGTCGACCAGAAAGGTCATTAGTTGGCAAGATTTCATTGGTTGCTTAGTCGCAGAAAAATAAAACAATCAAGCTGCATCGCGTCAAAATAAATCAAAACATCCTCTAATTTCCAGGGCTGGTACCTGCGGTTATTCCACGGGCTAGTTAATAACATGTCGGGCAGGAAATCCAAAGTGTGGGATCATTTTGAGAAGGTGAAGGACGAACCCAAGGTGATATGTAAACTCATCTTCATTGGTCGACTACAAACATGACGTATCATCTGAAACATGGAGGTAGCTACATGCCCATAAGCCCACAGCGTCATTAACAGGCGGCTCGCTCAGCTTCAATTCCCTGTTGGAAAGGGTTGTCTAATGGCAAGGTTAAGAGGTGAAAAATATTCTAAGGACAGTGTACACTTAAACTGACATTGAGCTCGCGTGTCAATACTCCTCCTGCCTGCTTCTCCAAACTGAAAGCATAGCAATCACCATCTACAGTAGGTAATACACTGATTATGGAGAAGTACCTCATACAACCCCACCTAAAAAAAATCCAAACTACCCCTTTAAAATCTTGTTAACCTTCCTTCCCTTCCCTATCCGCCTCCCTGCCTCCCCCTGTCTCTGTTCTCCCCCTCAGCCATTTTTTCTGACTTGATTCCCTTCCCTCCTTCCCTCTTTTCGCCCCTCATTCATCAAAAGGTTCACATATTATGTACAGTTCAGTGCTAATTTGCCGTACCTAAAGTCTCAAATATCATAACTACCCATGAGTACATGAACCTTATTTTGTGAATGGTTCACTCACTTCATGTAAACCCTTGGTGTAAGATTGCAGAAACCTTTTGCGTGCACCGGAGCTGCAGCAGAAGATTTGTCAAAAAGGTTTAAATTACAACCTGGCATATTGCAGGAGCTATTTGGACACTTAAATTTAGCAGCTGTTCGTGCATAATAACATCAAAATAAAATGACCAGGACATTTGCAGATGAAGGTAAATGGTTTGCCCAGCTGACAGAGGCAGGAAGGAGTTGCTGTGCTGCATGGAGGTGATGGGAGAAGTTTTAAATGTCAATTTGGAAAACTGTGTCAATTAACATGAAAATGTGTATGTGAAGTAATTAAACTGTGATCTTCTCCACATTCTCTCCCTCCCTCTGTCTGTCTCCTCCCTTCCTTTCCTTCTGTCTTTTCACGTTTCCTTCACCCCCTTTCTTTTTCTGTCTCTTTCCATCTTTCCCTTCCTTTCTCTGTTTAACCTCCTCTCTCTCCTGCCCACTTTTTTCTTTATCCTTTAACACTCCCGTCCTCCCCCGTCAGCATAAGCAGCGTTGCCCGGTGCTGGAGGAGCAGCTGGTGGACCTGGTGGTGTACGCCATGGAGCGCTCCGAGACCGAGGAACACTTTGACGCCGACATCGGAGGAACCAGCCAGCTGCTGTGGCAGCACCTCTCGTCACAGCTCATCTTCTTTGTGTTGTTTCAGTTTGCGAGCTTCCCTCACATGGTGCTGTCGTTACATCAGAAGGTAAGAGGAAGGAGAGGAGCAGAGGAAGGAAGGGTTAATGATCCTTATAATTTGTAACTGGATTTTGGTACTTACATATATTTAGAAAATACAACATGTGAAATGTTTTTGTCAGAAAGCACACAAATTAAAAATGATTGTAGACACCTGTAGAAGACAAAAAACAAATGCCCTCTGGAACATATTTTCTCTGAGAGGTGCTGCACAGCATAAATGTGCGTGTATGATTATATAGGTGCACATGCTGACAGGAGCTACAGAAAGACTGCTGTGATGTACGTAGATGAATGTTTCCATCAGCCGTTTGGGCCAAAGAATGTGCGCTCCCTCTCCGTGGACTACATGTGCCAAAATTTCTAAGATTTCATTTTGAATGGTGTCAGACATGCAGTTGTCTCTTTGCCAAAGTCATTCACATCCCCTGGGCAAATCATACGTCTGCTCGTCACCAACTCTATCATAACCTGCCATAAAACTACATCTGACGGCTGCACCCCCGCATTGGAAGTCCCTCATGTCCAGGATATTTTATGGATCTAAAAAGAAGCGCCAAAACTGTCAAAATGGGAATTTTAGGGCCTTTCTTGGCCGGTTCAGCCGCTCCACACCATTATTTAGCTTCCCCTACTGCACATGTCTCCTCAAGTGTAGCTGATCCAAACCCCTTGCCCTTACCACCTCGGAAAATTGTAGATAAAAACTAATTTAAATCAGATTTTCAGTGGGTGTTTAATGATCATACAGGTATCAGCTGATGTACCGATCTTTGTTGAGTTTCTTTCCCTCTTTCTTTATAGCTTGCAGGTCGAGGTCTCATTAAAGGCAGAGACCACCTGATGTGGGTTTTGCTGCAGTTCATATCAGGAAGCATCCAGAAGAATGCTCTGGCCGACTTCCTGCCTGTAATGAAGCTCTTTGACCTGCTTTACCCAGAAAAAGAGGTACGCTTCTGCCAAGAAACTGTGTTGGTTTACTACAATCATTATTACTCGTGCCCCATTGTGTGCCCACGAGTGTTTTTACTGTCTGTAGTAATGGTAGAAGTTTTTTTCTGTAAGTAACAATTTAAGAGGCAGTACCATCAGACTCATCAGTGTTTTCTCTCCCACAACAGTGCATCCCAGTTCCAGACATTAACAAGCCCCAGTCGACTCATTCTTTCGCCATGACGTGCATCTGGATCCACCTGAACCGCAAAGCTCAGAACGACAACTCCAAACTACAGATACCCATACCACACTCTCTGAAACTACATCATGAGTATGTACCTTTGAAATATTGGACCCTGATATACATACTTTACATCAATAACTACTTCATGTGTACACCAAAAAAACAGCACCCAGTTAACAGTTGAATAAAACCTGCTGCCCTCCATCTTGTCTGTCAGGTTTCTCCAGCAGTCGCTGCGCAACAAGACTCTGGGCATGTCCGACTACAAGATCGCCCTGCTGTGTAACGCCTACAGCACCAACTCAGAGTGCTTCACTCTGCCGATGGGCGTCCTGGTAGAGACGATCTATGGAAACGGATCGATGAGGATAAACCTACCTGGCACCAACTGTATGGCGTCAGGCTCTGTCACACCGCTGCCCATGAACCTGCTGGATTCACTCACAGTGCATGCAAAGATGAGGTAACAGAAGCAAAGGATGTAGAGATGTGTTAAAGGGTAAATTCAGTGTTTTTCAACCTGGACCCATTTTTCCAATGTTTTTGTGTCTAAGTGACTAATGGGAACAGTTTTTGAAATTGGTCCAGTATTGAGCGAGAGGGCTGCAGTCGACAGCGGCAAAACGTCCATTAAATGTCCAGTATGTAGGATTTAGAGGACTCTCTTGCCAATATTTATAACTATGTTTTCATCAGCTTACAATCTCCTTCAAATAAGAACTTTTGTTTCATTTACTTAGAATGAGACGTTTATCTACATATGGAGTATGTCCTCTTCCATGGTTCTTGTCATGTTGCTCTACAGTAGCCCAGTATAGACAAATCAAACACTGGCTGTAGAGGGGCTATTCGCATTTTCTCGTTGGCCACCATAGTTCTACTACACACTTGGCACATGGGCAGGTTTTCAGTTCTGCAACCTCATCGCAAGATGCTACTAATTCCTACACACTGCACCTTTGTAAGTGCTTGTTTTTGCCACTGATGGGCTCAGATTGTTATTATCCCTACAGAGAAAGACCTCTTTGTTAACGATTAGGATCCTTCTTGTTTTACCAGAAACAGCCCCAAAAATGCCACAGACAAATTCATCAGACTCCATTTTAAGAAACAGTGATTTTATCATCATAAAACACACCCAATGTAAAGTCTACAGAAACATATAAAGTTCAGAAGTGTCTTCGTTTGTCTTTCCACTGCTCCAGCAATCACCATCTCTGATTTGGTTGAAATTAGGGCTGGGCGATATGGACAGAATTTTCTACGAGAAAATTGTCCGTGTTATATACCTTACTATGATCCACCTCATACAACAACTAGCAGTGCAGCGCTGTACTGCACCTGTGCTACTGCGGTAACTTCATTCATCTCAGAGTGATTTAGCGTAGCACGTGCAACATACACACCGATGTCACACTGTAGACTAATGAACAGACAGGTTAAACAGAGGAGCAGCTCTGTGTCTCTCTGAATGTTGATGGAGAACTTGTAAATTAATGAGCTGAGAGGAGAGATGCACACTGGCCCCTATATCAATATAAACGGCGTTGTCTAAATTTATATCTTGCTTAAAATTATGCTGGCTCTATCCATGCTAAAATGACTGTTTATGTAAACGGAGGCTGATGGTGATTGTGATTTCGGGGGCTGTTTCTGGTTAAACAAAAAAATCTTACTCTGAAACTAAAGGTCTATCTGTGTAGGGATGCTTTCCATAATGTTGTCAGAGACTTCGAACAACAATCTGAGCCTGTCAGTGGCAAAAACAAGCACCTTTACTGGACGTCTATTGACAGTGTACAAATGCCCCGAGTGGTTAAATTATAGCCTGTTTCTGCTGCTGCCTGCTGCAGCCTTCTCGCTCAGTACTGAACCACTTTCAAAAAAAATGTTGCTCCCATTAGTCTGAGACAGAAACAAGGGAAAATAGGCTCCAGGCTGAAAAATATTGAAGTTAACCTTTAAAAATGAGGCTGAATGAATGAGTGATTCAGAGATTAAAATGCATTTAACTGTCTCCTTGTCCCTCTCTGCCTGCCTCCAGTCTGATCCACAGCATTGCCACGCGGGTAATAAAGCTGGCCCATGCCAAATCCAGCATCGCCTTGGCCCCTGCACTGGTAGAAACGTACAGCAGACTGCTGGTCTACATGGAGATCGAGTCGCTGGGCATCAAAGGATTCATCAGTGAGTTATAGAAACATTTAAATTCAGCACCATGCTGAAAAGTTCAGATGCAAAGAGCGTGCTCTGCATACCTCACTTCTTTATGGCATCATTATGTTCCCTGAAGACAAACTGTTTAGAGTCACAGGACAGAATATGTAGGAGTGTTTCAACTCCTCCAGCATGTCCCCGTCTCATCTGTATTCAGCCGTCACTGCTCGTCCACTGGGCAGCATTTTGATCAGACTGGCTCTGAACATCCGTGTCTGACACTCGTCTCCTGGGGCGGCAGACACACGTTGAATAATGTGACACACTCTGTCTGTTCAGGCCAGTTGCTGCCGAACGTGTTCAAGTCTCACGCGTGGGGAATCCTTCACACCTTGCTGGAGATGTTCAGCTACAGGATGCATCACATCCAGCCACACTACAGAGTCCAGCTCCTGAGTCATCTGCACAGTCTGGCTGCTGTGCCGCAGACCAACCAGAACCAGCTGCATCTCTGGTAATGTGGGCTCAACATAATTCTCTACAAGATCACTAATACTGTCTCTGCTATCGCTGCTAGGCATGTGATGATATGAACATATCATGTTGCGCATATTGTGGACAAAGTAATTGTGATTCAGGATATTATTAATGAAAATATGCTTAAATCTCTTAAAATGGCACCAAAACCGTTATTAAGAAACACTTGGAAAATGATGATGATGGTCTCTGTGTTGCTGTCTTTGTGTCTGTGTCCTCAGTGTTGAGAGCACGGCTCTGCGGTTGATCACGGCCTTGGGGAGTTCAGAGGTGCAGCCTCAGTTCACTCGCTTCCTCAACGACCCAAAGACGGTTCTGTCAGCTGAGTCTGAAGAGCTGAACCGAGCCTTGATCCTCACTCTGGCCAGAGCCACACACGTCACAGGTAACACTCACTCTGCTTTTACTCCTTTTAATTCTTCTTTTCTTCAGGTCTGTTTCCCACATCCTCCTAATTATATTACTTAAGTTTCTGCTTTGTGTGTCTGTCTGTGTGTGTAGATTTTTTCACAGGGTCCGACTCCATCCACGGGACATGGTGTAAAGACATCCTCCAGACCATCATGAACTTCACGCCTCATAACTGGGCCTCACACACACTGTCCTGCTTCCCTGCTCCACTACAGGTGCACTAGCAATGAATGACACTGACAAATTATCTCAAGTCTCGAGTCAAGTCATTATTGCAGTTGTAATGACCTCCACCTTCTTTCTCTCTCCTCCTCTCAGGCGTTCTTCAAACAGAACAATGTTCCTCAGGAGTCTCGATTCAACCTGAAGAAGAACGTGGAAGAGGAGTACAGGAAGTGGAAGTCCATGGCCAACGAGAATGACATCATCACCCACTTCTCCATGCAGGGCTCACCCCCGCTGTTCCTCTGTCTGCTGTGGAAGATGCTGCTGGAGACGGACCACATCAACCAGATAGGCTTCAGGTTTGGTGCCATTTTATATCTCTACAGATGCACTTTTACAGAATCCACACCACTGTATGAAAATTGACAGTTATCATACCGTACACATTCGTTTATCTACGGTAGTGAAAAAACAGTTGAACCAGTCAGGAAATCTCCTTTTCTTCATGACTGCCTATCAATCTCATCAACTTGTCCCACACACACACACTCATGCAGTGGAGAAAATGTCAGAGAGAAGCAGGGCTCATGTCACCAGTCTTCATCTCCTGCTGAAAAACAAATTAAAATCAGCAGCGTGGGATTACTTTGGATAGCCAAAAAACGAGGATATCCGTCCTCAAGGACGGATATCCAGTTTGCAAAGTATATGTCTGACATAAGTCTGATCCCTTAGGAAAAAAAATACGTGAACGTTCATAAAATCCGGCATCAAAGTCATTTTCCACATCATCTTTTTTCCCGTTTGAGTTTTTTTTTTTTTCCCGGGAGGAGTTTTTCCCTTATCTGCTGTGAGGGTCCAAGGACAGAGGGATGCTGTATGCTCTAAAGCCCTCTCAGACAAATTGTTTTTTGGGATATTGGGCTTTATAACTAAAATTGAATTGAAATCCTGCCTTGTGTTCTCACGGCAGCATTTACAAGCGGACCAGATAAAATGCTTGCGTGAGAAGGCGGCTCTTGATTGGTCAGAATTTCCATGTGGGAAAAATCCAGGAAGTAAAAAAAACGTTGAAGAAGAGTACACTTGCAAGATAATTGTGACACTTTCTAATGTCCAGGTCGGAACACGTTCTCACCACGAACGAATCGCACCACAGTTCATTTGTAACCGGGCTGAGACCACCTCTTCAACAAGGTCTCGGCTCAGTTGTTTTGGTGCACCTGAGTGTGATTGCTGTGTTCACACCTGCCCAAACGACCAGCACTTAGGGGGCAAACAAACAGACAGTTACCATATTGTGAAAATCTCACACTGTCACAGCCCTATTTTCACACAAACATCCAGTAACAGACACACGAAAATTAAAACTTTTCCATGTTTAATTTTGGAGCACCAGATGAAGTAATTAGAGTTGATTCTGATCAGCAGAAAAAAATATATTAAAATGTCAAATTAAAAACAAATCTCAGTGAATTGACTTAAATTAATTATAGCACGTTCCCATCATTACCACATTCTTCCACGTTACAGCGTCTGTGACACCACAGAGCGTGTTTTGATGAAGCATGTGGTAATGATGTGCCTCACCACTGATGTTCTGGCATTTTTAATGTACACTAATTGGTCCCAAGTCTCTAAACAACATCTGTGACTAATTAATCCAGTGGGAGTACACAGTGTTGTTTTGGGATGATGTTCTAACTGCAGCCTGATTTTGTGTCCCTCAGGGTCCTGGAGCGTATTGGTGCTCGTGCGCTGGTGGCTCACGTGCGAACATTCGCAGACTTCCTCGTCTATGAGTTCTCAACATCAGCTGGCGGACAGCAGCTCAACAAGTGCATTGAAATACTGAACGACATGGTGTGGAAGTACAACATCGTCACCCTGGACAGACTCATTCTGTGTCTGGTGAGGAGACACCTGCATCAAGACAAATATAATATACTATAAAACAAGGTCTGTGTGTCTCACCTTTCTTCTTCTCTTCGTCCAGGCGATGCGCAGCCACGAGGGCAACGAGGCTCAGGTGTGTTACTTCATCATCCAGCTGCTGCTGCTGAAGCCCAACGACTTCAGGAACAGGGTCAACGATTTTGTCAAGGAGAACGCTCCCGAGCACTGGCTGCAGAGCGACTGGCACAACAAGCACATGAGCTACCACAAGGTACAAAGAAAAAAACACCTCAGTATAAAGTTCCTCTTGATAAGCTTTGGTGCAGTGTGTATGTCTAGGACCTTTATTGTGAAAGTTCGTTTGCAGGCCTTGGTTCAGACAACAGAGCCTCCATGTTAATATTTTTTTACCATCAGAAGTATTGGTGCAACTCAATCCTCAGCTATACATTAGCCTAACAGGAGCCAACAGCAGACCGGCGGCAAGTGATATTTTAGCAGGTCAGCTGATGTCTCATACCATAAACGGTGCTGCAAAGCTAGGATCCCTCAAGATGATCAGCTCATGGCTCCATTTAGATACGCATAAAAACATATCTGTAGTGTGTGTCTGTGAAACTCCGACACTGACAGGAGAGGAGCAGCAGAGCAGAGCGCCCCTGAATAACACCAAAACATAGCATTTTATGACATGACTATTTTGGTACAAACATCCAGTACACCAGTGTGGCGGGTAGCCCGCTGAGATTTACTCGCCAGAAGGAAAATCTACCTGCATTTCGTGCTTGACAGGTGTTATTTTGGACCCTGCTGAGGGGCTTACGTAACTGTAAGAGGGTTTGAATTTTTATATGACTCACCCATTTGAACTTTATTCAGGCTTAAAGTTATGAATAATTAAGGGTGTTGCCACTTTGAGTGACTGGTCGCTACCATGGTAACAACTCCATGGAGGTCCACGTGGACTAAAAGCTAACGTCCGCAAGCCCTGTGCGCGCAAAGCTCCGATTTTACGACCGCATGGACTCCGCTCCGCGCACCAGTGTACACAAAAGACTGCTCGGTATGTATTTCTCACATCGCCATGACAGAAATGTGCAAGAATTGGGGGTAATGTAGTGTTTCACGGACATTTTTACAGGAAACTACAACGTGCCCGACTATGCAGACATTCCTCGCAGAGTCCGCTATGCTTATGGTGCGCCCGAGTCTGTGAGTACCTTAAATTAAAACCCTTGGCGCACACTGCAGCACAATCAAACAGATGCACAACTCAGAGCATCAGAAGTGTCTCTTGGGTTAGTGTTGCGTTTAAGGTCTCCCCCCAAAAAACGGGGGGGGGGGGAGCGCTGAAGCGTCAATTTTTTTTCCACAATCGAGTCCCGTGCCATCGAGCGAAGCTTCAAATTTTTTGGGTCAGCCCTAAATATAACAGGGCTAATGTGACAGCAATGACCTCTCCACTCTAAGTTCGTAGCAGAGAATAGCTGAGTGAGTCTGCAGTGAACAATAATTAAAACTTTTTACTTCAATGAAACCGATATTCTTGAGGAAGTGCGCATGTTCAAAAGCTTCTGAAACTGACACACATATTTGACCACACTAATAGACTGTAAATGCACCATGCTAACCAAGCTAGCAGCTAGTGTTGGGGTTATCTCCACCTTCTTGTCCAAATATTGACACTTTTGGCTCCAAAAATCCAAGATATAAAGGTCAGAACCCCAAACTCAAGGCTTCAGAACAGGAGTCCACAAACCAGTGGGTGACGTCACCGTGTCTTTGTTCCTTATTTTTATACAACTTGTGGTCTGCAGTCATAAATGTTTGTTGTTCTCCAGAAATACCCAGAGAAGCTGTACTTTGAGGGACTCGCGGACCAAGTCAACCCTCCCATGCAGCTCCAGCCTCAGTACCTGCCCATCTACTTTGGCAACGTTTGCCTGCGCTTCCTGCCCGTCTTTGACATCGTTATCCACCGCTTCCTGGAGCTACTTCCTGTTTCTAAGTCTCTGGAAACACTGCTGGACCATCTGGGGGGGCTGTACAAGTTCCATGGTGAGTAAAGGTGTCTTAAAACTATGAGGACCGTGTGGATGAAAGAAAAACAGCGATAAATCACATGTGAATGAGATGTGTCGACGGTGGTTTGTGCACACTGATGTGTATTTCCTGCTGTGTTTGTGTGCAGACCGCCCAGTCACCTACCTGTACAACACACTCCACTACTACGAGCGACACCTGAGAGACAGAACCAACCTGAAGAGAAAACTGGTGCACGCCATCATGTCTTCACTGAAGGTAGGCAGAGGGACATCAAGGACAACTTATTGTTTATTAAAACCGTTCATCTGCAGTCCTCCTTTGTTGGTCTCAAGGTTTATACGTGTCATTACGAGTCTTATTTCTTTTTATAGGCACCAGTTATATTTAAGGTATATTGTTTTATAGGACAATCGCACCCCAGGTTGGTGCCTGAGTGAAACCTACCTGAAGTTCGGCATGAACCCCCGAGAGGACAACCCGTGGATCCCTGATGACACCTACTACTGCAAGCTGATTGGACGCCTGGTGGACAATATCCTTCATTAGCCTCCGTCTGTATGTAGATGGATCTGTCACTGCTGTCTCCAATCGACCCTGAGTCTGGCTAATGAAAAGTCCCAGGCCTCTGGGGCTCCTCAATAATATATTTACCTCAGCGCCAGTACTTCTAGTGTCCCTTAACACCTCTTAGCTTTAAAGACAGATAGAAAGTGCTTTTCAAAATGTAGTTAACTTGATCTCTGGTCATTTTATTGCAGCCAGTGTAGCTGTTACACTGAGTGCCTTCTGTATTTATGCCCCTGAGGTGTGGAACTCACTGCCTCTGGATATTAGAAGCCCTTTTGGTATTTCACATTGCAAGTAGTTGCCTGTTTGACCTTGTTTGGGCTGCCTGTTTGTATGAACGGTGCTGTATACATTAAGTTCAGGTGGAGAAGACAACAGGATAACAGCGGCTGTTAGATTGTTATGAGCGTGTAATAAAACAGGGACACATCACACATTCGTGCCCCTGTTGAATCTTATTTCCTCCAGTCATCGTTAGCCTCCTTAACTCCTTCTCACCCATGGCTGGAAAGTCACCTGGTCCCTTCCCCAACTGTGACTGGAGGTTCAATGAGTTCCCCAACCCTGCGGCCCACGCCCTGCACGTCACCTGCGTGGAGCTGATGGCTTTGGCCGTGCCAGGAAAAGATGTCGGCAACGCTCTGCTCAACGTTGTGTTGAAAAGGTACGATAGGCTTTATGTTGACTTTATGTGTTACTGCAGTATGTTCTGTATGAAGAGTCTGATAAGAATTATTGATTATGTTTTAGCCAACCTCTGGTTCCCAGAGAGAACATCACAGCTTGGATGAACGCCATTGGACTTGTGATAACCGCACTTCCTGTAAGAACACTCACAAAATATCGCAATTGTTTATGATTTGATGAATTCACTTAAAGTTTATTCACCATGACCACCTCCATCCCTCCTTCTCCAGGAGCCCTACTGGATCGTCCTCCACGACCGCATTGTGTCTGTGATCAGCTCTCCAGCGCTGACGTCAGAGACAGAGTGGGCGGGGTATCCCTTCGCCTTGCTGGACTTCACAGCCTGCCACCAGAGCTACAGCGAAATGAACTGCAGTTACGTGCTGGCATTAGCGCACGCTGTGTGGCATCACTCATCCATCGGACAGCTGTCTCTGATCCCCAAGTAAGGAAGTCTTCCTCACTCTGTCTTTATACTCTCCCTTCACATTATCATGTCCTTTTTTGTGCCCTCTAGGCCACGTTTAATTAATGGCTGTCATAATAATTTGTGTCTGTAGGTTCCTGTCAGAGACGCTGAAGCCTGTCGTCCAGACAGAGTTCCAGTTGCTGTACGTGTATCATCTGGTGGGGCCGTTCCTGCAGCGCTTCCAGCAGGAGAGGACACGATGCATGTTGGAGGTACACAAATGTTTGACCATAGATTCCAAGTGTAATAATTATAATTAAAACACATAAAAAAATGAACACTAATGTTCCCTTTAACTAAAGTTTAATGCTTTCCTTACACCAAACAACTTTTCAATCAATTAACTGTCGCAGATAAAATCAGACATGTTTAATATTATTTTAAGTTTTGCTCTTGGCTCATGCAAATAGTTAAGTTCAGTGACATGAACATTAGCCCTTCACACACACACACACACACACACACACAGCAGGGCCACGAGTTCCTTCAGTTTGCTGGCTTTGTTTTTATACAGAACAAAACTATGCAACCATAACGACGTCCCAGTGTGATTTTAGATAGCATGCTGGCCTTCCTGAAGCCAAAGAGGTGTGACGTGTAACGTACGTGTAGGGCAGCGCTTTTTAAACAATAATTACTATCATTTACAATCATTTACTGCCCCTGCTATATGGAGGTTGATCTCATCTTCTACTCGGAGGGTAAGGAGCTCCTGGACCTCATTGTCTCCCCAATTTGCAGACATTTTTGGTTACTGTTCTTGTTACGTTAGCTGCTAACTGCTGCTAGCTGCTTTTTCAATCTCCCCATGGTTGATCGTACACGTAACACATCGTCAAAATGTCACACCCATCCTGTCCTGCTGGCTGTCCCATTTACACAGACGTTAATCCAGCACTGTTACTACCCTTTGCTGCTGGCTTAAATGTAAGACAACTCCGTCCCCCCATTCTGCAACTGTACCTTTTATACTGAATGGCGTGGTGGAATAATGGCATTATATTCCTGGGTTGAACAGGTGATGCAAAAGGGCTACAATTAACAGCTGCACTCTCTTTGGCGCCAAACAAACAAATATTAGCAAACTGGGTAGACTGTAAACATGGAGGGGGCTCTATGGATGTGAACAAGTGTCGGTTCTCTTGTACTGAGGAAAAGGAGGAGAAACTGGTGGCGCTGCAGAGCGACTGACTAGCACTTAATTTTTGAAACTGTTAGCCTCTAATTCCCACTGTCACCTCCCACTAAAATAGTGCAGCATTGATGCTGAATTTATAAGAACACTGTTGACATGACGTCTCTTATCTACTGTTTCTAGAGTCATTCGCTTTTCTGGACACATAAGGAATTGCTGATTTGTCATATTTCCTAAAGGGAGTTTGGTGTAATATTTTCCACCAGGAGCAGAATAGGAAATAATCTTGAAACTAGTGAATCTGCAACATCTCTAGTCTTCACATGTGAGAGGGTGTCAGACTTAGCGTGTATTTGTGTGTTTCAGATTGGTGTGGCCTTCTATGAGATGCTCCAGGCGGTGGACCAAAGCTGCCAACATCTCAGCTACATGGACCCCATCTGTGACTTCCTCTATCACATCAAATACATGTACACAGGAGACAGCGTGAAGGAGCAGGTAAGAGTATTTTATTAAAACAGAAAATTAACCATAAATCTGACCGTACAGCATTTAAAAGCTTTTTTTAAACAACAGCAGACAATAACAAACTGACAGAAAAACTAAAAATGGAGGTCTTTGTCACCGAGCCTTTAACTAAGATGACATCTCTGAACTCGCAGCTGCTCAGAAGACAGTTTGGCGTTTTTATTTTCCATTTATAGCTTGAATCTGTCACCTCCTGAACAGCAAGACAGCTCCCCGCCAGTGTCCAGACCTGACACCAGAGTTAATTAGAGGAGATGAAACTGTACTTCTATTTGTGCTCCAGGCTCAGACAAGTGTACTTGAATTGACTTTACAAGTAATTAAGTTAATAGAAGAAGCTGCCACTGAATACTGAGAGCAGTTTTAAAGGGACAGTTCACCCCAGAATCAAACACACATTTATCAGTTTAGATTGTTTTGGTGTGAGTTGCTGAGTGTTGGAGATATCAGCTGTAGAGATGTCTGCCTTCTCTCAAAAACAATAAAACTAGATGGCACTCAACATCAGTGTCTCTTTTCAGAAACCATGACCTGGTTACTCAAGATAATCCACAGACCTTGTTGTGAGCAGTTTCACATAGGAACAGGGTGGGCGCATGTCCTTGAAATGTCTTTAATATACATTCAAAAAAGGCCTTAAAGTATTATATTCTGATTGGATGGGTCTTACATGTTCTTTTTAGTCATGTAACCAACATTTTACCTGGAGGGAAACACTATTTTCAACCTCTCTACGCATTTAGATCATGCTAGCCAGCCTGCTTATTAGTTTATTTTTCCTGTGCTTACAGAGAGCGTCATTTAATCTGGCTGTTCGTTTTTAACTGACATTACTTATTTTATTTGGAGTATATTTCCAATGAAGTTTGGTGTTAAATTACAGGTAAAGTGGTCTTTAAAAAGTCCTACATTTAATTTGTTAATACCCAAAGACACCCCGAGAAACTATTTTCTTTCGTGAACGTAATTAATGTTTACATCTTGTCCATGAGAAGATGCACGTGTCCTTTTGTTCAGTGATATGGTTGGCAGGTGTAGTTTGGTAGAGAGAAAGAGAAATGAAACTGCTCACAGCAAGGTCTGTGGATTATCTTGAGTAACCAGGTCATGATTTCTGGAAAGAGACATTGCTGTTGAGTTTCTCAAATGTATTTTTTGGCACTTTGAGCACCACAAGCTGAGTGCCATCTAGTTCCATTATATTGGAGAGAAGGCAGACATCTCTACAGCTGATATCTCCAACACTCTGCAACTCACACCAAAACAACTGAGATTGATAACAGCACTACAGGTAAGAGGAAAAATATTTTTGATTTTGGGGTGAACTGTGCCTTTAAAGCTACAGGTGGCAACTTCAGTGACTAACAATAGCTATGTTTCCATCCAAAAGTGATTCAAATCATTGGGAAATGTGCATTAAAAGAAATACGAATCCTGTGTGTTTCCATTAAATGTACGGACTTTGGTGAAAACTACGAACTTGCACGAGTTTTCCACAGAACCGGAAACAAAATAAGCCTCGCATTCTTCTACGTTTTCTGGCGGTTGGCAACCAGCTTGTAAATGCAAAACCCGGCTAAAGCGAGCGTATTTTAGTTTGTGCAAATCAGGGGATTGTAATTCGAATTTTGGCGTTTCCATCATAATTTTCTGATGCGATACTTCTAAACAGGCTGATGGAAACATGGCTACTGTGTTACTGTCATATTTTCTGAAACTGTCACAAGATGAAAAAATCTGTGGGGGGAAAAAATGATGTTCCTCCTACTGTCTCTGACAGAATTTGCTAGAGTCAGACCACAGCATGGTCAGCAACAACCAATCAGAGGTGAGGAGCCTCTAACACAGCTGTCAGTCATGTTGATCACTGCTCGTTAACTGGTCTAACTAGGCAGCGTTGATCAAAGATTGTGTCACTACATTACCTATTCCTCCCCTCAAATGCTTTTAGAAACATGTTTTAGTGTTCAGCTGTAAAATGAAAGTTGGTCCGGCTAGTGGGCGGTGCTTGGTACTCCTGTTTAACTGAATCCGACATGGCGGCCAGGTCACAAACTCTCATTTTACAGCTAAACAGTTCACTAAAATATGTTTCTTAAAACTATTTGAGGTGAGAAAAGGTAATACAGTAACAAAACCTTGATTCATATTTGATCAGCGCTGCCTGGTTTGACCACAGTCAACAAGCAGTGATTGACATGACTAACAGCTGCGTTAGAGACTCCTCACCTCTGATTGGTTGTTGCTCACAAGCTGTATGGCCATTAGAAGCTATACCAGGCAGAGTAAACAGAGGAATATGATTGTTTTTCCTAAACTGATCCAGCTTCCCTGTCAGTCTGACATTTTTGGGTTATCAATATACACCAATCAGCCAAAACCACTGACAGGTGAAGTGAACAACATTGATCATCTTGTTACAGTGCAGTGTTCTGCTGAGAAACCTTTGGGTTCTGACATTCATATGGATGCTACTTGACACGCTCAACCCACCTGAACATCAGTGTAGACCAGGTACCCCCCCTCATGGCAGCGGCACTCCCCAGCAGGACAGTGCACCATGCCACACCACAAATACAGCTCAGGAATCAAACATTTGTGGGACATGCTGGTACCCCACCTCAGAACTCAGGGGACTCAAACGATCTGATGGTGACGCCCTGATGCCACACACCATAGGACTCCCTCCAGAGGTCATGTGTCCATGCCTTGACAGGTCAGAGCCAAGGAGTAACATCACGTCCCTCAGATGTTCGATCAGATTGGGATTTAGGGTATTTGAAGCCCAAGTTAATGCCTTGAGCTCTTTGTCCCATTCCTGGGGTCATTCCTGAGCAGCTTTTGTGGTGTGGTATGGTGCACTGTCCTGCTGAGGGGCCACTGCCATCGACCAGTGTCGTTGCCATGACGGGGTTTACTTTGCCTGCAATGGTTTTCCATGTGGGTGGAGCACATCAAGTAGCATCTTAATGAATGCCAGGATCCAAGGTTTCCCAACAGAACACTTCACTGTAACAAGATGATCAATGTTATGTATCGCTGCCTTTCTATCAGTTTACATGTGTTCCTAATGTTACCTCTCTCTCGGTCTGTAGGTGGAGAAAATCATCATGACTCTGCGTCCAGCCATGATGCTGAGACTGCGCTTCATCACTCACAGCAGCAAGGTAGAGACTTCATCATCAGCTGCTGCAGCCGCCGCCGCCTCCACATCCTCTGCCTCGTCCTCCTCCACTCCTCAGCCCCCTGCCTCCTCGCTGTCATCGTCCTCCGCTGCTGCCTCCCCCTCCTCCTCACAGCACGCACACACACCTATGTAGGTGGCCTGGGTAAACAAAAACCCACAGTTACAAACATGACAGTGGACTCTGAAACAAACACATGATAGATGTTAATATTTTGCCTCTGAGTTTTTTTTGTTCTCTTTGAGGTGGATTTTGGTCAAAGTAAGGATTAAAACAACACTTTTATAAACCAGAGCTGTGGAAATCTGATTGTTTGTTGTGTGGGAATCTTGTAATCAATTTCCAAAATCTCACTGTGTCACAAAGAGGAAAATCCTGGCTGTTGTCTCAGAAATGCACATAATGAACACTGGCAGAATTCAGAGGTACTGATTTATATGGGCCCTGTCTACACATACAGATATTTTCCTCTACATCTTGGCCTCTTGTCCACATGCAAACAGTTTTTAAGGTCACTAAAACTCTTTGTATCCGTGTGGACTTGGAAAATGATGATGTAATGAGCATTAGCTGAACACAACAACAGCGGACCACCAGTTTGTTCACATTTTGGTCGCACTGCTTGGTCTAATCACTACTTGATATTTACACTTGGCGTTTTCACACCACTTCACAGACGAATGGAGGCGTCTGCAACGCCCAGTTAAATTGGTCCACCTCAGTATCCGCGGTTTAAAGGCTGACAGAAATGACGGTTTTGGATCAGGGCTGGTCGAACTAGCAGATGGTGGGACACTTGGAAGGAAAACTTTGGCATGTACAGAGCATCACTTGTATCTTTGATTGAACGGAAATAAAAAGTGATGAGAGATCTCCGGTATGTGTTTTGGAAAAAGGTAACGTTAACCTGTACGCTTTACTACCTTTGTGATGAGGGGAGACTGCGGTAAGTGGCGAACGTTTGGAGTTGTTTTTGCATTCTAGTGTGTACGGAGACATTTTGTAAAACAAAAGGTCAGGTGGACAGAGGTTGTATTTCAAAACGGAGGTGAAAAATATCTATTCGTGTAGACATGGCCTTTAAAAAGGTACCTCAAAGTGAATAATCTCAGGCAAAAACTGTCGTGAATCAAGTTAATGGGTGTCTCTGTCAACACACTGTTCGATAATGTGCATCTCTGTATCCACGACAACCAGGTCTCATTTCTTGTTAATATCATGTCGTCTTTTTTTATTTGTCTGTTTGTAATCAATTTTTATATTGTACATTATTATTACTTCAATAAAGAAGATTTTGGTAATCTGAGTCGAGCTTTTTATTGATGCGTCTTTCTACCACCAGTGTGTGTGGCTCGTTACGCACACATGCAAAGTGAATTTACATTTAATATCATTTCATGCTGGTATTTTATAAAACACCTGTCACATCTTTGAATTAATCCACCTAAAATCTATTTATATTTTTTAACATGGTTGTCTTTTCTTGGCCTATCATGTCTTTTAAAAATGTTATTCTGCTTGTGTTGCCCTGGACTCATAACTTTGCCTTCACACCTCTGCTTTAGGTGAGTCACGCTCAGACAGGTTGTGATCTAGACGACCCAGTTTCTGGTCACACTGAGCTGATTGACTGTGTCATACAAATAACAATAGAAACAGTAGCCTGACACCAGCAGGGGGAGACCAACATTTACAGTTGGCTTCAGTCTACCTTTTGTGGCTCTAACACAGAGAGAGAGAGACATCATTAGATGGTTTCCCCGTCTGTGTGCCAGAGGGCTATCTGTAAAACATCTGAACAGATATGCATTGAGTTTGGTGGAAAGCGCAGCTCAGAGCCAAGAACACTTAGGACTTTGGCGGTGAGTTGGATCTGGGATTTTTGCCATTTGACAATTGGCAATGAAACTAATGGTGAGAGAAAGACTTGATTCCAAATCCTGGGGGGATATTTGTTGGGTCAGTAAATCAAATTATAATTAAAGTGGTGCCTTGGGGTGTTGCAGCATGCAGCAGAACTCAGACACTGATGATGATTTTTGTTCTCATTCTGCCTTGTAGACTAACGTCACTATTCAAAACTGGTCATTTCTCCAACACCTGGTGGAGTGTCGGATGTTGTGATAAAATAATTATACATTTTTGCTCGAGCAGCCATCACTGTAGCAGCGAGAATCAAAGTTTATATTTAACTAATTGAGAGATGCCAGTTTAACCCATTTGTACCCACCTGCTTCAGCACAAAGACGTACTGTTGGATACTTGACCAAAATATGTCTGTAACAGATCTTGAGAATTTAGACTAATCACAACAGATGTGGCATATTACATTACAGTGTTTGGGCACAAGTGGGTTAAGTGATACCTTAATACCAGAGTAACCAAACATGCTGATGCTCAGCAGGATAGATCTTTATAATTTCCATCTTCTAACGACCAAAATAAATACATGGGGCACGGATGTGGGGTGAGTAATAAGCTGAAGGTGCTACACTGACCACAGAAGCTAAGTGTAAGCTATTATGGCAAGGCTTAACTATACAGACCAGTGAGCAGTGATAACTAACATGTCTTTGGGGTCATCAGGTGGGAACATCCTTTCACCAGTGTTTCATCTAGTTGGTCACGACACCTCCAGGAGGCCAGACAGTGATTTCTGGCAGACAGAGACACTCCTCTAATGCTAGCTCTCACTGCTCCCTGCACCAACCCAACAACCTCCTTTACCTAACCTGTATTACCACATGGCGTTCTCAGCCCAAACAGCACTGCCACCTTCATCAAACCCAGGCTCTGTTTGCTAATATATCCAACTTTACAGCAGAAATAAACATGTTTAAAGCCTGGAACCAGGGTCCAAAATAGGGATAGACCGATATGGATTTTTTTAGGGCCGATGCCGATTTTTTTCCATCACCCTTAGCCGATGACCGATTATGGACTGCCGATTTTCTTGAGTCAATATTTGGGGCCGATACTGCTTTTGCTCCCTCAATTTACATCAAAAAAATGACACAATAACAAATATTACAGGTCTCAAGTTTAAAATAAGAAACATTTATTGAACAGTAAAAAATACTAAAACAAGATGGAAAGTTGAGGTAGAACAGGTAGAATATTATTATTATTATTATTATTATTATTATTATTATTATTATTATACATTCAAATAAAAAAAAAGAGTTCAGTGCTCTTAAATCTTCCAGTAATGTCTTTATAAAATAAACAAATATTTAAGCTGAAGCATAAATAAAACAACAACTACTGTACACAGTAGGATTCAACAGCTTTGTTCAACTTAACCACATACTTTCAAATGAAAAAAAGTGCCAGGGAAAAATAAATCCGCGAACCCACGCGCGTATCGGCCGATGCCGATACAAGTAAAAAACTCAAATATCGGCCCGATATATCGGCCGGCCGATGTATCGGTCTATCCTTAGTCCAAAACTAACTTTTTCACTTACCAGCCAGGCTGGCTGCAACATTAACCTCCGTCTCTTGGTCGTCGGTCGGTAAAATCTCAGCCTCAGCAGGTTCTTTTGCTTTAGTTTTTTGTTTTTTTTGAGGGAGGCTCCGCAATACCTGGCCAGCATCGCCACATGATACTTTTTCTTACTTCTTCTTCTTCTACGGGGGTTCAGAGCTTGGAGGTACATTAACAATAGGTTCGTTCAAGATGAGCCAGGCCTGCGGAGATTTGATAACCGATGTCGACTCACCAAGATGACGTTTTAGATAAACTTTTAATTTTTGTTGAATTTTAGAGATTAAGATTGTATTTGTCTGATTTGAAGGTTTATTCTGTGAACAGAAAACATGTGTGACTGATGAAGTTTAGTTGTCAGAGACTAAATAGGCATACATTCATCATAAACTATACAGTCTACTGTAGCCTATATTAATATTGGACTTTTTTAATTATTGAAGTATTTAGCAACACAGAGACTTGTGGTCAGTGGGATGTGAGGATTCTTTAACTAACATCTGTACAGATATGAAACCCTGACTGTATCTAACTGAGCCTTAATGAAAGCTGTTGTCTTGTGTATTTTTTTCCTCTGAAAATATGAACCTTATAGTCAAACACCGTTTATTCAGCCTGTGTAGTTGAGGGGACAGGTCAAACTGATATGATGCTGATTTACAGGAGAATTCATATCAAATGGAGGATAAACTATGAACATAAACTACAGATCACCTGTAAAGCATTTTAATAAATTAATCTATCATAATTAAAACAACTGGAGACTGAGAACAAACTGATATGTGGGTCTGACCACTTTTTTAATGAACTGACATCATTCCAGACAGGATGTAAGTGTGTCTGTGACTTCCTGTAGGGACTGAAGGCTGCTGGAAACTGTCGGGAAACTGTCCGACTTCACCACAGCTTTTTGTCACCGCCCCCCGCTGCGGCCGCCTGCTCTCATCTACTTTCCAGGCTAAGCGCAGTTTATCTCGAACGAGCCTGTTAACAAAGTAGCGGAGTGAGAGAGTGATACATCCTGTCAGCCGAGGGGTTTCCTATCTGTGCAGCCGAGCACCACAGCACCTCCACTGACTATTACATCCAGACGGTCCCGGTGTTTCCTCCGCAGTCTCCACTTCACTCAGCTTCACTCAGCTGCCCAACAAACCCGCTGCTTCTTCCCACTTTAACCTGAATAACAAACCGGAGCTCGGTGCTCTGGTTGGATCCAAACAGAGAGCCAGGGCTAGCTGGGAAGTTAGCGGAGGCTAACTGGCTGTGCTTCCCTCCGGTCATGCTGCGGCTAACGCTCTGCTAGCCTCACAGCTGCGCCTCGCCAACTAACAGCTATCCACGTCGGCGCGCTGTGTTAACGTCATGACTGACGCACTTCCGTGACCAAAGATTGTCTCTGCCTGAAATACACATTACTCTGCCAAGAAACCAGCCGATACCAGCATCGTTCTCCAGTAACAAAAAATGCATTTTTCGCTAGTAAAAAAAAAAAAAAAAACTCGCCACAGTGGTGAGTGGTCTTAACAATTTACCAGCCAGAGACTAAATCTACCCGTAATTGGCGAGTGGCGAGTGGCGAGTGTTAGTTTTGGACCCTGCCTGGAATGAAAAAAAGTTTGGGTCGTTATAGCTAATTTCTCCGTTCATGACGACTGTACAAGGTGAGTTTTAATATAACTCAACTGTTAACATGTTAAAGTTACTCATTTATAGGGCTGTAGCGTTAAAGCTGTTTTATATACTGTGATATTAACATCATACTGTACATTTGCTCATCTACGATAATGGGGAAAATGCAACTGGACGGAAAATCTCAACTCTATTTTTCAAAAGGGAGACTTTTACAGAAACTTAAATTTAAAAAAAAAAAAAGTTTTCAAGTTTCAATTATAGTAACGAAACTTTTGTTCAACCAGAAATAAGCCCTCCGTTTTCAATCTTTAAAGGGCCAGTGTGTAATATTTGGCATGGTTTATTGTCAATCTGAATCTGAATATTCTACCAATTA
>NC_065517.1:33021901-33094468 GCF_006386435.1 Epinephelus moara
GTAAACGAGTATGTGTGTATTAAGTGTGTCTGTTACGCTAGAAGAGTCAGAGTTTGGGACGGATTCTTTTACCCCCTGGAGTGTTACCGGAGTTTCTGGAGTGCTCAAATAAACTGGCCTTTTTCCCGAACGCTCCTCTGGTCTCCTGCTCGTGAGGGATTCATTATAATATCATAACATGGTTTAGATTTCTAAATAAATATTCACCTCGTCGCTAGATGGACCTACTCCTGAAAAACTCGTGTCTGCGCAAGGCTTTTTGTCCCTACGAGGCCACCGTCATTTACCTGACGGGAGGGGTGAGCGAGTGAGCCCTGCAATCTAGAATTTGACCACTGATGTCACTGTTTTCAACCCATTTTACACACTGGCCTTTTAAAGGGTAATTTTGACTTGAAATACTAATAATTCTGTATTACCTCTATACTGTGAAACAGCAATATCTTCGGAGACATCGTACTGTGAAAATCTCATACTGTTGCAACCCTACTTGTATATAAAGGCAGGGCTTCTTGAGTGACAGGCTGTCTGTGAGGTGTTGCTTCAGTCTATGAGCCAGATCCACCCTTCACTCCCCACAACTTCACCCTCTCATCCAAATATGTCTGCTTCTGATGGCGACAGCCAAAATGCTAAATGTTCGAGGCTTCGTAACAGCAGCCCACAAACCAGCGGGTGGTGTCACGAGAGCTACCTATTATTAAATACAATTAATTCAGTACCAGTTAATACAGCCTACACTTCCAAACCCTGCATAACCAACTGTATTATCACCTGGCAAAGCTCAACACACACACAGGCAGCACACAACAACAGAGCCTGTGTAGACAGTGAGGGGAAAAAAAAAAAAACCTGCTCCAATGTGTGCCCCATGTATACTGACCATTATTTAGCGTGTTAGCGTGCTAAAATGTGCTCATTTGGGAAGATGCTCTCCATAAAAGTTCCAGTTATGTTTAGCTAAGCATCTGCAGCACAGCCAAATACAGTGCAGCAGTGATGTCACAGAGTGCTGACACACCCTGATGTACACTTTTACATCACTGCAGCGAGGAGAGTAGTTTAACCACTGGAGGTCAATGGTGTTAAAGGAGCTATATGTAAGAAATCTAAAGTAAATAGTCATAAAATCCTCCTAATATGTCACAGACACTAAGGAATAATGTTCATATAACATACTGATCTCACTGACACAATAGTACAGCCAGAATATTCGCATTAAAAAAATTTTACGGTCCGCAAATCATGTTTATGTTTTGAATTTGTGTTTGGCCTGTTGCGCCACCCACCGCCGTCTACCAGTCACACACTCAGTAGAGTCTCAACATCAGTTACAGTAACGACTGACCTACAATGGCTGACAGTGCGACTAAACCCAAACGACCTCATTATGATTCCCAAAAATGCCAAGTCAAAACTCGAGGCAAAGCGAGGGTCTATATAGGAGATGCTTTTGAACGATGGAGACAGTTGAAAGCGGAGAAGAATTTGAAATCGGATGTCGAAGTGGCTACTCTTCTCCTCGACAGGTAAGCTTTAGCCAAAGTTGGCTAACTAGCATCATAGCTAGACGGGGNCTTGCTCGAATGGTCCGCTGGAAAACCGAGAGACCAAGGACGCGGCGACGCAGCCCTGCCACGGTAACCGCCCGTGGGCAAACAAATCACCCCCAATTTCCACCAGATGCGTGTTGGTTGCGTCTGCGCTCCGAATTTCCACCAGATGCGTGTTGGTTGCGTCTGCGCTCCGGCACAGCAGTGGAGCCGATAGGATTCAATTCTAGTCAATGTGTGTGTTTCCACCGGCTGCAGCTGTGCTGCGTTCCAGGTCCGTCACAGCTGCAGCACTCCGGAGCCCTCCGCAACAGATACGCAGGACTTCTATTTTTGCCAGACGCCGGAGCACAACGCAGCAATTCAGCACAGAGCAGCAACCTCGAATCTGTAGGGGAGGGGGGGCGGACACGACTCGCGGCAGTATTTTGAATTTGAGTGCAGTAACCGTTTTGGCCACATTCTTACATACAGCGCCTTTAAGTTGCTGTTTAAGCAGCTTGTGACAATGTGAAAGGGGTCGCAGCAAGACAGACAGTTAGCTGGTGAACGCAGTGGAGCATTTAACATCTAAAGAGATACTGACTGCCTCTAGGTTGCCAGAATGAGACTAATTCCACTGAAGTCTTACCTGCAGATCCTCAGAGGGGCTGAAGTCTCTGTGAGCCCGTCATCGTCTGATGTCAAAGGCTGTTCTTGTTCCCCTCTGCACAGTATGTGAATCCTGATGAAACTCTGTGTAGAAGAAAAATAGTAAGGTTAAAACCAATAATCAATCACTCCTACTTATCCTCTTTCAATTACATTACATCTTCACCAGGTCAGCTGTAACTGAATTACATCAACATTATGCAAGCTGTTCCTTAAGTACATTAGAGACCTGAACATCTCTGGTGGTTTCCATCGTGATGACAGTGCACATTTAACTCTTAGTCGTCCTTGCTCGTGGCTTCAGAGTGGAGCGGCTCATGTTGAGACGTATTGATTCTAGTTTTCAGGACGTGAAGCTTAATATCATTATTCCTTTTCATTAAAGTTTCAGGTCAACTGTGACTTAATCGCATCTCTACTAATGCCATGTACTCTGGGCGTTTAATCCCATTCTTCTTTCTGTGTGTGTGAGTCATCGCATGATGTCTCTATAAGGCCCGGCTCAAATGTAGGTCACCTCATGTGCTGCTGGGCCTGTGGCTCACACATTAAACTCTGGCCCTAAATGTAATGTGGCAACACGTAGGCCCTGTGGGATGCAGATGCACGGGGAGTTTTTGGATCACAGTATGGTCGAGTAAAGCTGTCAGTCCATATGTGTGTTTCTGTTTCAGCTCTGCTGGCGTTGTGTGGGAAGCCCCATGTTTATATATAGCATGGCAGTATAGAAGTCTTATGAGCTGTAGACGGACAGGTATATGGTGCGAATGTGTCATCGTGGATTGATCATAAACTCAGAAGTCACTTTTGCTCCACTCCTCTAACTTGAATCTCCTCGTCCTCGTGGTTAGTTTTTATTTAGAAACACTGATCAGCCACTACACTACAACCATCTGCAGGGGAAGTGAGTAACACTGATCATCTCTTTATACTGCAGTGTTCTGCTGAGAAACCTTCGGCCCTGGTAGGCCTGGGTGATATGGCCTATAAATAATACTGCGGTATTTTTAGGCTATATTGCAATACACAAATATTTTGCAATCTCCTCTAAACTACTGTAGACTACTAAAATACTTCAGTATTGCTGTAATAAAATAAACAGAACCACTGATGATTTTATTCTGAAGCACCCGGCTCGTCTCGGGCTGAAGTTTTTGTTTTTGCTGTGAACTACTCATCACAGTAAGAAGTAAACAGAAAGATAAACTGTTAATGCAGCACCTTTAAATGTGAGGATTTATTCACTGTGAGCTGAAAACAAACTAACAGCTCTGTAGTTCATATAATATTTATGTTTGCAAGTTGCAGAGGTGCGCAGTGGTCGTGAAATACGACTAAATAGTCACAGTTTGGAGCCCTGCAGAAACAAAAACAGATGCCTTGTCCTAGTACGACTCTTGCAACCCAATGGACTCAAAAGATTCACCACCAACGCCCTGGTGCCAGACACCTCAGGACAACACAAGGAGTCCTGTATCTGTGCCTCGACAGGACAGATTCCTCACCGTGGATCGGCCTTGGCTCTGACCTGTGGATGCATGGACACAGGACCTCTGAGGTACCAGCATGTCCCACAAATGCTCAATCAGATCTGGAAAATTTGGAGGCCAGGTCGACGCTTTGAGCTCTTTCTTAGGGTGCTTTCAGACCTAGAGTTGTCTCCTTTGGTCTGAATCAGGGACTCATTTTGTCACAAAGTTGTGTAATTGCCTACAATTTCTTCGCATTCTCACGGCAGCATTTACAAGCGGACCAGATCAAATGCCTTGTGTGAGAAAGCTGCTCTTGATTGGTCAGAATTTCCATGTTGGAAAAATCCAAGAAGTAAACCAAACGTTGAAGAAGAGTACACTTGCAAGATAAATGTGACACTTTCTAATGTCACAATGGAGGGACAACTATGCAGGTTGATTTTAGCGCTGCTCATCGTGGACTATATTGCTGTCATTGTTCATTTTAGTCAAACCATACAGTTTGAAAACGAGGCGCGGCTCCAACTAGAAAACAATGTTTTGATGCATTGGATGTGCTGAATGTGCATATTAAGGCAGTACAGGAGGAGGTGCACATTAATAATCCTCCAGGACTGTAACATGCTCATGTTTAACCCAAACAATGTGTCATGTGACTGCAATTGGCTCAGATCCAGGTCAGAACACGTTCTCACCACAAACCAACTGCACCAGATTTCATTTGTAACCGGACTGAGACCACCTCTTCAAGAAGGTCTCAGTCCGGTTGTTTTGGTGCACACCTGAGTGTGATTGCTGTGTTCACACCTGCCCAAATGAACCGCACTTAGGCGGCAAACGGACTTGAGTTCAATTGAACCAAACCAAACGGGGCAGGTGTGAAAGCACCCTTATGTTCCTCAGGCGATTCCTGAAAAGTTTTTGCACGGCACATTGTCCTGCTGGGAGGTTGAAATCTGTAGGCTGCTCGCACAGCGTGCTGAATGATTTAAGCCTATTTTGCTCGCTCAAAACTATTTTTAGTCGCAAATGTGAGTGCGGTGACGGACGGATCGCCACACTGCCGACATTTTACTCCGCCTGTCACGGCACGCTGTTTGATTGCGTTATCAAAACACGCCGCTATTATTTGGCCTTGCTTTTAACTTATTCCACCGAATACCGAATGTGTGTTTTTTTTGCAATATTCGGCGGAATATATTCAGTTACCGAATATTCGGTGCATCCCTAGGCAGGACCTAAGGTTTGCCTGCAGAACGTTGTAGCACGATGTACATATGTATGGGATAATGTCAAGCATGCAGGTCATAATTGCCAATTAAACCCCAACATGGTGATGCAGGGCCACAAATTCCTTCGCATATACTTCATATACAGCATATATACACAAAACAGACAACAAAAGTACTTCTACACCCACGATCCCAGCCAACCATCACTCAACAAAAAAGGACCATGCAGTGGGGGTTGTTAGAGAAAATATTTGGTGAGCTGAATGAGCTCCATCTCTTCCAGTAAAAGATTATTGCTTCCCACTCACAACCAAAATACATGCGAGGAGAGGACATTTCTTTCAGAAACTCTTCCAAGTTTCTTGCCAAACATTAGATAATCTCTCACACTGAAAGGAAGGAAGCGCAAATACTCAAAAGCTGCGACCACGTACGCACTGCCCCCTTTATTCCACTGGCATGAACACAAACACACACCTTCACACACACACAGGTGGATGTCAAGTCTTGATGACAAATTTCAACCTCCTAGGGCGAAAACTGTGGTCGCTAAAGGGTGCTGAAATTTTTGTGGACTGACCACCGACCAACTAAGCAAGTTACAGAGCTGCTGGTCACAGCAAAAAATCAATAGTTAAGTATCAAGTAAAGCTGGTTGACAGACGTAGAGTCAAACATGCAGGATCAAAAGACGTGAAAAAAATAACCTTTATGTTGAGACTGCAAAATGAGCAATACACAGACTGATGGTTCCCATGGCTAAGAGTTATGGGGGAGGCATGGAGCTAGGCAGGCTTGGGGAAACGTGTGCATTCCAACAAACGAATGGCAACTTGTAGAAAGCTACTGGCTGCATGGCAAAGAGTGGCACAGTATCGTGGGAATTAGATTCTGTCATCAATGCTAGTTCTGTTAGCTATCAATTTCAGCGGACAACTCTGCAGTTTTAATGTGGAAGTGTGAAAAAGCCACCACGGAAACATCACTGGTGAAGGAGAAAAGATGGTGGATCAACTCGGGGGGCAGATGAAGTGACCTGACTTAGGTGAATTCAGTGCCCAAGGAATTTCATGGTCAACACCATTCTACGACCAATCACAAATCCTACGACAAGTAATGGTTGAGGGGCGCAAACGCGGGTTGAACAGGTTCAACAAGAGTCATCTGCCCATCAGAAGAAGTGAAGGTGTAATAAAGGGAAGCTACGTATGTGTAATCTAAATTCCTAAGCGTATAAGAAGTTCAGTGATGCAGAGTTCGTGCAGGACTGCTTGTAAGTGTGGCTGACATCGTATGCCCTGAACCTGTTGATATGCTTTGAGAACCCCTGATTTTAAGTTTACGGTGGCCTTATCAATAAGCATTGGTCATATATGTACAGCAGGTCATCACTTCCTTAAAAAGACTTATCAGAATATTTATCTTTCTGTTACTTGTAAAATGTATTGATCATTGTTAAAAAGCTTGGTTTCCTGCCTCAGTTTCAGTGGTTAGATTTCTCTGTATAAAGAGATACCATCTGTTCCCTTTGTTATTAATTTCCCCCTTAAACAGACACAAAAAGCCACACACATGCAAACACACACAAACACACACAGCCTTGCAAAGTCAATGCCACAGTCTCAAACAGTATGCACACTCAACTCTTTCTTCCGACCTTCCTTCACATTGAATTACTGCTGAATGGGAAGCTCTGAGCTAAACACGTATGCACAAACACAGAGCACTTCATATCCTCATCTGGGGTTGCCATGGTAACCGGGTGCATCTGGGGTGGGGGTGCTGGGGTGGATGAGCAAGTCCCCAGTGTTTGCCTGCCTCTCTGACTTAAAGTATATCAGTGTGTGCGAGCGTGATGATCTCTAACCTTATCATTCTGAATCTCGTCTGATGATCTTATTTCTCCGACAAGGAGCAGAGAGAGACAGAGGAAGAGGATGGGAGGGTGATGAGGGAGTAACAGGTGAGAAGGGAGGAGGAGAGCAGATGACAGGAGTGATAGACTGGCATATGTGACAGATGAAGGTGTTGTCCCTGGTGTTGGGTGTTGATTGTTTTCCTTCCTGGCACACAACTGAGAGAACACACCTGTTCCACGTTGGAGATGCTCTCAAGTCAGACAGAAATCAGGTTAAGATGGGTTTCATCTCAAAAACCAAGCAAACAAGTATGTGTCTGTCGTGTGAGTGTGTGTGCGCTTGGAGAGTCCAGTTTGGAGTTAATGACGCCAAAGAGGAAGCAATTACTGACATAATTGTCGTTCACCGCACAGTAATTAGGATTACTGGAGGACAGGGACAGATGGACAAGGACAAAGAGAGCAGCATCAGGTTGCTGAAGTTGTTTCACTGCACTCGAACGGCGTAAATACAGAGACATTATCCTCACAGGGAGAAGAATCAGAATAAATACATGGATAATAATGAAGTTATGTGCTGCAAGGCATCAGGCTAATAAAGCTCCAGGGGCTGAAGGAAGCTGCTGGAAGATTTTATTCAGAGGAAAAATGTTAACTCTTCCAGGAGTGCTGCATGTTTACAGAGAGTGCTCAGAGCACATTAGAAAGATAATCAAGGAATGAAGATAATTGAAAGTGACTGCAGAACCTAATGAAAGGAAGAGAGAGTAGATTTTTTACATAGAATGACACCATTTTGTATTTTTGTTGCATGAAACCCCCTGAAAACTATTGGCCTTATTTAAACAATCTATAGCTCATGGTCATGGCGTGCCCAACTCCAGTTCTGCTAGTTAAACAGCACATAATCTGGGCACAAAGTAAAGGCCCAGACACACCAAACAAACAGGCCAATGGCGACAAAGGCAGACTGTTGACACGTTGCCCTTGTATCAGTCAAAAAGTTGCACTCAACACCAGAGGTTGCGCTAGACTTTTTCGTCGCCAGTCATTTTGACCGACAGGGTCGTAAAAATCCGGTCATAATCTATTTTTACCGGTCATTTTAATTTTCGTTTTTAAATGATAATAAAGATATTCAAAGACATTTAGTTTTCATTCGTTCGTTTTTAATAAATCCAACAAGCAAGTTATAAAGTGTGCATTAATAAGGACATGAACGAAAAGAACAGACATCCACACACCCGTGCCACGAGCGCTTCTGTCAAGCTGGATAGAGCGGATCGTACCAAACAGGAAGTCGGACACAGAAAAGACGAGAGAATCCGGCCAATTTTCAAAATAAAATAACAGCTCGCACTGAGGAACGTGAGGAGAAAATACTGTGTTTATAATTTAAAATAACACAGCAGTGCATAACTGAACACATTTTTCAATACCATAATCACTTGATTGCAATTTTAATTTTGTGTCACCGAGCCTACAGACATAACTAGGGCCTACATAAATAAAATGGTCAGAACAATATGCCCTATTCATTCAGTGTTTATCCAACACACTCAATATATGGACATTCAATGAGAAATTGTCATTAACTTATTACGTTATAAAAAACGATTGAAATACGGACTTACCCATGTTTAAAATGACCTGTTGAAGTGAAAAAACGAGTACTGACGGGAACAGACGAGTGGAGTCGAGCGCAGGAGAAATGTGCTGCCTGTGGTGTGGACAGTCAAGCGCCTGGGAGTACACTGGCAGGACTTCCACGGCACTAACGCGTCCGGTGTGTCCAGGCCGTTATGTCAACAACGCTACATGAAGCAGATGAATGACTTTTTCTCTGCAGTGTGAAAACAGCAGCCACTTACTTAAACCACTGATTGTGCACTCTGCCGCCAAGTGGGCAGGGGTGGTAATTGCAACCGGTCAAAATGACGGACGGCCTTCAGATTTTCTGGTCATTGTTGTAAAAAAAACGGTCAATGACCGAGAATATCCGGTTAATGCGACCCCTGCTCAACACACCACAAAGACTACAGCCAACAACCAACTAGCATGTACGTTCTGCGCCTGTGTGAGAGGAATTAATGCCTGTATTTATCAATCAGAAACAAAAACTGAAAGACCGACAGGACGGAATCAAGAGTCCACCAGTTAGCACATTAACGTTACAACCTGTAGCTAAAAACATAATTTTATCCAATATAACAAGTTTGTTTCCATCTCAATCCCTCTTGATTTTAAGTTTTTGTTTACGTTCCTCACTTCTTTTTCTTTTCCCCTGCACTGAGCTGAACTGCCATCACAGTGAATTCATTCACCAACAGGCTCTGCTGTCTCAGACACTGATTCAACAAGCTGAATTGGCAAGAAAAAAGCTGACAAGGGCCGACTGGAGCCAATAGTGTGGAACACACCACAAAAAATAGGATAACAGATGCTCACTGCTGGCCCGACATTGACCAACCGCTGACTGTAAGCTTGGTATGTCAGCACCCTAAGACACAAGGAGCAAAGGGGTTGTATTTAGTCCCTTAATTGATCATAGGTGTATTTTGGGCATAATGTGAATTTAATCAGAGCATCATCTCCCATTCTCTTTAAAAGCCACGTGCACCTGCACCTTGTACACTCCTGTTTACATGGCAGATTTAGCAAATTGGAAAAGTGAGCGGTTTTCTGCACAGAGTAATGCAGCGAGAACTATAATGTCACTGCAGCAAGTACTGTGGGACATTTATGCAGCAAATAAAAACTGTAGGTATAAACTTGACAGAGGAAACAGAACCACACTTTTAGCTTCTTAAATAATCAATAAAGTAACACTGCTCCTCGTGTGTAAAGGCGCACAGCGTCTCTCTTAATGGGGAGCTGACAACAGCTCTACAGCTCTGCTCTCTAATATGTTCACAATTTAGAGACAGTCATTAATATTTTCCTAATTAATTTTTTTTTTTTAAAGATATTTTTTGGGCATTTTTGCCTTTATTGGACAGGACAGGTAAGTGTGAAAGAGGGAGAGAGAGGGGGGATGACATGCAGCAAAGGGCCACAAGCTGGATTCGAACCAATTTTGATGTTTTTGTGAGCTCGGACCGCTTCTGGGAGGAGATTTCCCCAGCCAATGAGAGAGTGCAGGTGCCGTGCCCAAGCGTGTCCGAGCGTGCACCAGCGCGAGCCTTGTCTGAACCTCTTCTGTGAAGCCTTCTTCCGTACCTCCGGGCTCCGTACACCCGGGAGAGTTGAGCCTGATAGGAGGGGCCGAATTTGAATGTGTTTACAAACAGCTACTGGAAAATCCTCCAGACCCTACCTTTAAAATAGCAGGATACTGCACCAGTCTAATATTAGACCAGGTTTTTGTTGGTCAATGGTACAGTTGCTTTTTTGCTGCCACAAAATAGTAATAGGCCAACAATGCACCTGAGCACACCTCATTTTAAGACTTACACACCCATAGGGACACAGATGAGTCAAAGCTACTTACAATGTGGGCACTGGCCGTGAAAATGAACCAAGTATGACAGTTGTGCTGTGTTGTGTGCCACTTTGCGCCAGTGTTGTATCGGGTTTATTGTTCCAAATCACTTCAAATATTCACGATTAAATAAGCAACATTCATAACGTTCAAGAAGAAAATGCATCTATATAATCTTTCAGAGTTAAACCCTCAAAAACTCTTCTCTAGCCAACAGTGCCGGCAACATAATCAAACAACACCACAGCTGTCATCACACTTTGAGTTAAACGTTGCTAAATCCTGATTGGTGCATGAGGTAGAGGACTCTCCTTTTTCAAACTGAGTCCTGCCCACCTCAAACCAACGAGAGATGGAAAACACAAAATACAGAAATCTTGCATGTGAAACTGGTCAACACTTCATCCGAATAAATTGTTTTCATGTAGAACCACATCGCTCATAGTAAGAAGCTGTGTGTCCTTTAATGTTCTACTAAATGCAAAAGGAACACTGTAAGGTTTTAAAATTTGGTCTCAATTTTAAGAAATCTCAAGCTGCACTATTTCAGATTTCGTTTTACAGTCTTTGTCTGTGTAAACTGTAAACATTCATAACAAAGCAGCGACAAAAATCTATCATTTCCATGCAAATGAGCTTTGCAGCTGTATTAAAGCTGAAACTGTTCTGTCTGCTGGAGATTGCCAGCAGCGTGTCTCCAGCTGATTAGAGCTGCTGTTTTCAAAAACTTTAAACCCATTACACACAGAATAACTTTGTGCAGTTATCAGTGAACTGATGCCGCTGGAGATGACGCTCCCAATTAGGAATCTGACAGGCGAACACAGCAGCACAGAGATTCAACAACAAAAGGAGAGCTTTATTTTTGTAATAGACTGAGACAGTGACCAGAGCCTTAATCATTATACTGCATCATTCTATCTTCACACACACACACACACACACACACACACACACACACACACACACACACACACACACACACACACACACACATTTTCAGTGCTTGGTCAGGGCTCACAGGATTTAGTGCTGGTGACTAATTTCTGTGACTGCAACCCATTTTTAATTCACTTTGAAGGAGTCCCACCTGCTAATCAGTGCATGTGTGGGTGTGTGTGTGACCAGATGTTAACTCTGTAATGTACAATGAAGGGAGTGGAGACCTCACCTTCATCACTGACTATGTTTACATGCACAAAATATTCCAGCCTTTGTCCTTATTCCAAAAAAGCCAATATTCTCACTAAGCTGTTTACATTGCCAATGAAGATGAATGTTCCACTGATATTCCCATTTACATGCAGCCGTGCATGCTGCTAACATGTAGTTAATCACCTCAAAATACAGTAAAGTGGAACAGCTGGAGCCGCTTGTGCCACTTTGCTTCTCTGCATCCAAATAGCATTTTTGATAAGTTTTCAATCAGTGACAAACTCGTTGGACCGTGCAAACACAGCCTCCCTCTTTCATTCCTTCAACCACCTTCTTAAAAAGGTCGGCGTTGCGATATTTGCTCACATCCAAGTCTTTCATGATGATTAAAAGCAGGTGTGTTTCTCTTTCTGATCAGAAATATGGGCTTTTGGGAGCATCTCCACCCCAGCCTTGAAACCTGTTCGCTACTTGGTTTGTGTACCATTAAGCCCTTCAGGAACACCACTGGTCTTTGATGCCAATTTCACTGGTGGCCACACAGAGGTCCGTCACATGATGCCATTGGGCCCAAAAAGACGTTTTTTTCCATAGACTAACATTGTGAAAAAGACGACTAAATCAGTGGATAACTTTTTTGGAGTGTTACAACCCCTGCAAAATGGAAAGTCTAGAAGAGCAGCAAGACTGAATCATTTTATTCCCATTTAAGTTAGCAGCGGAGTAAACCGGAAGTTAGCTGCTCGGCCAGCGGAAGTCTCTCTTGAGCTTGCTCTATGGGCCCAACGATGCAGGAGATCAAAGTAAGTTTTTGGCTTTGTGCGCAAATTTCATAGGGATGAACGGCGCCCGCCTCAAATTCTGTATCCAGTTCTCTCACAGGCAAGAAGCCGCGTGTAACAAACTGCCGTAACAACCCAAATTAAGACACATATTCCAAATGTGCTGTATACATGTCCAAAGAATGCTCCTAAAATCTTAATATTACCAGCATACCCCACACTTTGGTCAGTGTTAATCGGATTTGGCTGTTCAATATGAATATTTGATTATTCGTTCCTTTTTTCCCCCATATGGGTTTCAGAGTTTTGACAGGATTCAGCAGAACGCTCAGGGTGACAGTGATGTTCATGTAATATAGTAAACAAGCCAAGTTAGTCATCTTACCTAATGCATGCTAACCAGGGGTATAGTGCTATTTGTAGATGTACGTTCGACACGTGCGCATGGTTAGGTTGCTCCTTTCAAAGGTTATGTAACCACTGTTCTTATGGTGGGAGGTTTACATACATTAGTCAACTATTTAATGAGAGGATGTTTTGCTTCCTATTCATCTTTACTAGTCAACAGTTAGCAGCTATAGACCGAGAAAAAAAAGAAATTCCCTGTGCAGCTCTAATGCTACAGCTGGCAGCTACCGACAACTTCTAAGGCAAACTGTTTTCTTTGATGTTACTAAATGCTCAAGTTGACGTCCTTAAATCAATCAACACACCTTAAATGTCAATATGACCATCCCATTTGTTTTTACTGTCTCTCTTGGATGAAACGCTTTAGTGATGATTGGATCTTGATGTATGTGCATTTCAATGTGATTATGTGAACAGCAAATATTCAACTTCCTCACTTGGAGGAAAAATTGGCGGAGAGTATTCTGGTGCTTATTACGGGAAGGACAAATCGAAAATGTGCACATTTTTTGCCGACACTAGATCTCAACAAAAGCAAGAGATTTTGTCATATTAAGTTGCTGTTAGCTGTATATTCACCACTTCTAAGCAGAGAGAGGAAGAGAACATTATCCCAGAACCTGACAGGGCAAGCCTCTCCTCCTACAGACAGCTGCCTTTGTATCACTCAGACACACCGTGGGTCTGAGTTCGCAGCTGCCTGTACCATCACTCTGCAGCCAAATCTGGGGACCAAAACATCAAATTGAAATTTTTTACAATGAAAATTAGTAGAAATGACTCCCTCACACTGTCTCACTTACAAAAATAATGCTTTTAATGCTGTAATGTTTTGATGACTAGACCTTTATCAAGTTTGCCATCATAAGGTTTGCCTGATGAAGGCCTAGTCACCGAAATGTTGCGGCATTAAAATCATTATTTTTGCAAGTTAGACAGTGTGCGAGAGTCTTTTCTACAAGTTTTATTCTTCTCTTCCCTGTTTGTAAATAGATGTGCGAAGTACTCCTTTGTTTATGATGAAAATTAGCAATACTGGTCTGAAGAAATAATGATTTGAGTAATTAGGAGACAGACTGTACAATGGGAAATGAATGCAAAACATCATGATGTGACAAAATCCCCTCCTCATCTCTTTACTGAGGGTCTTATCGTCTTTGGTGCAGAGCCACTCGCTGGTCAAAACAAAGCATGAACATATTCCACTGCCTGTCTGTTCAGAAGAGGTTTGGGTGGAGTCTTGGTGCAGCTGGTGTCTGTCAGTGTGTGAAGCTGCCTGGACTGTGGTAAACACTTCTTGGTGGGTGCGCTCTGCCCATTTGTGGCTTTGGAAGTTTCTTCCACAGAGTCAACAGCCAGACAGCAGCTGATATTTGCTGATACTTTATGTGCGTGCGCTGCGTGGGTGGGAATGTTTGGGTACATTTGCAAGTGTGTGTCTCACTAATAGGGGCAAAATCTTTGAGCAGCTTTTTATAAATCTGTGCCTTTTTTTCCTGATTGAGGCAAAGCAGAGCGAGGAAGGATTATTATTTCACATCCGATCTTTCATGCCTGCGTTACAGTGAAGAAAACGAAACACGGCTCAAATTGCTTTAAAGGCTGCATACATGTACACAGAGCAACCAAACATCTTTGAACTCTTAACAGGATTGTTGCTTTCAGTATGTTTCTGCTGCTTATTCACACATGAACTAATACACAATACACCCAGTCACACACACACATGCATGGTCAGATGTTCAGAGCAATTTGCTAGTGACATTTCCCTGCAGTGTAAATTGCTGCAGTTATTAACACAGAGTCAATGTAAATCTCCGCTTCCTCTTCATATGTCACCGGCTCCTAATGACTGTGCACAAGCCTCAATCAAAGTGCATCATTTATGGCACATCTCAGGCTCTGAACAAACAACTCGTTTCTCAGCTAATCCACTATAAATCATTCATACTTTATGTTACTACCAAACATTTCCCAAAGCATAGCACAGGTTTTTGATTACATTTCTATCTTCCAGGCAGAGACGTGAAAATTACCCTGTAAAGTTTTTGGGACTTGCTTCTAATAAGCAATCAATCACAGTGAACATGCGTCCTTTTAAATGTTTAATCGCTGTTACATTATCATGATTTGTTGCTGTGGCTGCAGGGATCATTTTAAAAGAAAAAGTCACACCAACAAAAAGTGTTTTCAAACAGTTTCTCGTATTAATTTGGAGTAAAAACAGGCAGTTAACGTTCACTTTGATGGATTATATCTAAGGATTGATCTTAATGTTGTAACTACTGCCATGAACTGAAAAGAGGCTGCCCTGAAGAAAGTCAATAGAGAGATGTTAAGTTTACTCAATTTGTAGTTAATGGGCTAAAACAAACCTTCATTAGGGTCCTTTAATCTGTTCCTGTGGCTCGATAACAAACTGCATGGAGTCTGGTTTTTCCCACTGTGTTTACATGCACACTAATTATCCACTTTAAATTTTCCTCAGTAAACACAGATTAATTAGAAAAAAAGGCAATAATTGGAGTAAATTGTACAACTTGTATGCAGATGTCAACAGTTCATTTTAGCATTTTCTGCCTTTAGGAACACAAACAATAACTCTTTTTCCATCTATAATCCTTCAGATTTCAGTCCTGCAGCGTGATCTGGCACCTCTCCAGCTACCAGTCCACACTCTATACTTGGTCTGTACAGGGACTTGAACCTGCAACCCTCTGGTTCCCAGGCCAAGTCCATATGGACTGTGCTTATGCCGCCCCCGGACTGCTCTTTTGACCACTGAGAGAAGCAAACACCCCTTCAGTAGCTACACAATCAACAATGCAACAGAGGAGGCAACTTGTTTATCTATTTCCAGTGAAGCCAGGCCAACCAGGTTATTAGAACCATTGTTTCAATAAGGAGCCTTAAAAGGACTGTCAGAAAAATGGGGAATAGTTTATTTTCACTATTTAATTCACTATAAAAGTGAGCCAAATATGAGTAAGAGTCATAAGAGAGACTATTCTGACCATAGGTTTCACTTCCTCCACTATTATCTCCTCAATTGTAGTTAACAACCACAGAATTCTGGTCTTAATCATATTAACCAACCAACATCTCTTCAGACTGAGGTCTCTGGCGCAAAATCCTATCAATTTAGGGGTCCTTGACATGAAAAAGGTTTAGATCCACCAAGGTGTCTTACAGATTAGGTGAAATATGTGTATGTATTCGTTTTGAGGCAACGTCATGCATGCATAATTCTCTGTGAATCCCTTGTACCTAGTGTAAGCAATTTTAATTCAGTGTGGCAAGAGAGGCGGACTCCGCCAGTAGCAATGTAAACTACTAGAGACATAAAGAGACAATTAGAACATGCTAATACCTTGAATAGCTGTTGTGAAAACAAATGCAGGCCATAAATAGCCTTGAAAAATTACTTTAAGACAATAAACTTTTAAAGGAAACTTAATTTTTTTTCAGCCTGGACCCTATTTTCCAATGTTTTTTGTGTCTAAGTGACTAATGGAGACAACAGTTTATTTAATTGGTCCAGTATTGAGCAAGAGGGCTGCTGCTAGCAGCCACGAATCAGGCTGCAATGTAATCACTCTGGGCATGTTTGCACCGTCACTCTACGTCCATTAAAGTGCTTGTTTTTGACACTGACAGGCTCAAATTGTTACTGTAGGTGTCTGACAACATTATAGAGAGGATCCTTAAAGATATAGACCTTTTCATTAAACCAGAAACACCCCAAAATTACTATTACCATACCCACCAGACTCCATTTAAATAAATAAACACTAATTAAAACCCATCATCATGAAACACACTTCACTTAAAGCCAACAGAGACAAATAAGCTCGAAAAATGTCTTGGTTTGTCTTTCAACTGTTCCATCAATCACCATCTCTGATTTGATTAAAATGAAACCCTTAATTTACCCAGTTAGAGGATTAGGATAGGATTTTTACATGCTAAAATTACTGTATATTTAAATGGAGTCTGGTGACTTTTGCGATAATGATTTTGGGGCTATTTCTGGTTAAACAAAAGGATCTTAATATTTAAGAAAAGGGTCTTTCTCTGTCGGGATTCTTCTTATAATGTTGATAGACAAAAGCAACTTCAGCGGACATACATTGACGGTGTGAACATGCCCCAAGTAGTTACACTACAGTTGGCTGCACCACTCTCCCTCAACACTGGACCAGTGTCAAAAAATCGTTCTTCCCATCGGTCACTTAGACACAGAATCATACCCACATTTTCCTTTGAGGACTATAAATTTGACAAGTTACAGAAGCTTATCAGTGTAATCTGCCCAAATGTGTCAGCAGTTCAGATCCTGATATAACTGTGGGCTGGATCCTTCTGTCAAATGTCCTGCTGAGTAAACAAAGAAAGAAAATCTACTGTATGCAACCGCCTCTAAGTGTCATGTGCATGTATACCCAGACAGAAAAATCAATATTTATTCATCCATATAAAACTCGCTCACTGTTAACACCCATCACGCCTCAGGAAAAGCCTCTCAAACACTTTCCTCAGACAGGAAAAAAAAGTCAAAACCTCCTCCTCCTCCTCTTCCTGTTACACATCCATCAGTGTGAGCATCCTCTCGTCCTCTGTAACATTTTCAAACAGCTCAGGCACAAAGACAAGCGCCTGAAACCTCTCACCCTGCGCTCTCCTTTATTCACATAACCTGCTTCAAAAAACAGCCTTCTCCCACTGCAGGATGGAAATTCAATTCATTAAAATGGACACTGCTTGTCGATACCCACGTTTATGCACTTCGACCAACTGATGTACATTTTTTATGCTTAATTTATTGAGCGCATACATATAATGGACTGCGGACATGTCTAATTTGTGTTGTTCCACTGAGAATGAGCTGATGAAGGCTGAACATGGAGAAAACTATGTTGGTGCCATCACTAAAATTGAACTTAAATTGTGGTTCTGATTGAAACCCCAGTCGCCTCTCGTTTTCTGGGTGGTAAGTTGCAGCTTAACAACATATAGCCACTCCAAAGTCTGATAGACCTCTGCTGGGATAGGAAAACCAGAAAGAGCCATTAACCAACTTCAGGGAACTCCTATAGGAAAAATATAGTTGGAGGTGACATGCACAGCTATGTCTTCTCCTTTTTTGGCCTCCCTAACCATCCTCCCAGATACATTAGCTACTTACAGTATGAATTACAAACCATATATCAGCGCTTGGCTTTCAGCCCCAGCTGACAGGTGTTGATCACAGCAAATTAGCAGAAAATGGCTTTTGAGGTAATTTAGAGAGTGTTATAACAGTTTGTCAAACACAGTCTGTGGTTTAACAATGCTGTGCAGCATGTGAGGTGACAAAGTAGTTTATCACAGCTGCAGGCCGCGAGCCTAATTGTTCTAACACCTTATCTGTCGTAGCGTTCATTTATCATGAGCTAATATAGTGCCACAATGTAAAAATACCACATTATAAGTGTGAAAAATGTTAGTTTAAGTACAGTGAATAAGTAAGTCTTATGGCATCAGCATACTGATGTGAAACAGAAGTTAGAGCAGCTCTGGCTTCTGTACTGTGACATAATGCCCAGTGAAACAGGATATTAGATCAGTGTACAGTTACAAGACCGAATAAAATCAAATCATTTACATTTGATTGGACCGTTAAAGAAAGTGGGAGAGATAAGAGTTTAAGTGGAGCAACAGCAGACGCAGCTAGTGGCTACACACACACCTCCCTTACCATTAGGAAGAGGGCAAGGGACAGATGAATAAATTAGATGAATGAAATAACAAATTAGACCTCAGCCGCATTGTCTTTGAAATGAAAACAAAGGTTTCAAGGAGAATCATAATTGAGAGGCCCTGACGGTGTAACACCGACAGCATAATGTCAGTAGTGTTTGTCAGTGAGCGAGAGATGAAGGCCATCATATGCTCCATGTCATGTTAATTGCTGAATCAGTTCAAGGTATAATGCATTGTGTGTAATATGGAGCTGTCAAGATACCACTTTCCTCAAGTTAATAAATTCCAGCCAGTAACCACTGGATTTCAGGGACATACTAACGCACCATGCTGTTGCTGGCGAGCTAACTCTGTGCAGCTAAAGTTGCAGATTAATTGATGCGTGGATGTCATGATATTACTGGTTGGAAGTGGTTGGTAGTAGCTTACGTAAGCACACGTAATATTTTGTTTTACAGGAAGACATGAACATGACATCATCTTGACTTTAAAGCTAGAGCTATGTAGCTTGAGGCAATAGCTAGTTAGCATTAGCATAACTGACTTGAAACAGCCAGCTTGGCTTTGCCCTGAAGCCAACAAATTTTGTGTAGACTAAGAGCACCTTCAGCATAGGGTTGCAACTGTGTGAGATTTTCTCATATCGATAACCGCCTCAAAAGATATCCGATGTCATGGTATCACAGAATTACAGAATTATTTGTACTATCACTTGCAATATCCCTTGAAAGGAATAAAAACAACAGAGCTTTTGTCGATAATTTTTTTTGTTGCTATAATTGAAACTTGAAACTTGTTTTAAAGAAAGTATGTGTAAAAAGAGACTCTCAGTCCAACTGCATCTTTTTCAACACTGTAGATAAGCAAAAACATAAGGTAAGATTGTTTTTTTTTACCACAGTATACCTTGAAACCTATATCGCTGCAATCCTACCTTAGCATCAGTGACTATTGTTATTTACATTTCTGTTTAAATTCTCTGTAAATATTTTTGTATTGTTTTTTTTTAAATGTCTTTTATTGATAAGTCTAGATTTAGATTTAGATTTTATATACTTTACTAATCCTCATGAGGGGAAATTCAATTTTTTCACTCTTTTGTCATTAACACACAGGTCCAAAAGACACACACAAGCACAAACAGGACCTATACATGCACAAAGAGGAGAGATGTCAGAGTGAGGGGGGCTGCCTTGGTCAGGCGCCCCGATCAGTTCGGGGGTTCGGTGCCTTGCTCAAGGGCACCTCAGCAGTGCCCATGAGGTGAACTGGCACCTCTCCAGCCACCAATCCACACTCAGGACAGGGACTTGAACAGGCGACCCTCCGGTTCCCAACCCAAGTCCCTACTAACTTTTTATTATTTTTTGATTTCTTCATTCCACTACAATGGAACTTGCCATATTTTTAATTTTTATTTTTTACCCATCTTACATGTCTATATCTTACTATATGTTATAGCATGTGTGCAAGGCAAGCTGTTCAAACAAATTGCCCCTGGTCAGATTAATACAGCTGTCTGAGTCTGAATGTGAACATAATAATTTAGAGGTGACTGAAGGCTGATTTAAGATGAGCTGTAAACCGTCTGCCCCCTGCTTTCAGACTTTATGCTAATCTTAGCCTACAGTCTACAAACTAGAATAAATGATAAATGCAGTGGTGTAAAAAGTGCAATATTTCCCTCTGAAATGTAGTGAAGTACATTTAAGGTAATTGTACAGGTTAACATGACGGTTGCAAGGCTGGCAGCTAGCAGCTTACATTGCTAACAGCAAGAACAGCAGTAACAACAGCAACAGTTCCAACAGCTAACTGCATTAATCTGGGGGGACTAAAAGTTGGACACTATGCTTCCACAACACCTCTGTGCGTTATGACAGCATTATCAGCAATAACCACTGTATGAGCACAGTGACGAGTCGTAGCGAATAGCTAGCCAGTAGGATACACACACACACACACACACACACACACAGGGACTCACATGCACTGACATGCGTGCTTGGCCAGACCGTCTACCACAACAATAAGTACAGAAGCTTGGATTACAACACACACACACAGAGGTAGCATGACTTTGTTCTCTGGCCAGGATGCCATTACTCTATGTTATCATTACATAGGATATAAATGCTCTGAAAGTCGCATACAAAACCTTTAAAAACATTTCTGTTTGGTATGTACAGTGGGCGACAGAGGTGTACTGGTAAATTATAGATATGGGTACTGGGCAGGAAAAACACAAAAAGTAGTTTGTGTTAAAATATGAGTTTTGGACAAACACAGTTGGTTCTGTCTCTTATCTCAGTGTTACTGTTTACTTCAGTGTTAAAATACACATTTAAACACTCCCTAGTGAGAAACACGTGTTAGTCAGATAAATGACCTCAAGTAAAAATCCTAGTATCATGCAGTTTTTAATTTATGTATTATATCAGCTGAGGAACCATACTCATATTTGTTCAGTTGAAAATAATGTGGGTTGCCACTGGCGCTTAAAGAGAGGGCTGTAATTTGTACTGTTCCTCTGTGAATGACAGAGAACGAGCATCATTCTTCCTAATAGATTCTGTGTATCTGTATGTGGGTGAGCGGGGAGGAGGAGGGGGGATTAGCTTGTTCATATTCCAGTCATGTTTGAGTCACCTTGCAGCCGAGGCTCTTCAGCACAAAGAATGGCTCTGCCTCCTCCTCCCGCTGCCTGCCCTTCAGTTTCTTAAAATTATTATTGTGATAATTGCCAGCTTTCAGCCCACAGCCTCGGTGAGATGATTTTCATGTTTTATTATTATTGCAGAATGTGTTGTGCAGATTTGGAACTCGTAGGAGAAAAAAAATGAGGCGATGGGGCGATAAGTATAGTAAGCTGACCAGACGCAGAATATAGAGCCCACTCACTCACTGTCAAACACACACACACACACACACACACACACACATATATTCTCACAAATACATGTGTTCAGAAAGGCAGATGGTGCCAGATGGAACTGAGACTAAAATAGAAAGAGAAAAGAGGGTAGAAAGCAAAAAAAAAAAAAAAAAGGATATTTTGAAAAAAAAAAAAAAAAAAAAGGATATTTTGTCTTTCAGAGCAAAAGCAGAGAACAACCCTGTGGGCTTCAGATAGCGCGCACTCAAACACACACCAACACACGCACACACTGCACAACACATCATACAGAGGCACACTGTATGTGGACGCTGACCAACTTTGGTTACTCTCTTGTATTTTTTCCATTGTTTTATTTCTAAAAATGCAGAGAAAAAAGTTTGAAATATTTAAATAAGTTGGTCTGGATTTTGACAGCTAGCCACAGTGTAATCAGTGTGTCTAATTCGCAGTGTGTTTTTGAATTCAAGATAGAAAACTGGGACAATAAAAGTAAGCTATAAAAAAATAAATAAAGGTCTTGAAGGGGTTCTTAGCATGGTTAAATGGTTATGCATGATAAATGGCAGGCCGCTTTGAGTGACAGGCGGTCTGCTGATAGCGTCTTTGGCTTCTCAGTCAGATCCACTCCTTGCTCCTCCACAGCACCACCCCATTGCCCAAATATGATCACTTCTGGCTCCAAAAAACCAAGATGGCGACAGCCAAAATGCCGAACTCGAGGCTTCAAAGCGGGAGTAAACAAACTGATGGGTGACGTCCTGGTAGCTACATCCATTATTTTTACAGTCTATGCTAAAACCCTGGAAAAACCTGGCTCCTACATTTCCCACAATGCAACTCAACACTGTCTTGCTGCCTGGCAGTTTTGTGTAGGTATACCCACAGTGAACTTACTAGAAAATATTGCAGGTTTCCAAGTGACAGAGCAGCATTATTAATAACTTACAGAAACATGTGCACAATAGTCCACCTTCCACCTTCTCTTTCCCTCTCTCCAAAAACACAAGCAGCTTTATCATCAGTGTTATTGCGCCCAGTCATGGGTTTCTGTTGTCTGGTTATACTGGTTTTTGACTTGGAAAATCTATCAGACATACTCAAATCTCTCCAGTCATTATGTCCAGTGAAAATAATTCCCTCTGAGAAAATGCCTGCCAAACGTCATGTCCTAAAAGTGTTGCTCTCTGTCCACTATGAAACTGTTAAATATGCACTTCCTTTAGGTCATGTCAAAAAAACATGTACCTATCAGCTGTGCGCTCTATGGGGGAATGGGGGAGTACTTGGTTTTTTCCTACATTTGTACTTTTAAAACTGAAAGCACATGTTTTACATTGGGATATTCACCGGAAATTACATACCATATAGCCAACAGAAAGTAGGTTGATATTAGCGATGGGCATTGACCAGTAGCTTTCAGCTGGCAATCTTCCTCCAGACAGCTGCTACCTTATTTAGTGAAATGAAGAGGTATCATATATATACTGCTTAATTTTAAAATGTATCAATCTGCCATACGCTTTGGAGCTTTCAAAGCAAGCAACAGGAATAAAAGTAAAGACAGGGCGTCCAGCAAAAGTTCAGCTCAAAACAGCGTTCTCCATTACTTGAGGCCAGTTAAGATGTTCCAATAGAAAACAATGCAATCAAACTGATTTTGAAGGAAATTCTTTGTTTCCATGTTGCCCAAACAAGTAGGCTAGGATAATATTTAATTATGTCTTATTAAAATAGCCTTATTATGCTCATAAGTCTATTTAATAAACAGATAATATCTGACCAGAATCTCTGACAACTGTGCTGCTATAATGCATATATTTGGTGGTTTGTGGTTCAGCTTCAGAAGGTTGATTAACACATTTGTTGGGTGGGAGCAGATTGGCTCTCATAAATGTCAGGTGGGTGCAGGTATTAAAAAACCTGACCTGCGCATCACTACAGCCTGGGACGTTGAGATAACCTTAATGACTTTATGGAGGTTATTTTCTCACACTTTAAAACGCTCCCTCTAGATGACAGATGGCAAGCCGTTTCCCCAGGCAAAATAGTAATAAACTGACCTTCAGGTGTAAAACTGGTGCAGTGCACCTTAAATTATACTCTGACTTCCTCATTTTCTGATGATTTTTACACACTAATCACTGTGATGCTCGAGGCGACATGTTCTGCCTGCTGCCGTTCATACTGCAGGGAACCACAGAAAACTCTTAAGATAAAACATTCAAGGTTAAATGGACACTAAATATTCTGCTTTAATGAATACTTTCTAATTCACTGTTTTCGCTTTGAAGAAGAAGGAACATATGTGGTTCTGTTGTGGGTTACATGAATATTCAACATGAGTCACAATTAATGATGATGAGACACAGCAGGTTGAAGGGCTAACAACTTGCATTAGGTGCTCTTATTGATGTCTTCTGTCGTGCTTAATTTGTATTTTAGAGCAAAACAGTTGCAATGTCAACCACAAAAGTGACAACGCAAGAGGTAATCATCAAAGGACGAATTACGTGATGAAATTGTAACGCACTAATTGATCCATCAGCCCTGAAAACATCTTTCCAGAGATGGGGTAAGTCTCCTATCTTCATTAGTCTCTGATTCATTTGGTGAAATTCACAAGTTCAACTGTTTAAGTGCTCTAAATTCCACCAGCCCTTTTGGATATGCTGTTTGAAAGACATCCTGATGAAAAAAAAACATCCATAATAAAAAGTGATAAATGTAATGCAATCTTACTGTTATCAAGGAAAAATAACCAAATCAACTGCAAATGCAATTCTACAAACGTGGGCAGGCAAAATGCCCCACTTCTCAACGCTCCTGGTGTGCCCGGTGGAATTGTCCCTCCTGACTTCCTTATTGTCAAAATGGCGAAGATAACAAAAACAGCTGTCTTATTCACCTCGTATTGTTCTTAACTTTATAGTGGATCATAACATATTGGATATGGATTTCATCTGCAGATGTTCCAGTTCAAAAAGAGACCAAACTTTAGTCTGGTGTAACAACAAAAGCAAAAATGCATCTTGCAACACACAGTAAGGCTTGTGGTTTTTAGCTGACTAGATTTCTAGAAAACTTGCAGCCACGCTGAAGTGAGGAGTCAGCAGTCAATAATGATATAAAACAGTCAATAAAACAAGTTTTTAAACAATTGTGAATCACTGCAACCACAAGGTCCTTGAGCATACAGTCATAAATATGCACACAATATATGAGACTGACTGGTCCAGTCATTTGTGAGATGTACTGCCAATAGACAAACACACACACTCACAACCAAACGCATCATTGCCCTTCAGGCTTACACCTGGCGGAGACAATAAAGCTCCTGAATGTAATTACAGCCAGTAAGTAGAATTATCACCTCGCTGCTGTATGCCTCCGCAAACCCATCAGGTTGCACTTACAGTTTACATCCATGTCTGTGAAAACATGGATGCGTCACACGTATTTACGCCCCCGGCAGCACAGACAATCTATACAATCAGCAAAGCTTCAACGTGGACACCTAAGATTAGAGTCAACAAGACCAAATGTCTCCCCTTCTGTTCCTGAGATATGTTAAATTGTTTTTGCAGAACATTATGACATCACTGTGAGGTTGACCTTTGATATCTTGGATATAAAATGTCATCACTTTATTAAACTTTGTCATAAATAGCATATGAATTCTTGAGTTATGGCCAAAAACATGTTTTTTGCGATCACAGTGAGCTTGACCTTCAACAACCAAATTCTAATCAGTTCATCGCTGAGTTTAAGTGGACACTTGTGCCAAATTTTAGATAGAGGTATCGCGTTTACGAGAATGAGATGGACAGACAACCCAAAAACATAATGCCTCCAGCTCGATATCGCCAGCACGGAGGCATAAAAAGTACAAAAAATGCCATTTTCAAAACATGATGATGTAACATTTTCAGTTATATATATATATATGTATATATACACTTATACACACACACACACACACACACATATATATATATATATATATATATATATATATACACATACATACATACATACACATATACATATTAAGATGGAGCAACTCTTGGCTGCCTCATGGGTGTAGTCTTTAATATGAAATCTCCACCGTGTGACATGAACGCAGCAGAATGAGAGTCCACATTAACCGAGCGATGTGACTCAGAGAGCAAATTCCAAGAGGACGAGAAGATGACACTATCTATCCTCAGATAATTTAAATTACACTGGACAGGTGATTACAAATGTGCCCTCTGCCCCCCCTCAGCCCAGTCTCTGGTTACATCACGAAGCCTTTGAGAGTCGCAGTTGGCAAGCTATTAATTCTCAGTGAATTCTACATGAATCACCCAGATTCTGCAGCCGTAATGGCACTATATTACATACAGGTCAGCTGATGACTAAATCACAGAAGCTTTGCAGCATTACTCTACACGATTCAACAGATTCTCACACTACAAGAGAAACTGTGAAAAAAAAGAGCTGGCGGGGTTTCACATTGGTAACAACCCAATGACCCTGTTTTACACAGTTCACACTAACTTCTTATTCGTTCATTTAAAGGTGATGGTGTTGTGGGGGAGAAAACTCAAGAAGAAGTACAAAAAGAGCAACACTGCAGCTTTCATTTACATGTATGTTAGTATGTTTACTCACCATGAGTCTCAGTACAGCTGGTGCAACTGGCACTGCCTTCATCACCTCTGCTTTAGACCTCCTAAATGTCAGCAGAAGGAAAAGGAAGGTCATTACTGTTTACCAGCTGTCTTGCTGGGCCAAAATCTGCATAATTGTTTTTATTATTTTAATTTTTGAATGTGAAACAGTTAATGGATTCAAACTAACCACAGAAAACCTCTCGTTCATCACTCACTGCCCACCTTTCTGCCTCCCGCTGGCCATCAGGAGTCATGACATTGCCCACAGACCACACACTGCACAGGATCATTAACTCGCCTCCTCTCCTCTCTGCTTTCTGTGTGGGGAGCCTCATGTGACACTGTCCTTGTTTTCAGAATTCCTGTGAAACCAATTACTCACAGGGAAAATACAGCTGACAAGTCCTTCAGGAGTTTGTCCCACCCTACATGTGCAACAGAGACAAGAGGAGAGCAGGGGAGTGGCAGAGAGGTCTAATCAGGCAAAGTGAAATCACCTGTGTGTAAGAAACACCTTGAGGGAGGTGGAATTACCTGTAACCTACTACAGCAGCACACGCAATGAATTCAGAGTAATGTACTCACACTACTTCCACAGAGTCATGTCACACTCACCACTTCTTTTTTTTTAAACAGACCACCAGTTTAATTCACCCGTTAATTAGTCATCCCACTCTTATTAAAGCTAACGGCAGTTAAACTAATTGACTTCCTTAATAAAAGAGTGAACACAGCGGGAGCAGGGTGTCTCCAAGTATCAAACACTTAAAAGGAATCCTTCCAAGCAGCTTTGTGCATAATAATGTATGTAGTATGGATAAATGACATGTAGTAAATGTCCCTCCATCTTTCCAGCGGCTTTAAGCTAGCTATGGGGCCGTTGCTCAAACTACAGACAGTAATGTTTCTTTTATTCTGTTAAAAACGGACCAAACTCACTCCAAACTGTAAAACTAAGCAGCGCTGCTCAAATATAAACCAATATATTGTTACAGTGTTGCCTATTTCAAGTCTTAATTGTTTTCAGAAGCTTATTTTAGCTTACCGTTTACTGTTTGCCGAGATCGTTTGTTTCCAGCCGGCCGCCATTTTGTTTCCTGAAGAAAATGGCCAAGCTGGCGTTACCTCACCCGCCAGCGGGAGTGTTGCGGCGCAGGGCATTCTGGTAGTTGTAGGTTTTCTTCACCTTGAACAAACGCAAATGGCACAGCCCTTTTTGCCTGTTTTCTTTGGTCATGTAGCACCAATTTTAAAAGTGTTTGCAAATTCTGCTACATAGACAGCCCAGTTCTTTGAAAAGACTATCTTTCTAGCAGTGAACATTTATAACCACTTTTAAGACTACTTTTTGGACGAATAACCCTTTTTCTTATTCAAACACTGCAGGTTATAAAAAGGTTGGTAGTATATATGTAGTCTCATGCAGAGGTAGATTTTATATCATGAATATGTTTATTGGAGTGAGCTGGGTTAATTTACATTTTGCCAACAGGTAAGTGTAAATATGACGTAAAAAGAGAGTATAAGATTCAGTGTTTTATTGTTTGATTATTTATTGTATTTATGCCACTCACAAAGTAGTCTGCAGGAAAAAACAGTGCATTTTCAGCGGTAGATTTAAAGATTTGTAACATTAGAAATGTGGACTTTCACGCATAAGAGTTTGTCTCATTTTTACAAGGACAAATTAAAAGATGAATAAATGAAACCAGATAAAAAATGTTTGTGGCAATTATGGCATCATAGATTCAAATTTAGGACTATTGAATAACTTTTAAGCCCTATGTTGGTATGGAATTTTTATTTAAGTCTATTAATTTATATATGAATTCTGTTACTGAGAAGTGTCAAAACGTATCCCAGAAAATGCATAGGTGGGTTTTCAACTCCTAATGCGTTTTTTTTTTTGGGCACTTTGAGCACTACAAGCTGAGTGCCATTTATTTCCATTATATTCAAGAGAAGGCAGACATCTCTACGGCCTATATCGCCAACACTCTGCCACTCTCACAGAAACAATCTAGACTGATAAATAGCACTACAGGTAAGAGGGAAAATATGTCATTATAATTTTGGGGTGGACTGTCTGCTCATAAAACAGTTCACTTTTGAGAACAACTATTTTGTAATTTAAATATTTTCTGGTGAATAAACTGGCTGCTATTTTCCCCAAAATGGATACGACATTTAGGGAACAAATGCCTCCATAATCACCTGTAATTGCTACATTTGTCACTAATAATGCAGACCCTTTAGAAAATTTGGGCGCTGTCCAGTAACACAGACAAATAGTCGTACTAGTGCATAAGGAGACATACAGGTGGACACAGTCCTTTTGCAGTGTCTGGCAAAAATGATTCCTGTACTACACACTGTGTAACCTCTGTGGGCCTACGTGTGCACCCAGAATGAAATCAGGAGATGGAGAGAGGATATTGGTTTTGAATTTCATATCCTGTTTTATTGTTCAAATATGGCAGAACAAGATATACAATACAGTACAACCAACACACCCACACGCTCAAACATACACACGGACACATGGGAAGACAAACAGAGAAGACAAATTTGTACAGACGTTCGCACACGCACACACAGCTCCGAGTTGTCATGATTGATAGAGACAAGAATTTCTCAGGGGAACCACTGATCAAACATCCTACATTCACAGACAGAAACACACACACACACATACACACACACACACTCTGAGAGACAGATGAACAGACTAACCGTACAGGCCAACAGGACAAATTGTGTATTAAAGGGGATTTTAAGGAGATTAAGGATCCGGTGACAATAAAAGATCAAAACGAAAGCGTTCAAAGTCCACCTTAAGACAGAATTCACCTTGTTATTGACGTTTGAATGAGTCCGCAGTGACAGGACTTAAGTGGATTTCACAGGGATGAGAGCACATTTTCCAGCTCGCACCTGTTCACACTACAGGGAAATAAAACGGTTGACGGAAATCGATTTATCTTATAACAGTAATGACATGAATTCTGCCCCATGATGGACGATTTTTCTTTTTACATTTAACTCAAGAATCCGACTCTTAAGCCACAGGTTTACATTTAAGAGACTTTGGCAGATCTCACAGCAGAACAAGCCATCATCACCCCACACTGGATGTAACCTATGCATTGTCACCTTAAGCACTTACAGAACAACCTACTTGTTTCAGTGACTTAAGGCCACTTTGAACAGAGGTGATTTCATTTAACAGCATGTTTATATTTACCTGCTTTTTAACAAGTGAAATCAAAGACAATTAAAAAAAAAAAAAAAAACAAATTCATCATTTTGTGCTTTTTTTCTCATTTCAAATTAAATATCTTTTCACATGAAGTTCATTTTTCTGACAGGAACAGCAAAGCATTATAAATAATAGTTAGAACGGATAAAATAATGTCAGAGTAAAAGCTGTATCAGCATCATCATCTTGCTGTCAGTCGAAAACCTCATCTCCAGGAAGTCAAGCTTAAATAAAGAAAAGAAAAATCAGACAATCCCCTGTAATTTCACACACGCGCCTGTGTGATTCTGTATGGATTTTATGAGCTGTGAGGTCAAATGCAGAACATGAAAAAGGCCAATTCTATTTTCAAGTTTAACACACACACAAAAAAAATGGATGGAAGACACTGAAATCAAGAGCCGGAGGGTTTTCAGCTGACAGCAGCGATTGTCTGAGTTAATCTCCCCGACATCAGCATCACCTTCTGAAGAACTTGCCAGGCTGTGACTGCTCCTTCATGTACAGTACTACAGAATAAAAGCTCCTCAGATCAGCATAAATACTCCCAATAAACAGTGAGCCTCAAACAGCCAGGCTTCAGTCTGTGTTACAGACTTTAAAGGGGAACTTTGGTATTTTTCAACCTGGTGCTGACAGGCTCATATTATTATCCAAAGTGTGTGTGTGACAACATTATGGAAGTGATCCCTACAGAGATAGACCATTTTGTTAAACCATAAGGCTCCATCCACACTAATATATTTTCATTTTAAAAGTGTTTTTAAATAAAAACAATCCCTGTACACACGATCGAAGTAGCATTGTTTCAGACATAATCGCCATCCATACTAACACCTAAAAAAAGGCATAGAAAATACTATGGCGATGGTAAAAAAAAGTACGACCAAGGATTTCTTTGCTTGGACTAACGACAAGGTGGAACTACTACTGAAAGTAACACCAGTACAAGGCGGTCAAGTTGGCAGAAAACAGATTGGGAGTTCTTACAAAAGCAAATACTGTTTCATATCAAAGCGGTACCCAGAGCTTAAGTTATGGCAATTGGAAAGGTGTACCTACATAAGATGGATGAAAACACAAAAGGTATGTAGACTTAAAGATAATGTTTTGGCTTGACACATTGTGACTGATAAGACCCAATTGGGAAGCGAACGTAGGTGTCTGCGTCATTGTTTCCGCCTGTCCAGACTAAAACGCAATTTTTCAAATTCCAACAGGGTCAGTCACATTTTCAAGCTCTGCGATTCAACGCCGCAATCGTCTGAACACTAGGAGTCTTAAAATTCAAATCATTGTGGATATAGCCTAATTTTCTTTTTCTTTAACCAGAAACAGCCACAAAATCACTCTCGCCAAACCCACCAGACTCCATTTAAATAAACAGCAATTTTACCATCGTAAAACATACTTCATTTTAAGTCAACAGAAACAAAATACAGCTCACAAAACCCGTCTTGGTTCATCTTTCCACTGTTGCAGCACTTCCCAACTCTGGTTTGTTTGAAATAAAGTCTGCATTCACCCAGTTAGTTGCGAAAACATGTTGGCTCTATACACGCTAAAATGACTCTTTATTTAAATGGAGTCTGGTGGGTTTGGTGAAAGTGATGTTGGGGCTGCTTCTAGCTAAACAAACAAGATCTTACTCTTTAACAAAAAGGTCTCTCTCTGTAGGGATCCTTTCCATAATGTTGTCAGACACTTATAACAATAATTGAGTCTGGATGTAAACTAGTAGTAGAATAATTACATTGCAGCCTGTTTCGCCACTTCCAGCTGCAGCACTCTACGTCAGCACAAGTTGTTCCCATTAGTCGATTAGACACTAAAAAATGAGAAGAAAAGGGTCCAGGTTGAAAAATACTGAAGTTACCCTTGAACCAAACACTTTATGAATGGCTTCAACACAAATAAATCATCTGAGCGTGTTGCCGCTGCTTCATATTCATCACACAGAAAAAAAAAAACAATATAGTATGTGAACAAAAAATAACTACACTTATATATGATCAGACAGGAAGCTGAGTTATGGACTTAATGCCTGTGTGTAGTAATAATAATAAGAGCCTGCCACATAAAAATAGTAGTTTAACAATAGTTTAATTGAGACAAGTACCCAAGTCATTAATGGAGGTTTTGGCATTAATAAAGTAAAAATGCATTCTTGGCAGCATGTAGTGCGTCGTTGGAGTGTTATATTATCCTTAGCATGAGCAATTAAGTATCTCCAATTCATCCTTTAAGTGTAAAGTTACTGTATTAGTGGAGATAAATTAATGTGATAGAGGGATACCAGTCCGAATGCTCCCACAGTGTTTGAGGACCCAGCAGAGGAGTCCAGATCGGGCTTCTAAAAGCTGGTATCACTTGTTTGAACGTGTGAATTCAGAGCTTATAACTGATCTTAATTGATGATTGTCTCAGTGCTGCCCTGGCAGGACACACGTAGTTAACACAACACTAATATATAATACTTAGAGCATAGCTGGGGCCAGATCACTTTCTACAAACAACTTAGAATAAAGACCAAAAAATGCAGTGTGGTATGCAGACAAGCATCTTATGTAAAACGTGTAATTAAATGCTGGAAGTTTAAAGTTTCCTGAAATTGAATTGAAAGTGCTATGAACCCAGACTCGCTGCGAAACAGGCCGACAACAAAAAACTTGCACTGAAGTCCGACATCTCACGAATCCAGTCACAACACAGTCAAACCAGCTCTTCTCAAACATCCTCTTCAGCCACGAAGATGAGCAGATGAGTAATCTTTCATCGATGAAGACAGCACTGATTTTTTTTTTTTTAAGAGAAACGTGAGCTAACAGAAAAGTAAAATATTTTCTTCACCTCAAATGAAGTGAAGGAGAAAGTTTTTCATCACAGGGAAACTGAGGATACTGAGTCCCATTTTAAGTGCAGGTGATGGTAAACCAAACTCTACAAAACATGTTTTATCTTATTCTAAAGGGCAGTTAGTGAGAGGCAGGTCAAAGTGAACCCTACATGTGCATGCGTGTCTCTAGAAGAGTGCTTCACATGTTCTCTGGGTTTGACGTGCAGATCCACAGCCGAGTGCAGATCGAGGGACGATATCCTTGCTGTTAGATGTAGTGAGTTGACTGACAGGCTAGCTGGCCTGCTGGGACGGTCACGTGGCACTAAACTCAAGCTACATTATCTATTTAAATAGCACTGTGTCAAGCTAGGTCAGTTGGGCAGGGAGCTAGCATGACTGGCTAGCCGCTGTGGTTGGCTAGCTGGGTTAGCTCGTCAGCGAACTGGGCTGACTGGTTGGCTGGTTCAGGCTTGGTGCCCAGGGCTTACTGACTCTTCTCCCGGTTAGCCAGGCCTGGCTGATGTCTTCTGGGCAGCTGGTTTTCTCAGTCTCTGTACCTCAGTCCGATGATGTCACTTCCTGTTGTCTGTGGTGGAGTTAGCTGTAGTGTCTGTCTTTGTTGCAGTTTCCTCAGTGTTTCCGGGGGGCTGCAGTGCCGTGGCGTTAGGCCCGCCCCCGTTTTGAAGTGTTTCTTGTTTGTACTGTTGCAAGGCGCGATTGACGGCATCCTCCACCAATCGCCTGCTGACCCTCAGCAGCTCCGCCTCGTCGGGCTCAGACCGGCGACGTCCACCTGGGTAGAACAAGAACAATAAAACAACATTATCATCATAAGTCGCACAAACACATTATCACATTATCATTCCACTGGAGTCGTGTTTCTGGCCACCTGATGGATCTAACTCCAACTTCCAATCTCTTTTAGCTCTGTTTTTGGTCTCCTCCAGCTCGAAATATCCAGCTCTTTAGCTGCTAAATGCTTCACTATGTTCACCAGCTAGTCGCTAACACTGTCTGTCTCTTTGGTGCTGGAAAGGTAGCGTCGTTTCTGCGTGAGAGCAGTTAGAGTAAACCATTACTGTAAAATTGTGGGCCACAAAACCAAAACAAAAAGCTGCAAGACACTGAAATGCTCTGTTTAGTTTCTTCTATTTGTAATGGACGGGTACAGAGAAACATTGACAGTTGCAGTAGCAGTGTCCAATGAATTACACTTGTATAGAGTATAGCTAATGTCCAACATCATTCCCTTGATGGGCGCTGATAGTTTTTGTGATCATTAAATCACATCTTACAATTTAAAATCTTAAATCAGTGCATATAGTAATCAAAAAGAAGAACAATCATCCATGACAACACAAAAACAAGCATTCAAACAGACAAATCAGAACGCAAAACATTTGAAGTATTATCTCAAGCACACAGGTGTCATGACTGAAATTCTGGCCGGGTTTTAACGTGGACCTGTTGTAGAAAACATTTTAAAATCCTGAATCTGCTTTGAGCTGGAAGGTGGAGGATGGTACCTTTAACTGAGACGGCATTTGTGCAAAGGAAGTCTTAAGGAATTCTACAATTTCCCTCTGATGTACTTCAGGTGTTAGTGGCAGTGTAGTGAAGCCTAATTCTAGTGTTGAAAATGGGTTCAGTTAGATGGTGGAAACATTTGAATTTCAGGGGTGAGACTTTCCCTGATTTCCTTGGTAATTTTCTCCATCTGTTTTTTCACTGATTCTATGTTGTCGTGCGCCAGCTTCATCATTGTGTCAAGTAACGTGTCCACTTTTTTATTCAGCTGCAATTCAAGAGCAGCTTGTATTGAAGCCATCCCCTCATGAATAGCTTTAAACTCCTCTTGTAGATTAATGTCAGAAACTTTATCAGACCTTGTCAGAGGTCCCAACATGATCTCAGATTTGTTGGATAGGCTACAACCAGCACAAATCCATTTATCTTTTTCCTGCAGTATTTTTGAATGTTTTTGAAAAGTTTTGTTTGATTCTGCTCCACGCTCAGTCAAGCGTGTTCACCAGCATCTGACGTCATGATGTTGTGGGGCAGGTGCTCAAGTGGGAAAAAACAGGGGCATCCCTTACACAAAAATTTTGCCTGTGGGTATGCGGAAATCCTTTTGTTCGCTTGCAGAGGCTGTGCCAGGAGGTTTCCATGTGTTTCCCGGCACCAGAAGAGCTCTTGAGGCTGAAGTACATACAGTATCTTTGTGCACAGGAATGAGCAGGGGAAATGTCTGTCAGAGGTGTCTCAAGATCTGTACCATAAACATCTGGCAGCTGCTACACATACACATTTTAACAGGCAGCAGCAAAGAAAACAACACCACAGTGTGCACACTTTAGTGGACAATAAAATAAATAACCATTCACTATTAACAAATCTTTACACAACATTAAAAATCGCTGTTCTCCGAATAAATAAGATAATCAACAAACCAATCTACCCTACAAACTACAGAGAGACCTATGTTTAATTACAACAATCAGGCTTCAAGTGTGTTCTCCCCTCCTCTCCTCACTTTATTCTCCAATGCTTCCCTTTGCACTCCTCATTTTCTTGTCCTCCTCTTTCCTTTTCAAATAGTCACATACTGCTTCTTATAATTATCTTCTACATAAGCTTTAATTAAATAATCCTAGAACAGACACTCAGAGCGGCTGTGGCTTTGTGCTCTGCACACGGGATGTACGCACAGCACCAAAATGCATGTCAGATTAGTTTAAATTAAGTATCAAAGCCACAATATGGGAGATGTAGACAATATTTCATGATGACTTTTAGTTTATAAAGACACATGAAAATGGGAAAGCAGTTCGGCGTCCGTCTCTGCTCGCCACAGGCAGCTGTTGAACCCAAATCTGCCAGAGAGTCTGAGGGAGTGTGGTTTTATGCCAGACCAGCTGACTTGTTGTTAAGATTAATGGTGGGTTATTGCCTAAATTAGGCTGGCTGTAAAAAATGTCTTGCTCAAAGGGCACTTATCTAGACAGAGGGCAAAGAGCAGATGCTTGAGCACCACCTGGGGTCTATCTGTGCACGTGCCTGCTGAAAAGATTATACTTCTTTGGGGTATTGTAAGAATGACATCTTACTTGTCTCCTGTCCATAACTTTGATAGCTTGATTGTAAAGGGATGTTAATAGTTTAACAGTGGAGGGCAGATGCCTGACACACAGAAGTTATGGAGCATGAGAGATGAAAAGAAAGTACATGCATAAATGCTAAAGCTGTATTAAATGATAAGCAGTGTATGATTTGCTTCTAGGGTTGAAGATAAGATAACTCTTTAATGTGTTTGTCAAACCTTAACCTAAGTCCAAAACAAGAGCGGAGGGATACTGCAGAGTCAGGCGACACTGTTTATGTTCCACGTCTTTTTCTTTTTTTCAATTCTTAGTGTAAGAATTGATTATTGCAGCAGCTTTTAAGTAAATAAAGTAATACATACCCTGGAATAGTACTCTGGGAAATAATTAATAAGTAATATTCTACTTAAATACTTGAAGTATTTGAGCAACTTAATCATTAGGGGTTTGGTCTCTTATTGTTTTAGAAACAAAAATGTAAGTTACTAGAAGTATAACCCCCCCCCAATACCGGAACTGTGGATACAAGTGGATCACAGATACAAGCAGCCGAAAATGAGTTTCCTCAGAAGGGTGGCTAGACTCAGCCTTAGAGATACGGTAAGGAGCTTGGGCATTCGGAGGGAGCTCGGAGTAGAGCCGCTGCTCCTTTGTGTCGAAAGGTGTCACTTGAGGTGGTTCGGGCATCTGATCAGGATCCTCCTGGGCGCCTCCCGTTAGACTGGTAGGAGGCCCCGGGGCAGACCCAGAACACACTGGAGGGATTACATTAGGGCTGCCACAATTAGTCGACTAATCGACTATTAAAATAATCGGTGACTATTTTAGTAGTCGACTAATCGGTTTGAGTCACTTTTCATAGAAAAGTACTATAAAAGTACCCCAAAATACTCTTAATGCAGCTTCTTACGTTGAAATATTGGCAGCTTTACAAACTCTCCCATGACAGTGAACTAAAACCCTTTGGCGTGAGTAGGAAACAAGACATTAGATGACGTAATTTTGGGGTTTGGGCGAGACAGACTGACATTTTTCAACATTTTAACACATTTTTCGATGAAATGATTAGTCGACTAATCGAAGAAATAATCGACAGATTAGTCGACAATGAAAATAATCGTTAGTGGCAGCCCTAGATTACATATCTCATCTGGCCTGGGAATGCCTCGGGGTCCCCCAGGAGGAGCTGGACAGTGTTACTGGGGAGAGGGACGTCCAGTAGGGGTGTGCCATATCATCTCCTTCATGATAATACCGGTACAATTTTTAATATCATATGAAAAATTCATATTGTGATACTCGCAATATTTTGACTTGACTTGGCAACAACAAACATGGCTGAAAGTGAAATTATCACTGACTCCGCAGTGGAATGTGTGGAATAAAGTGTGGCGTCCTGAATGTCTTATGAACAGCCCCAGACTTCTCAGACTCTTTTAGTGACTTACTGCTCAGAGGGAACTCATTCAGCGGCTCCTCTGGCAGCAGCACAGCGTCTCTCTCTCTCCTCTCTCGCCACACAGGAGTCAAGTCACTTTGTCATAAACCATTGGTAATGTAAACCTACGTGGTGCTCGTGGCTCGATGAAAAACTACATATATGTGAATAGTTGTGGTGTCATAACTACATAAGCGTGATGATTAGAGGAGAAATGAGAGATCATTTTTGTTTAGTTTTTACTGAATATTTGAAGGCAAACTGTAAAACTGTATCATTTATTTTGTTGCAATTCTATGTTGTTTAAATTAATATTTTTTTTATTTTTTTTTATTTTTTTTACTAATTTGTCATATCGTCAAGAATATGGTTATCGTGAAAACACCTGACCTGGCCATACCGCCCACCCCTAACGTCTTGAATACTTTGCTCAGCCTGCTGCCACCGCAACCCAGCTTTGGATAAGCAGTTGAAAATGGATGGATGGATGGATGGACAACTATAAATCTTTGCAGCATTACAGTGTTTGCACACACTGCTAATATTAAACTTCAAGTCAGATTTATACCACCTTGGGGCGTCGGTGGCTTAGTGGTAGAGCAGGCGCCCCATGTACAAGGCTGTTGCCACAGCGGCCTGGGTTCGACTCCAGCCTGTAGCCCTTTGCTGCATGTCAATCCCTCTCTCTCTCCCCCTTTCACGCTTGTCTGTCCTATCAATTAAAGGCCAAAATGCCCCAAAAAATGTCTTAAAAAAAAAGAAGAAGAAGAAGAACAAAAAAAAAAGATTTATACCACCTTAACTGTCATGTGCTGATGCCCCTAAAAATTGCTGTGAATAGAAATCTTCAGCACACTGGAACACCAATCCATTTTCAATCATATGAAGAATATAAATCTGGAATTTGAAACCCATCATTAAACTGTGGATTTCCAACTATGTTTATACCACAAGAACGTTTATTTCCACTACAAGAACGCAAAATCTTTACTATGGAGACATTTAAAGCCACAAACTCCACATGAATCTGTAACTGTGGCGTTTGGGCCTTTTCATGTGATGCCAGAGCTGATTTCTATTCCAGTGTGTTCAAAATGAAACCAGAAAATGACTATCTGACAATGATAAATGAGTATATACTCAGTCTTCACAGACTGAATCTAGCGACAACAGATTGGATGCGACAACAATAGAAACGATGTGACAGAATTGATAATAACAGATGAGGTAAACAACAATCTCTCGGCTCTTCTATAGACGCGTTTTGGATTTAATCCACCTCCCGGAGTGACTGAAAGAAAATTAATTTAACAAACAAACCTCTACAGCACAGCGTTGGTTCTGCTTTTGCAACAGACAAAATGGCATACAAAAAGACAGTGAGACAGAAGAGGAGCCAGACCGACATAAAACCAGTTAGGAAAAAACACAGTACGACAGACAGAAGGTTAATAATTCATGACGAGAGACAGTTAAGGCAGACAGGATGTAAGACGGACGGTCTGTGCTGAGCCATTCAGAACGAGAGTAATAGAGAATCATTCAACCATCCAGTCTGCCTGACCCGCACACACACACACACACACACACACACACACACACACACACACACACACACACACACAGATTTCTGCAATGGTTCAAAAACACACTCTAACCTCCTCAACATTTCATTACCAAGGCCAAGAGCAGAATCCCTGAGCTTCTCTCCTGTACCACAACATCCCAGCGGGCCCATCGGCTTGTTTATATTTGAAAGCAGTGCGGTGCTCTGTTATTCATTATAGAAAGACACAGTTCATACAGTAGGAGTGAGACGGAGAATGAGAACGATAAAGGTTTGTTAAGGTCAGAATCATGTCCACAAATTGATTTTTTTTTTCTATTCTGTAGCAGTTTTTCTTCCCAACCTACTGTTACTGTTAATATTTCCTTTGCATCAGTTATTCTTTTTTGGAATATCATCCTTCATCTTTTAAAGGGACTGTTCACCCCAAATCCAAAAATACAGATTTGGCATAGTGTACAGGAACACCTGCACTGAGTATGGGCTGGAAGTCCCAAGGTCACAGTGGAAGACACCTCTTAAGGTGGTGGAGAATGACCGGGCTAAGATCATGTGGGATTTCCAGATCCACACTGACAAACTGGTGATGGCTAACCAACCGGACATCGTGTTGATCGACAAACAACAGATGAAGGCAGTGGTGATAGATGAAGCAATCCCTAGTGACAGCAACATCAGGAAGAAGGAATGCGAGCAGCTCAAAAACTACCAAGGGCTGAAAGAGTAGCTAGAGAAGATGTGGGGAGTAAAGGCAACAGTGGTGCCAAACTGGGAGAGTGGCTCCAGCAGAATCCAGGTACAACATCTGAGGTCTCTGTCCAGAAGAGTGAAGTCCTAGGACCAGCTAAGATACTGCGCAGAACCCTCAAACTCCCAGGACTCTGGTAGAGGACCCAAACTTGAGGAAGACACACCACCACTCCCTATTTTCATAATAACCTGGCGGACCCCATGCAGTCACTCAAAGGACCCTTTGGGGGGGTCATGGACCCTCTGTTAAAGACCCATACTCAACAGCGATGTCATCATGACCTGGTTATTCAAGATAATCCACAGTCTTTGTTACAGTTCCATGTAGCAACTATTTTTTTTCTACCAAACTACATTCTCCAACAGCATCAGAAGGAAGCGTGCATCTACTCATGGACTTCTACATGGATAGAAAGCAGCAGCACATGCACGCTTTTTCTCAACACTTCCTGATGTTATAGCCCAACTGTCTACTAGAGGAGAACAACTGGTTTGCAGTACGCAGCAATACATCAAGGTGTTAGCATGTAGTTATACATTTAAGTCATATTTGACACTGTCATTTCCTTTATAAGATTCTACCTTTAGTATTTGTTATGGATTATGAGTATATTTGTAAAAATAAATACCTGCCAATTTGACTGATTTTCCTGTTTGTTTACAGACTAGATTATAAAAAGTGTATTGTCTATATGGCAAATCTATATTTCTGGAGCTGTTCATGTCCCAGAGTATTCAAATTAAATCTATGTCTATGATTTTGTATTAATACAATACTCACAATACTCACAATACACAAAAACATGTACAAAACCCACATTCTTTATTACAAAGACTCCATTGCACACAGTAAATCTGCTTATTACTCCGGTCTCATTACATCCAACGAAGGAAATACCAAATCACTTTTTTCACTACTCAACAAGATCCTCCAGCCTCCCCACTCCTTACCCCCCCACCTTTACTCTACTGACACCTGTAACTCCTTGATGCTATTCTTTAATGATAAAATCAACTCCATTCATCAGCACCTCTGTTCACACCCTCCTCCTCTCTCCACACCCGAACCCTTCCTCTACAGTCAGCCCTTTTCCTCCTTTCAACTCCCAAATGCCTCTGAAATATCCGACCTCATCCGCAAATCTAAGCCCTCCACATGCCTGCTGGACCCTATCCCCACAACCTTGGTCAAATCCTGCCTCTCCTCTCTGCTTCCCCTCATTTTTGCCATTATCCACTCTTCACTGTCCACCGGTATTGTCCCTTCAGCTTTCAAAACTGCTGCTGTCACCCCAATCCTGAAAAGACCTGGTTCAGATCCCAACGACTTCAATAATCTCCGCCCTATCTCCAACTTACCTTTCATCTCCAAAATTCTTGAAAAAATAGTCTCCTCCCAACTTCACGCACATCTCACTCTAAACAGTCTGTATGAACCCTTCCAGTCTGGTTTCCGTCCACGTCACAGCACTGAAACTGCACTTATCAAAATCACCAATGATCTCCTCACTGCAGCTGACACCGGTTCACTCTCCATTCTCATCCTCCTCGACCTGAGTGCGGCCTTTGACACCATCTCACACCCCATCCTCCTCAGCAGACTCTCCTCAATTGGCATCACCCACACCCCCCTTCACTGGTTCCATTCTTATCTCACAGACCGCACTCAGTTTATACAGCTTAAATCTTTCTCCTCTGACCCTTCCCCAGTCACCACAGGTGTGCCCCAGGGCTCTGTCCTGGGGCCCCTCCTCTTCATAACCTACCTCCTCCCCCTCAGCCTTATCTTCCGCAAATTTAACATTAATTTCCACTGCTTCGCGGATGACACCCAGCTCTACCTCTCTTGCAAACCTAACTCCACACTCCCACCCCCCTCCCTCACATCCTGTCTTTCTGAAATAAAATCATGGTTCACCTCTAACTTTCTAAAATTAAACAGCAATAAAACTGAATTCCTACTCATTGGCACCAAATCCACCCTATCTAAAGTTGACACCTTCTCTCTCTCCATCGACAGCTCCTTAGTCTCCCCCTCCCCTCAGGTTAAGAGTCTGGGTGTCATCCTCGACAGTACACTATCCTTTCAATCTCACATTAATAGAATCACCCGGTCTGCTTATTTCCACCTGCGCTCCATCAATCGTCTCCGCCCCTCCCTCACCCCCCACACCACCGCTATCCTCGTCCATAGCCTTGTCACCTCACGCCTTGACTATTGTAATTCACTCCTCTTCGGCCTCCCTCAAAAGTCCCTCCATAAACTTCAGCTGGTTCAGAACTCTGCTGCCCGGATCATCACCAAAACCCCCTCTTCCCACCACATCACCCCCGTCCTTCAGCAACTCCACTGGCTCCCGGTTAATCAAAGAATCACTTACAAAATCCTTCTGTACACCTACAAGTCTATCCATAACCTCGCCCCTCCTTACCTCTCTGACCTCCTGCACGTTGTCACTCCATCCCGTGCCCTCAGATCTTCCTCCTCACTCCATCTCACTGTACCCGCTGCCCGCCTTAGCTCTATGGGGAGCAGAGCTTTCAGCCACTCTGCTCCCCAACTCTGGAGCTCACTGCCACCTGACCTCCGTAACTCTGCCACCCTGCCCATCTTCAAATCTAAACTCAAAACTCATCTGTTCAGACTTGCTTACTCTCTCTAAACTGCTTCACACGGTCCCCCCTCCCTTTTTATTGTCTTTTATTTTGTATTTTATATTTTTGTTTTTATATTTTCTGTACAGTGACCTTGGGTGTCCTGAAAGGCGCTTTCAAATAAAATGTATTATTATTATTATTATTATTATAGTTGTTAATTACCTCCGCCAAGGAGGTTATGTTTTCGCTGGCGTTGGTCTGTTTGTCTGCAAAATAACTCAAAACATTCTGAACGGATTTTGATGAAATCTTCAGGAAAAGTGGATAATGGGACAAGGAACAGATGATACAATTTTGGTGGTGATCGGTTGAAGTGAAGTGCTTAAAATGATGAAATGGCGGGAAATCCCAGCTGCTTGGCGGAGGTTGCGCTCTCCGAGTGCTTTTCTAGTTGTTTCTGAATTCACTGCCTTGAAGTCCATTCTCACTGAGGGCAAATGTCCGCGCGGATTATTCTCGCAGAAAAATATAAAAGTTGATTTCATGGGTTCTTATGGAAGTTTGCCCACCGGGGCAGAACTTTCATGCGGTGAAAAAAGTTTCTGCCCAGACTTTGACCCCCCGCGGAATTTGCCGGCGGAACAACACAGCTGGGCCAATGAAATTGTTTGTCTATAGTCGCGCAGACCCGGGAGAGTCCGAAATCCAGTCAGGACAGTATGGGAAAAAGGTTGATAAACCTCGTTTCACAGCACCCCGTCCTTTTTGATAAAAGACGGGATGATTTTATGAACAATGAATTAAAGGACAACGTCTGCCAATCCACTGTCCAGCTTGGTGGCTGCGGGAAGAGTGGAAAGTGCTAAAGAAAGTTGATGTTGACGCTTGTTAAACGTTAGCTTGCTAGCTCGCTGCTGCTGCTGCTGCTGCTACTCTCGTCCATGTTCACCCACACCTGTTCACACTGCGCGGACTTGGAACACAACAACGGGAAATTCCGTACTGCGTCCGTACTGCGCCTGTGTGTATGGTTTAAACGCAGAAAAGTGCTGCGCAAATATTCCGCAAATCCGTCACGCATTTCCACATTGCGGCAGTGAGAATGAACCTTTAAATTGTAATTGTGCTTTGGCAACACATAAGAAATGTCATGCCAGTAAAGCCTATTGAATTGAATTGAATTGAACTGAACTGAATTCAACTGAACTTAGTAACTCCTCTCTAATATGATCTCGCCATTTTTAGAAACATGTTGTAGCCCAAATAATGGTCAGAGTGATCGTCTCTGAAAGAAGTAGACAGTCAAAGCGTTATAATAGGTGTGTTTCCATCCAACTGTTTTTTTTTACGCATTTTCAATATGTGCATTAAAAAAAAAAAGAGAGTGAAAACGCTTTTCTAAATGAATCAACTCGAAATGTGCACAACAATAGTGGATGGAAGAGCACTGCCAATTTTCTAAAACTTCAATTAAAATTTGTACTACATTTGGATGAAAACCTGACAACTCTTGCTTAGAGATGTTCGATTTTCATTATGGCAATCCATTGGGATGTTTCGCAGACACTGTACAGTAGCCGTCCCCCTATTGTCACCATTTAAAGTCATTACATTGATGAAATGCACCTGTCAGCTACAATACATGACACATCTAACCTGCACAAGAATACAACTGCAAGGTATGAATTTAATCGTGTGTGTACAAATGCTCTGCAGGGATCTCAGTCAATGGAAACCTGCTAATGATAATTTATTGTGGGCGCATAAATCCTGTGGATATTTTACACCCCTTTTATCCTCCTCCATTCTGCTGGGTTGAGATCTATGATACAGGCCACAGGAATAAATTCCAGTCACGGTTACCGCAGCATTTCACCATGCTAACAGCTCATACACATGCATAATGCATCCATGGATTTGTGTTAATAAAGCCAAATATTCAGTCTGCTAACAGCACGCCAAACAGAAACCAGCCAGCATATGAACACTGCGTCACTCATCCTGTTATGTTCACCATGTGCTCCCATCAGCTCCACTCTCTTATTCTTCTGCTAAATCGATTTTAAACCTAACAGGCTTTTCTGTTATTGTACACAAAACTCATGGTTTATTGAGTTGTGCTGTAGCAAGAAGCCCTGCTGCTGTTGTACTGACATGCTATTTGATTACCTGCGGCCTGCCTGTCAGCTTGAGTGACTCAAACCTATGACCGCTGTTTGATGAGGGATTTCTGCCCTCAGGACTGCAGCAGACTGAGTTTACTTTAAATCCGCCTCTCTCAGTAAACCAAACACACGAGTATGTTGAACTGATAGGATGTTGGCCATTTCTAATCAAGCTGAGTCAACTAAGACTGGGGATCATTTCAGAGTAATTAACATTATTTACTCCCGGTATTAACATGTGTCTGGGTACATTATCTGAATAATGACATCCAATCCACAGCCTGTGCATTTACACTTAGAGTTAAGTAGTACTCGTGTTATCATGATTCTGTCCACATCGTGATTGGATGTCAATATGCACATTATTTAGAGGCTTGTGGACAGCAAACATGGTGTGTGCCAGATGAAAGGAAGCAATATATACACTTGCTAGCTGCTGCTTCTACTTGTGGCGTTTGCCAGCTATCTTGAGCTAGCAGGAAGAGGCAGAGTTAAGTGACATTTCAAAATGCTGGACAGGCTGTACAGATTGTATCTACACCTGGCTGAGATCCAAACATAATGCCAGCCTGTCCACCTCCAGATGTGTTCTAGCTGATTTGATCCCATTTGATCTCACTGTGTTCTGTGTACATGTACACCAGCATTAACGTGTGTTTTTCCTTATCAAGACAGGATACCCAGATGCAGACTGCATGTTAAAGGGATAGTTTGGATCTTTTGAAATGGGGTTGTATGAGATACTTATCCATTGTCAGTATATAATACACAGTGGATGTCGGTCAGCACGACCCCAGTTTGGAGAAGCAGACAGACATACTGACACAGACCATCAGACAAAGATTTCTGACGGGGAACTGAAGCTGTTGGAACATCTCTTCAAAGCCAGATTCCATTGAGAAAAACAATAATTTTACCTCGCTGAACACGGGAGCTGTTGGTCTACGGCTGCCTGGATCCCTTACTTTGTTCGTGTTGTTGTGGGACTTTGGTGTTTAGTTTGGATCCTTTAAAGTCACACAATGACACAAATAAACTAACTGATCGAGGCAGCAGTAGACAATTAGCTCCCGTGTTCAGCAAGGGAAAAATTATTGTTTTTATTTTCTCAATGGAGTGTGGTAGCTTTGGCGAAGGCATGGATGGGGAGCTTAAGTCGTTGATAGCTTTCCCATCTGAACAGGCTGTCTGCGTCAAGGTAAAGCATTAATAAATATGCACAATATTTTAGGTGAAACCTTTTTGAAGTAGCTAAAATACGTTTTGTTGCTGACCCTTCCACAGCAGTACATTGCTCAGCTATGGTGGCAGTACTACTCCCTGCTTCTCCTAACTTGGGGTATTCTGTAGGTAATACACTGACTATAGTATCTCATATAAACCTACTTACAAAAAAATCTGAACTGTCCCTTTAATGCCAGCTGTAAATGGGGTCTGTGTTTGTGATTAGCTCCTGGTCAGTGTAACAGACATCTGGTGATCACACAGAACAGTACTCTTTTATCAAGGGAGACAAATCTGCTTTTTTGAGTGGGTGGCAATTTTGCGGTCCATTGTAGGAAATATTTATTTAACACAAACATCAAGATGTCTGCTGGTTTAATTCTGGTGTAGAGTCTCCTTGTTCCATCTCTGAACGCTGTCGAGATATAAACAAACTGTACTGAACGCAGGTTTGATTATTTATACAGTATCAACAAATAGTCTGCGGCTTTAAATGGTTTTACATTTCCATACGTTACGAAGACTTTCTTGTGACGTCGTTGTAAATTTATCCACCTGACAAACTAAACTGTCTGCGTACAAATGGGACTCCTATAAGGATGAGAACATAACAGTATTAAAACACACTGGAGTCCAACCAACTGTAGACCTCCGCAACTGAGAAATGAAGCCAACACAGTAGTGCCAAAAACTGCAATTCTTTGAATGGCCACTTGAAGCTGGCTCAAAAAGTGAGTCAATCCCCATAGACATCTATATTAAAATCCCCAACTTCATAGCAGAAATAAACATGTAGACAGCCTGGTACAAAAACACGTTTGGTCTCTATAGCTAATTTTTACATTGATGACAACTATTAAAGGCTTAAAGTTATGAATAATTGGGGGAGTGGCTGCTTAGAGTGACAGGTGGGTGCCATCCACTGAGAAATAGCTACCACATCAACAATGTTGGTTAGCTAATGTAACCATGGTGTAACCGGAGATTCACAGAATATAGGCGTAGCTGTAGCTGTCGCTATTTCAGTGAGTTTCCAGCTCATTAAAGTTTTCCTGGTAAGTATTTTGTTTTTATGGTTTAAAGCCTGTTTTTCACTAGTGAAAATTAGCATTAGCATTATCACAGTTAACCAATAGTCTCTAAATGTACTGTGCTAACCAAGCTAGCAGCTAGCGTTAGGGTTAGCTCCACTCTCTTGTCCAAATGTGGCCACCACTGGCTTCAAAAATCCAATATGGCGACAGTGAAAATGCCAAACTCGAGGTTTCAAAATGAGAGTTCACAAACCAATGGGTGACCTCATGGTGGCAACGTATTTTATTGATAGAGTTTATGAGTCTAAAGGTTGCTAAATTCCTCGTCCCTGTTTGCATGATTTATAGTGTATTAACACCTAACTTACTGTGTGGAGGAGGAAGTTATTACAACATAAGTAGAGGACTGTCTGAAGTAAAATCTTTGTATGCAAAAACTAAAACGTGAAATGCAAATATCAGCATGTTCATGCTGCTGCATTTTGAGCTGTAGACACACACTTATTGATATATTTTGCATTGATCTCTGAAAGAAAATCCTTGTGTTTTTTCTTGCTCAAGGAAGCTACAGGGGTGTGGTGCTTTCCAACACAAGGCCATAAACTCAGACAGCATCGTTAATGGACAGTCTCCTTAATCACTTCCTGCCTGCCTGCCTCCCTAAACTGGACCAGCTCGGTTTCATTTAGGTTAACTGAATTTAAACTGATGAGGGAAGTGAAATGATTATAGATAAGAAATATAATATCAACCGAAAGCAAATGCTGGCAGACACTGTTTCATTGATCAGAAGTGTGATCGTTGATGTCATCATTACATTTTGACCAGAGCTGTTTACAGAATGCTGTTGAGCAACACACCAGATGTGACGGGATTATTCCAATATGGGTAAAAACTGAAGATGATTCATCATAATTTCCGGAAAAAAGATTCCTTCGATTACATAATGCTCCATGTGATCATTTAGATTATCTTTTGTAATCAGTTTAATCCCCGTAATCGAGAGATTGCTGAAAGAAATCAAGTCATTAATCATCCCAGAATTTGATTGTTTGATGATCTGAGCGATTACGTTATGAAATTTCAGCCTGTAATCAGATGTAGATTTATATAAACCTCGACATATGACATGAGGAAGGAAACATACTTGAGCGTTTGGCTTGAAGTGGGTTCAAATCTGCAACACAAACACAAACATCAAATATTAAACACACGCACACACAGATATTTCGCTGTCTCGTGAATTTCATACACTCACAACGCAGCACAGCCATAAAAGCCTCTTTGTCTGTGCACATAAGGGAGATACTTTTTAGTGCTACACCACAGTGATGTTTTTAAGATTAGGTTTGGACCCCTGGGCTACATCAGGACTAAAGTGGATGCACCAATATTCTGAAGAAATATTGTTATCCAAATCCACAGACTATCACACTGCCAAAAGCTGCAAGACTCCGCGGTGTATAAATAGGGTGCAGGTGTACTTTTTTTGGGGCTGAGTGGGTGCGAGACAAAACAGCATAATTTATTACACAAGCCTGTGCACTGGGAAAAATAACTTAATAAAAAGATGGTAAAACATCTTGTTTTTCAATAGAGGCAGCACTTTAAAGAACAAACTGCAGATTTCATGAGAAGACTGACGACATACAGAGAATACAGCACTCAGTCTGTTTACTCTCTCGTATTCAGATCAGTTCATGCTGATGTTACGATCACACAGAAAATATTAACTTGAAATTTTGACCCTACATGAACAGACCTCTGCTCGCCTGTCAGATGTCTGTGGCTTTTAAAACGGGTGTGTGTTTGCGAGAACGAGTTTTTTATCTGCCTGTTCAATCTTGGCCTGACAAAATAAAGGCCTTTATGACGGCAGTAAAGCTGCCCTCTGTACCTACACACACACACACACACACACACACACACACACANTCTGGTGACTCCCATGGGACCTTACTTTGGAAAAAATATATACGATAGACAAATTATAATTTTTTGTTCAACATCCAAGACAACGCCTGACAGAGCACAGAAGCGCAGAAGAAGAAGAAGATATACTTTCTCAATCCCCGAGGGGAAATTCAATTTTTTTTTAATATGTTATCATCTACACACAGGCCCAAAATACACACACATGCACAAAAAGGACCTACACATGCATTAAATGGAGAGATAGCAGAGTGAGGGGGCTGCCTTGGACAGGCACCCCGAGTGGTTGGGGGTTCGGTACCTTGCTCAAGGCCACCCCGCCAGTGCCCAGGAAGTGAATTTGCACCTCTCCATTTAACAGTCTATACTCTATGCTTGTACCATACAGGTATTTGAACCGGCGACCCTCTGGTTCCCAAGCCAGGGCCCTATGGACTGAGCAACTGCCGCCCTAACAGAAACAAGATACTATCTCCAACAAATTGAGATTAATATTTAGTCATTACTCAAATTTTTTTGTAGTGAACAAACAGTAATTACACCGTCACATGATGCCCTGTGGCCCAAAAATACTTTTAAGACGTGTATTGTGAAAGAGACGTCAGTAAATCAGTAAATAAATTTAATTTAACTTCACAACCCCCACAAAATGACTCATTTCACTATCAGAATTTGATCCATTTGGTCTGTTAACATTTGGAAAGTCTAGAAGAGCCACATGATTAAATCATTTTCTCCCCATTCAAGTTAACGGTGTGTTAACCAGAAGTAAACAGCTACGAGGTAAAAACCTACGACAAACTACGACTTTCTGGACTTGCAAATTTCTCTTTTATATCTACAGACATTATATGTGTAACTCATGGCACAATTCAAACGGGGTCAAAAGATCATTCGTCTCTTGCCTTTGACTACCTACACATTCTTTCCGAGGGTCTTCGCCTCTTTATAGACTCCATCCAATACTCCTCTTCCTCTGTATCCTGTGTTGCCAACTCTGCATTTGCACTTTGGTGACGTCAAAACACATTAATGGAGGCATTAAAACTGACTGAAAAGTCTCCAACAAAACATATGCATTACAGCTTTATTGTTTACTCTAATAGTGCATCATATTCTGGCGCCTCCAATCCAGAGAGCGACACCATAACCGTAGAAACTCACTACAACTGAACTCCCGCAGAAAGCAGAATCTCCCCTTCTCCTGCCGGTCCCACTCCTACTGCATGACACAAGAATAGAGACGGGGAGAGAGACTCTGCACTGATGGCTGAAGAGACTGTGATTACTCTGAGCAGCATGTATGGGAATGAGGCCAATATATTTCTATCTTTAACCCTGATTGTCTGAATAAGTCGCTAAATTTGATGCTAGAAATAAAGACGTTAAGAAGATCCGAAAAGTTGCTGAATGTAGCAAGAAAGTCGTCAAGTTGGAAGCATTGGTATCTTCTACTCTTCTCTCCATATTTCATCCCCCTGCCTCTTTCTATCTTTACTTTTCCTAACCTCTCTCTCTACTTTTTTTTTTTTTTGCTGGCAGTGTTGTCATGGCGACAGGGGATAAGAACCAGACAGGCACTTCAACTTTTAACAACACAGGAGGTTGTACTGACTTACATCACTTGTTCTGGCAGGTTTCACTACCTCTTGTGTTTAAGGGTGGGTGCTCTTTGCTCCCATCTGTTTGACTTCTTCTGCTCCCTCAACCTTTTTGTCTCTTTATCTGCATCTGACTTTGCTTCGTCTTCGCCTCGCTCTTCCACGCACATCTTTCCCGAATTTATTGACTGGTGTGTCTCAAGACCTTTATTCAAATATCAGTTTTATGTCTCGCCCTGTGGATCGACATCTCTTTTCCTCTGAGAATTTGTTTCTTTATCAGTGTGTGTTACATCAAACTTGGTCTCTGCCTCTTTCACTTTGGTGTTAATTGAGCCAGACTAAACCTCTCAGCCCATATGGTGAAAAAACCAAGCCAATTAGTAGATTCTGGTTAAACCTATTGGGGAAATGAGATTAGTCCAGGATATTCTGTCCAACAGCAGCAGCAGGCCAGGTTGTGCTTTCATTACTCTCTATACTTTGTAGCCATGCCATGATGCACCATGTCATGGTTCCATTGATGGCAGTGTCAACCTCTTAGATCCAGACTGAAATATCTCAACTAGGGCTGCAACTAATGATACTGTCCTTATTATTCAATCTGCAGTATAGCTCCTTGATTTATTGATAAGCCATTTGGACTTTAAAATGTTAAAAGCAGCAAGAGCCAGGCCCAGAGGATGGTTGCTAATCAAGTTAAATGATAAAAAGACTGGTTTATGACTGGGCTACGTTCAGACAGCAGGCAAAAGTGGCCCAAATCAGATTTTATTTTTGGCTCATATGTGACTCATATCTGTAATTTTTTCCCCATAACATCGTGAACAGCAAAAATCACATGAAACTTAATGTTTTCAATTCTGATTTTTTTTTTCTCAGATGTGATCCTCAATCAGATACAGGCTTGACTGTTTTGTTTTTTTTGCAATGCGGCCTCAGTCTGAACAGTCATATCTGAATTAATGCAACTTTTCCATCACAATTCTGTGCTGGTGAGTCTTGTGTGGTTAAAAGTAGCTCTTGACATCCTAAAATTTTGGATTAAATCTATTTCAGATACACAACACTTTATGATCTCACCACTCCTGGCTCTGACTTTGCATCCACACACACCTCCGTACAGAAGTTGCAGCCACTGCTCCACAAAAAGCCCTAATAAAAATTTGGCTTCCTCTATCCTCATCCTCATTATCATCTGCTCATGAATTAGCTGGTTTTCACTGTAAATTCATTTATAAATGAAACTCTAAACGCTGACTTCAGGGACCTCCATATTTATTTCCGACGACAGGATTCTGTGTGTGACATCTGTTGTTCTTTTGCCCATGTGCCTTAGTTCAGGACTGTGTTCACACTGGAATCTGATATAGGCCACATTTAAAAATAATGTCAACAGCCAAACAAAAAAGTCAGAATACAAATTACCCTGAATTGAGCACTAAGGCATGCAGTGGGAATGCACACCTAATAACATTGGAATCAGTCTCAGCAGTGCTTCCAGTTCAAACTACTGACATTTCTAACTGCTCTTTCTGCTACATGCCAATTAGCAAATGTTAGCATGCTAAACTAAGATTGTAAGTCTGCTGCGCCTAAGTCTAAAGCAGTGGTTCCCAACTGGTTGGTCATGCTCCAAAAGTGGGTCGCAGGTCCTTTCTGAATGGACTGCAAGTGACTTGTAAATATGTGAAGTTTGTAGACGACACACTTATTTTGAAGTACAGTACATTTCTGGAACAGTGCGTTTATTCTAAAGTTGCGTTTCTTGTTACAGAGTGAGTCAATAACAGATACTACAAACAGCTACTTAACAGAGAAGCAAACTAGCTCGACGACATGGCCAAACGCAACCGTGATTCTGAATATATTAAACTCTGTGGACCTTGAACTAAGGAGAAACCTGGACCCCATGATAGGACAAATTGGGAACCACTGATCTAAAGAGCTGCTAGCATGGCTTAGACCTTTCAGCCCTGCCTACATGTAATACAGATATTTTTGTAAACTGTTAGAGTTTTAGGTGCCATTTAAAAAAAACAAAAAACTCAGATTACTGTGTATCTGTGTTGACATATAAAACAGAGTGTTTGGGAAACAATATCATCTTCTCCTCAATTCCTGCATACCCATTGTTGCCTTGTGTAATGAGCATGCACCACATCAACATTGGCAGATTAACTCTCTGGTTCATTTACGTTTTGTTAGCACCGCTTGGTCTAATGACTACTTCATTTAAACTCAGTATTGCTGCACCAATTCACAACTGAATGGAGCCGTCTGCTGCTCCCAGTGTTTGTTGTCAGACTTCAGCATCCATGGTTAAAAGTCCACTTGTAATGATGATTTGGGATCAGGACCGATTGAACCAGCAGATGGTGGGATACTTTCCAGAGTGGGATTGTTGTTGATGAGGAGTGAAAGGAAAACTACTGAATGTCCAGAGCATCACTCACATGTTTGGCTGAGCTCCTTTGTTTTTATATTGAATGGAAATCAGCTGTGATGAGATCTCCTGGAGGTATTTTGAAAAAGGTAACATTAGCCTGTACACTTTACCACCTTTGTGACAAGGTAGATTGCTGAAAACAGCTAATGCAAATGAGCATTTAAGGTTGTTTTTGGGTTACAGTATGGATCATAACAATCTAGACAGAGATATTTTGTAAAACGAAGGTCTTGTGAACAGAATTATTTTTAAAAAAGAAAGGCAAAATATCTATTTTCAAAAATTTCCATATATGTGCAGACAGGGCTTTAATCTATTTTATATTTGAAGACATACTGAGACAATAAGTTGCTTTATCAGTTAGTTAATAATCATCAGCAGCTCTAATTCTATGACACATGAAAAGCTCTTTTACTATCGTTCACAATGCTGAAATGTCAGTGTATCACTGTGAGGATGTTAGCATGCTGACATTAGCATTCAGCTCAAGGCATAGGAGCTGCTTGTATAGCTGTAGAGTTGTTATTTTCTCCTTCCTCTGTGTTCCTCTTTCACAGTGTCACTTCCTCCGTCTTTGCCTCTTATGTCTCTGGGTTCTCTAGTCACTCAGGCTAGGTTTAAAGGTTGTTGGTGTACAGATGCTGTGTTTGGGATTATGACTGTGCTGTCAGCAAACTGCGAGCCTGCACTCTGTCAAGTGACAGCTACTGTGTGTCTGCTTTGTTTTGACTTCATTCCAGGCGTCACCGCTCCACTCTGCTTTACTTGGCACTGCTCTCTTCGCCGGGGCTCTGCTCTGCTGTGATTTATGTTGTGCTATGAAGGAACCTTTTAACACCATTACTTCGAACTCCCTTGCACACTTATTCATCTTGTTTTTCCTCCGTATAACTAATAGAGTCCACTTCCTGGTTGGATCTGAGCTGACATTCTGCTGAAGTCTGCCAAAATTTTTAGCCAGACGCTTTCAATAGTTTGTACTTTCCGTAATGGAAGGAGCACTTTATAATGTGCAGTGCCAGCTTGGGTCTCTGTTGATGCTACCCATACACAAACACTTCACATCTACTTGCATTATCAAAGGGAGTCTTATTAATCCCATTAAAGACCTGAATCAAATTCACTAGATACTGCAGCCTAGCTGATTATGTTTACATCCAGCCGAATAATCTGCTGCTATAACTAATTTCCTCTTCCACTAAGTAAACTGATTTTCTGAAAGCTCTAGCGGCGGCTCAGGCAGAAAATGAATGCAGCATATCTGGTTAGGGGACGAGGATAAAGCATTAGAGGGGGAAATGGGCAGATGAAGAGGAGAAGCTGGAGAAAAGGGGGGCAAAGAGGAGAGGGAAGACTACAGTACAGTATGTGATGTGAGGAAGAGGAGGGTGTATGTGCACAGCATGGAGGTTCAACAAACAAAAATGAGAAGTAAAACGAAAATAAGGAGACGGTGCATTTGAGGACAGAGAAAGGGGGGTTGAGGAGGTGAAATGAGGACGAACAGACCTGGGAAAAGAAGTAAAAGACAAGGACAGAGGGTGATGCAGAGGCTGGAGCTGGGTGGTGAGGTGGGGGTAAAGAGTACTGATGGTGGAGCGGTTTCCTGAGGAAATACCAGAGACTCTCTCAGACACAAGATACAGACTGCAGCCCAGTTCAACTCATTGATATTCACACGGTTATTCACACTATCCCTCATATTCAGGTTACGAACTTGCCAAGGCTAAACTGTTTATGGATTATTATGGGGCTGGGGGACATGAGGAAAATCAAATATCACAGTATTTTAGACAAAATACCTCGACCTGACTATTGGGCTCTCACAAAATGTTTACACAATGAGATTTTAGATAGATAATCATCAGTGATGTGGATATAATGGCACAGGCAAATAACAGTCTGAAAAGTTCAGAAAATGACATCACTTTACTGTAATGGAGCCTTTAAAACCAGGAAAAAGACACTATCCAGTAGGGGTGGGTCAGTTTCCAGCTTTGCCTGTCCTGTCCGAAGTACAACCTTAATCCAGTTTGATTTTATGCGAACCAGCAGCACTATCATTTGGTATTATGACGAGTTCTGGCAAATGAAACAGTAGCATACATCAGCAACCTGGTGACAGCATCACAGCGCTAAATACAACTTGTACTGCATTCATAAGAAGCCATGTGACAACAGAATTAATATGATATTATGTTTATAAACAGACTAACGGAGCCACTAGCGTCTGACAGGCTGTGTGCGATTTCCTGCCGAGCCCGGCTGAGAGTGGCCCAAGCTGTGTTTGTTTACTCGAAAGTTCATGTGTTTTTTGGGGTGACGAGAGGAGACATGGTGGAGTCTCTCAAGAAAACTGCAGCAATATGACAACATTTTGGATTTGAAGCCAATAAAAGAGGTGTCTCAGCTGGCTGCAAGGGCCGTCTTGAGCTGAAGAAGTAAGAACAATAAGCCTAAAGTGCAGAGGCTGTGAGGCTGATGAATGCTTTGGCTTAAAGTCTGTCCTCTGCACTTTATACTGCTGGACCTAGGTAACGAATTTTGTTTCCTCATGTTTTCAACATGTTTGAATGACAATAAACTGAACCTTGATCGTTAAACTTTCGTCGGACACCGTGTTTCTACTTTGAAAGCGCCGCAATGGACGAGGAACGGCTAATTCATGAAGTTGAAATGAGGAATTATCTAAATGATACCTCCTTATTTCTCTGCCAAAAAACCCCACAACATAATGTGTCAGCTGGCTGGAGGGAAATCACCAAAATGCTTAAAGTTTCTGATAAGGTAAATGACCATCGCTAATACCAAGCTATGCTACTTGCTGTTGGAGACCCTGCCGCCATGTTGAGAACATTCATGTTAAAATGAAGCAGCACCCACCAGATGGAGCAAACTTTCTTCTTTGACAGCTAAACAGTACACTAAATATGTTTCTGGAAACATTTGAGGCATGAAAAGGGCAATGCAGTAACAGAATCTTGATTCATATGATCATTGCTACCTCGTCTGACAATTTTACCACAGTTCATGAGCAGTGGTTTTCCCTCTGCGGTGGTAGATTCTAGCAAATGCCATAAGAAGCACTAAGAGGATTAGGATGAACATGGTTTTTTCACGAACTATCTATCTCATATGTAGATGTGACAGTTTCAGTAAATGTTGCCTTTATAAAAGTTACCCACTGTAGCTTTAAATGCAAACACAAATGCACCTAAATGCTGAACAACATCAGGATATTGCAGTGCTTAAAAGTACACTTAATGGAGATTAATCCACTTAATTAGACATTTGGCTGGAGGTTAAATGTCAGATCAATAAACCTGAGCTGTGATCCTTCATCTGGAGAGCTTGATGGACCTAAACAGTCCTCGTCAAATGGCCTTTGAGCTCAGGAGTAAAATTCTGCAGTTCTGTAATCGACTCATCTATTTTACAACATTCACTAAAATGTGGCCTAATGAGCCGGCATTTCTCTGAATTTGACAGCAGAGGAAAATAATTACATTTCTGACAATGTCTCCCTTGTGGTGCAACAATAGGATGCAGGGTGCCGGTGCCCAGAGGAGTGTGAGTCAGTTCCTCTCCACCAGCGCCCTGATCGACAATTTCACGGCCGATAAATTCCTCCATTGAGACGGCGAACACCATCAAAGCTCTATTTTCGCACTTGTGCTATTTCACACCCAGCCTCAGGCCCTCCTCAAGTCTTCATCATCCTCATCATACCACTCTGAAGGCACTGAAGGTGATGTGCTAGCTGATAGTGTCCCTTCATATTATACTGACAGAGAAACAAAGGAGTGATTGGATTTGGCAGCGATGAAAATTTCAGCTAATTTTGTCTTTCTGATCTGAGCATGATAAATCACATGAAACAAACATCATCATCTCAGGATAAAGACATGGCGACATGCCAGCTGAGAAGAATAAGACTCTACAGATGGAAAAAAAAAGATAACCATGTGTCTGTGATTTGTGAAAAGCAATTTCAGAGAAAGCATACACACTAGTGCAGATTATACTGACCATCTCATTACAATGCAGTGTTCTACTGGGAAATCTTTGGTCCTGGTATTCATGTGGACGCCACTTGAAGCACTTCACTCATCCAAACACTGTTGCATCCACATGAATACCAGGAACCAAAAGTTTCCCAGCAGAACATTGCATTGTGACAATATGATCAATGTTAATCACCTCACCCGCCAGAGGTCTTAATGTTTTGGCTGATCGGTTTAGCATACAGAGTAAGTCTCTAGTGTTCAATGCAAAGAAATCCTTATAGATGTATAAGGTGGAAAGTCACAAAAGTTATCACAATTAATCCTGAGAATAACATGAATGTGTGAACCAAACTACATGGCAATTTATCCAAAATATTTTAAGAAAAAACAAAAATGTCATCCTCATACACTGTAGAATCTCAAAAGTTGATCTTACTTAAAAATTAAGTAACTTTAACTTTAGACTTTAACTTTAAGTTTTAAGTTATGTTAAAGCAGCTGTGCGGAACTTTTTACCATTAATAAAACTGTCCCTAGTTCGGATTTAAGAAACAGGCTAAATGACATGTAGTAGGGAGTAGTGAATCATTTCGGACACATTGCACACTCTTGTACAGTAGGTGGTGGTGGTTTGCGATCCGCCAATAAATGAGAGAAGAAGAAGAGCCATGTTTACAGAGAGTGTTCTTCGAGTAAGCGGTACGCAACGGGCATTGCTGAACACATAACAGTTTTACCAGATGTATCTATAAGGACTTGGTTGTACTTTCGATGTCATGGCGGATAAAGAAGGAGCACCATCTAAAAGAAAAAGAACAGAAGAACAGAAGAAGGCTAAACGGGACAGTGATAGGGCTCGAGCCCAAACGCGTGTAAACCTCGGTCGGGCATTCACCAAGTGGAGAGAGCTGAGAGATTTGAAAGGTTTTAAAACTGATCCCGAGTTGGCCCTTTTCCTAATCGACAGGTATGTAATTTTTGTTTTTATTTAGAGAATATACCGCAACTTGTTAGACGTTGTTTCACTTCAATATATGACGACATGGAAGTTATAAGCAAGCTAAATGTAACGTTAGCTGATGTGAACGGAAGTTATAAGCAAGCTAAATGTAACGTTAGCTGATGTGAACCACTTTTGTCAAGTAACGTTACAACAAACGCCACAAAATTATCTGTGACTGTGACCATGAACACAAATATACAGCAGGCAGTTCAGAAATTCAGAGCTACACCAGAACATTTATGATTTTCCTCTCGCTCTCCAAAACAAATGCATGCGGTAATTGCCGGTTGCAGTCGAGATTTTACGAATGAAGCCGAATGCCAGCTGCAGTCGGAATTTTATGACACCAGGCTGTGGGTGTCATACCGCTTCGACCAAAGGGGGCGCTATAATGAACGAAAACGTAAAGTGCCGCACAGCTGCTTTAACTTTATATTTATTTTGTTGATTTTTAAATGTATAATCTATATTTACTTCTTTTGTGAAGTTGTTGCAACTAACAAATGACTAACATGGAACTGTTCTTTCCACGTGTTAACAACTTAAGTTATCAAAGTTAGTCTGACTTAACTGAGCTTGTTGTGTTTGTACAGGGAGGCACTACAGGAAAAGTCATGAATGTGTGTGCAACATTTCAAGGCAACCCATCAGAGAAATGTTGAGATATGTCTGGATTTCTGGACCAAAGTGGGCAAAACAACTATTTTTGTCATCGCTGGAGCCATGAAACTAAAATATATATATATATAATAGTTTCAACATTGCTTCTTTAAATTCAAGAGAAAAAGGTGATGCAGGATCTTTTAACATTTGACTCATAGTGTAAGAGTGGATGCAGACACTAAAGCTGTGCAGCTGGACAGATGCGTTGCCTGTGAACGCTGCTCGACCACAGATCAAACAACAGCGCAGCCTTTCTAGTGTAAATGGACAATAAGCTAAAAAACATGCTTTGATTTGACATCTTTTGCTCCTCCAGCCTGCTGTCACACAAAGCAACACAATCTAATGTAGCTAACCTACAAAAGCAAAACAAGGCATGATTTGACTCTATCAGCTCAGCACAGCCCGACTGTGACTAAATGTGATATATTGTGGTTTCAGAGGGTTTTCATCTCTGAATCATTTCAGACAATCAAAGCAACACAAGCAATCACATGCATCTCCCTCTTGGCATCGCCCCAGCGTCCATGTCTCGCCTGAGACAACAAACTGGCTATTTTTATTACTCCAGAACACCAGTTCACCCCAAAATCAAAATACATATTTTATCTCTTCCCTGTAGTGCTATTGATTAATCTGGATTGTTTTGGTGTGAGATGCAGATTGTCAGAGATATCGGCCGTAGAGATGTCTGCCTTCTCTCCAGTATAATGAGACTAGATGACACTCAGCTTGTGGTGCTCAAAGCACCAAAAAACACATTTAAAAAACTCAACAGCAATGTCTCTTTCCAAAAATCATGACCCTGTTGCTCAAGATAATCCACAGACCTTGTTGTGAGCAGAAGGCCTGAGCAATATTTAATTTATCTATGTATAAGTAGAGGGACAGACTGGGATTCTGTCACTGTTAAGAATGTGTTATGTTCAGCTGCAGTAAAAAGGTCTGTTATGGCAGTTACTGAGTTTTCCATAATGTCCGTGAACGTGTTACTCCCAGCGTTTTTAGACGCTGTGAGGCCTGTCAGTCAATACTGGCACCTGTGACAGTGATCTGTGTGAGATACCACCTGTGATTGTCAGAGGCTAGAGAAGGGAGGGTTGTTGTTATACCTGCTAGTTTGTGTGTGTGGTGTGTAAGCGAAGGAGTGGGAGTTATTGAAGCGGCCGGTAATGCAGAGAACACCTTGTAAAGCAGACAGGTTTGTTGTTTTGGCTTTGGCTATGGCCCACTATAGCCTGTGTTACAGTTAGGGAATAAAAAGCCAGCAAAACGGGTGCATGCCTCGTAGCCTCATTGTTAAGGGACGCTACAGTATTATTCAGTTTCTGCAAGATCCTTTACTTTGTTTAGTCTAATAAATGAACAATTTTCAGTCAAAAAATGTCAGGAAATGTTATATTCTTAAATTACTTTACAGAGAAATACAACTGTACACCTTTTGAATTCAAGTTACTCTCTTTCAACGAACTAACATTAGCTTAACTGTCTTGCAAACTAATCACAAAACACACTTCATTCAACCTCGACAGAAACAAAACAAAACCATCTCAGTTAGTCTTGTTAGTCATAGTTGGTCCACTTTTCCAACGATCACTCACTGTGGTTTGGTCAGAATAATCCCTTAATTCACAGAGTCAGATGTGTAAATATGCTGTATTCGCCGTGGTTTCTCTGTCGTAGCTGGTCGACTGTTTACAGTCCTGTAACGTTATCCCTAATTGTCATGTTTGGAAATCCAGCTATTCAACCAACAGAGACTGACCTCTGGTGGCGAATGTTGTGCACTACATACAATGCATCCTCAATACAAAGATTTTCATTCATTCATTTTCCGTAATTGCTTATCCTGTTGAGGGTCGCGGGGGGGCTGGAGCCTATCCCAGCTGACATTGGGTGAGAGGCGGAGTACACCCTGGACAGGTCACCAGACTATCACAGGGCTGACACATAGAGGCAGACAACCATTCACACTCACATTCACACCTACGGGCAATTTAGAGTCACCAATTAACCTGCATGTCTTTGGACTGTGGGAGGAAGCTGGAGCACCTGGAGAAAACCCATGCTGTCATGGGGAGAACATGCAAAATAAATACTCTGGTTTACTGTAATACCGTGATTCCAAGCCTTGTAAGCACTTTGATGTGGGAAGCGAGCTACCGTTAAAGCTCAGCCAAGGAGGATGCTATTATTGTTTATAATTATTGTTATTATATGTTCTTTCTTCTTTATCTTGCATTGTAACGAGCGCGAGCCTCTCACCCATGAGTAGATGCACAATTCCTTCTGTGCAGTGATACAGTCTGTGGGTGTAGTTCAATACATGAAAATAGTTCCTACATGAAACTGCTCACAACAAGGTTTGTGGATTATCTTGAGTAACCAGGTCATGATTTCTGTAAAGAGACGTTTCTGTTAAGTTTTTCAAATATATTTTTTGGTGCTTTGAGCACCACAAGCTGAGTGCCATCTAGTTCCATTATATTGGAGAGAAGGCAGACATCTCTACGGCTGATATCTCCCACACTCACACTGAAACAATCTAGACTGATAAATAGTACGACAGCTAAGAGGAAATACATGTATTTTTGATTTGGGAGTGAACTGCCCCTTGAAATACATAAATGCTGCCTACTGCAGCTTTATAATGCACTGGGAATCTTTACAAAGAGCGCTGGCTGTGTCTGGCCTCATTCTAAAACATCTCTAGCCTGAACAGTGTCCGGCCAAACACAGACACTGGCTGTGATCCAGTCAGACCTCGGCACAATCAAACAGCGGGGAGACGAAGCGTTGAAGAAGTCTCTTATTGATTGGACCCTTAAAAGCAGTCACAGAGCTGTTTCCATTTGTCTTCGCACAACAAACCCTCAGTCCCTCATTCCCCTGGCCAAGCTTCAAGGGCTCAGAGCCATAATTCAAACCCAGCTGTGCCTCCCTTCCTCTGTGTCAGGACCTGACTTGTGGGGGGGGCGTCAGCCAGTATTCAGGTTTGGCTTTTTCTGCTCGGTGACCCAGCTCACTGCGCTCTAGCTGGCTGTCAGACTCACACTTATACAGAGTCACACTTATGCAGACATTTGCAGACTCCTGGGATTTGAGTGCATGAACAAAGAATGTGAATATTTCAGTGTTTTCACATTTCTTAGAAAAAGAGGCTGCATGGCAATGAAGAAAAAATTAAGACAGAGAAGCACCAGAATGAAAGAAGAAATACGGCGGCAAAGACTGAATGGGAGGAAAAAGGATGAATTAAGCAATGCTGCATGCATCTCTTCCCCTCGCTCTGCTCCCTCCTCATCTATTCATCAGCCTCCTCCCTGTTCTCGTCTCATCTTTCCCCCCCTCTTCCTCACATGTGGTCTCTGCTGTCTTCACCAGCACTTTCTGTCTTTGTGCATCGCTCTCCCTATTCTATGTGAGCCTCTACAAACACACATAGCTGTATTTCTAACAATTTTTATTTTATAATACCACAGTTGTGCAAACCTTGACAGCCAAATAGGTGAAAAAAGGAATCCAATCTGATCAAGGTCACTTGTGTTCTGTTGCTACACACCGTTAATGCAGGTGAACAGCTCATACAGTGGCCAACCAGAGGCTGAGCCACCCTTCTTATTCCCGGCAAGCTGTGTCACACTGTGAGGGGTAAAGCTGCCTTTATCTCACTGTTATTAGAAGGGCAAAATACATGGTGATAAGGGCGTGAATAAAGGTTAAGTGCAAAGCAAACCAATGCTATGAAAGGAGCTCCATACGTTCATTTAAAATGATCACAAAGAACAGAGTGGAACACTGTTCATGTCCATTTGCACAAAGCAATAATAAACTGTTTAAAATGTGTTTAGTCAACTGAGAACATACTGACTGAGGAGTGTTTAATAATACAAGAGAGGAGCAGTGAAGAAGAAAAAAGACAAACACAGCATGATTAAATGACTGTTTATGCAGCTTTATGATGTAAGAGAATAATTATAATGTATTGAGTCTGTCTGCTGCTTTATTGGTCTGACTGTTTGCAGAAAATCTTCAAAAGCGCTCAACATGTTTCAATTAAATTTGGTGCAAACTGATTGATTTTGATGCAGATCACATCCATGTGTGGTTATTTATGAAGCACTTCATGTTTTTCCACAGAGATCCTAAACTGTTAAAGGGACAGGGGAAACTGGCTTATTTTTATTACTTAAAGGGACAGTTCACCCCCAATCAAAATCCGCCTAGATTGTTTGGTGTGAGTTGCAGAGTGTTGGAAATATCAGCTGTAGAGATGTCTGCCTTCTCTCCAATATAATGGAACTAGATGACACTCAGCTTGTGGTGCTAAAAGCGCCAAAGATAGCCACATCTAAAAACTCAACAGCAATGTCTCTTTCCAGAAATTATGACCTGGTTACTCAAGATAATCCACAGACATTGGTGTGAGCAGTTTCATGTAGGGACTATGTTCCCTCTACCAAACTACACCCACCACCACGCAGAAGGAAGCGTACATCTACTCATGGACGATAGGTTCATGCTTGTGACAGCGTAAGACCTCGAATTGCTGCTTTTATGTGCTTCATATAATTTTCAGTTGAATATCTTTAAATCTCTGGCCTGCCTGTTGGACAAGAAAAGATATGTGAAGACATCACCTTGCAATTTAACAACTATTTTAGGAATGATTTATAGACTAGGATTAATCGATAATGAAAGTAATCACTAGGTGCAAACCAACATGAGAAGCACAACACCTTGGCACAGCACACTTCCTTCCACACTACCACCTACTCAGTGTTCCAAAAAACACCTTCCCAAATACCAATCCCACAACTGCCATCTTCAACTAGTTTGTTGTATACCTGAGAAATAAATAATACATTTGATATCCCGTACTGTTTACCTTTATCTGTCCTGTAACTGTTACAGTAAATTGCAATATTCTTGTACACATTCTGCAACTGCAACCAAATATAAACGACAAAATCTCATGGCATTTCACCAATTAGAGGCACTACAGCAAAGTGAAGAATTCGAAGGGCTACAACTCTGTGATAACGAGTCGTACCCACTTAAAATTTTCCACAATTTATCCTCACATAAAGCGCCAATACATGGGATCCCAAACTTTTCTACACCTAGGCCCCCAAATAGCATTAGCTCATGGCTGAGGCCTCCTATCTGCAAAAACAAACTAAGCTTGAGCTGAGCTTGTTAAGCTTTGGTCTGCTCGTCAGATCTTTTTTTTCAAAAACGTGTCCATTTTTGTGAGTTAGCTCTAGTTAGCTAGATGCTAGCAAGCAAGCTAGCTAAAATTCAGGAGCAGAGCAGTTTTGTGGTAGGCAAAGACCATTACCAGTTTAATTTCTGTACTTTTTTTAGCATTTCCCCATATCTTCCCTCGATTTTGCTGAGGCTCTTATTGCTCTAATAATCCCAGAGAAAATTTATTCTCCTCAATAGTTTTTCAGTTTGAGTTTAGCAGTTTATGTGGTGTTAATGGAGACAATTACAAATGGATAGGGTAAATATTCACAATATTATACTTTTGTAATAAAAGATAAACAGTCTTTTCTGAGCTGGACAATAAACAATATGGTTGTCTGTATTTCTTAAAATATAGGTCAAATGTTTTCAAAATAAGAAATTAATCCTGGGGGGCATTTATATACGTGTGCGTACAGATCAAGTCCTTGCATGTGACAGGTAGTGTGCGTGGGAATGTTTTTCACCTGCAGTGTCTGCTAACACTACTGTGTGACACCTTGTCACATTGGTCATGGTTGAATTCCCACAGACACACTGCACACACACAAACAAACACACACGTGTCTTGCTGTGCTCACGAGGGCGACTGTCACCGCATCACAGGAGGAGCAGCTGACCTCCACCAAACACTCCCCTTCTTTGTCTGCCTCCCTCTCCTCTTCTGTCTTTGTCTCAGTATCACCATTTCTCTTAAAGCCCATTCCCTCCTTTCCCCCTCATTAGTCTTCATTCCCTGCATCACGCTTTCCCCCCCTGCTCCCTCCGTCTCTCCACTCAGAAGTAGGGCACAGTGGCTCAACTGTTTATAGCAATGCAGCTGCAAGCAGCGAGACAGAGGAGAGAGGAGAGGGACACATGGGGGGAAACGCAGGAGAAAGGAAGGGCTACAGAGAGGAACAGGAACAGAGTGCAAACAGTAATATACAGCCCAGTTTAATATTTCTGTCTTTACCAGTTCAGTGCTTCAAAAGAGCAAACAGGCGCCCACACATGCACACCACCTATTTTCAGAATCGCCATTACAGCCTGTGTCAAAGTCTGCGTTTATGACAGGACGATCAGCACAATCAACATTTTATTTACAGCACCTGAACACAAACTGTACAGGCAACAAATCACTGGATCACTTTATTACTCTGCTTCAGTGTTTAATCATTAATCCAACCAACAGGTAGCAGCACTGATAATATGAAGACGCTGTACTTTCTACCTTTAATTTACAGGCAAGTGATTGAAATAAAGTGTATTTAGTTTGTTTGATTAAAGAGAAAATAGCTTCCTGGCGGGACTGATTTTTTTATTGGTTTAAGGATCTTAATAAGATCAATTTCTTGCGCTAGAATGAAAACTGGGACACACAACTAATCCAATTTACACTACAAGGGAAACTCGGCATTCTAGCTCAATCGACCAGAGCCTTCCCTTTCACCAAAGCTGGTCTATACCACAGTCTTTAAGGGTAACTAGTATTTTTCAGCCTGGACCCTATTTTCCCATGTTGTGTCTAAGTGACTGATGGGAACAACAATTTAAAAAATTGGTCCAGTATTGAGTGAGAGGGCTGCAACAAGCAGCCAGCAGCCACAAAACAGGCTGAAATGTGACTACTGGGGGAATGTTCGCACCATCAATCTATGTCCACTGAAAGTGTTTGTTTTTGCCACTGACAGGCTCGGGTTGTTATTCTAAGTGTCAACGTTATGGAAAGGATCCCTACAGAGACAGACCTTTTAGTTAAAGAGTAATGCTGTGTTCCCATGAAGTCATGCAGCATCATTTTAGTAGAAGATAGCAGGATGGTTAAGTCGGTGAGGCTGGCAGAGAAGTCCAGCATTACTGTTCACCGTTGAAATATTTAAAATTTTTGTTGTCCTCTGCAGAGGAATTTACAAGCGGATGTTACGTAGCTCCTTCACACAAGGCATAAACACGGGCCATCTGGACAATCACTAGAATAATTACCATAAAATAACTAGAAAAGCATTCAGAGAGTGCAGACCTCCGCCAAGTAGGTGATATTCCCTCCCCCTCTGCATCAGATTTTGCAGCCTGCATCACAATTAGGTTATTTGCATCACTATCATTATTAGGTTATATATGCCTTCACCATGGAGACACTGTGGTGTATTTATTTCGTTTTTATTTTGTACCAACCCCCATTCAGTCAGATGATAGACTTTATGTATTCATGACGAGCCCAAGTAGACCTACTTGCCACTGCCAATCGGTGGCGCACGTCTGCTCATGGAATGAGTCTATTCTAAAACTCGGTGAATACACAGTGCTATTTAACGCTATTTTATTATTTTATCCACTTTTCTTCAACTGATCACCACCAAAATTTTATCATCTGTTCCTTGTCCTTTTATTCCACCTGAAACCTGAAAATTTCATCAAAATCTGTTCATAACTTTTTGAGTTATTTTGCAGACAAACAAACAGACAAACAGACCAACGCCAGCGAAAACATAACCTCCTTGGCGGAGGTAATAAACACCAGTCTTTGTAACAAATTTGACACCATCGCAAAATATCGTCTTTCATTTTCCGTTGTACCGTTCTGCCATTCTGCCAAACTCTTTGTTTGTTTTTCCCATTCAGAGGTTGTTGTCTATGTGCTGTCTCCCATCTGCCTTATTCCATGTAAACTCATTATAAGATTATTTTTGTTTAACTAGAAACAGACCTGAAATCACCATCACCAAACCCACCAGACTCCATTTAAATAAACAGTAAGTTTAGTGGGTATAGACCCAGCATATTTTCACATCTAACTGGGTGAATGAAGGGTTTATTCAAACCAAACCAGAGTTGGTGATTGTTGGAACAGTGGAAAGATGAAGCAAGACAGCATTTATTTAGAGTTTTATTTTGTTTCTGTTGACTTTGAATGAAGTGTGCTTCATGATAATAAATTACAGTTTATTTAAATGGAGTCTGGTGGGTTTGGTGATAGTGATTTTGGGGCTGTTTCTGGTTAAACAAAAAGAATGTTACTCTTTAACAAAAATGTCTATCTCTGTAGGGATCCTTTACACAACATTGTCACACACTTGTAATAACAATCTGAGCCTGTCAGTGACAAAAACCAACACTTAAATTGGACGTTTATTTTGTTTTATGTGATCCCCCCACCCCCCCCCCCCCCCCACCCAAATTACTGTATGTACCGTCTTCCAGAAATAAATCAATCAATCAATCAAAGAAGTACATTGACACGCGAACATGCCTCGAATGGTTACATGTTCTGTGGCTGCTGGGTGAAGCCCTCTCACTCAATGCTGAACCATTTCTAATAATTGCTGTTCTTACAAGTTGCTTAGACACAGAAACATTGGCACAAAATATGGTCCAGGTCGAAAAATACCAAAGTTACCCTTTAAAATACAGTCAACATGTCAGTTTGATGCTATAATGTAAGATAAGTAGCTAGTAATGAGCATTATTAAGTGCTTAATTGTTTTAACTTACACTTACGATTGCTAATCTTTTTTTCTTACGATAATATAAAAGTAGTAAGTAATAACATAGTAGCACGACCAGTTCTACTCCTACAACATTGTACATTCACCCAAAACCCAAATTAAGCCCCACTTCAGCTGCTCCAAAACAATGAGAGAGAAATCGCTGCTTTAAGCTGCAATCAAACCACAGTCAGTAATTATCCTCTAGAGCTCATTTCATTTCATGTGAGCTGAAGCAGAGCACCATCTCTATCATCTCCTGGAAAATACATCTGACTTTACTTTGGTCGTTTATTTATCCGTTTTAATTATCCTTTAGCCGAGCTCTCATGTTGTGTAACAACAAGTGCTGGATAACATCGATGGTCAAACAACACTCATCCAGAAAATGCAGTGGTTGTGGAGATGTGGAGATATCTGGCTAATCTGTGCCACATGCTTGTGTGATGTGACAACAACAAGGAAGTGTTTACGAGTCCTTTTGAAGTCCCTCATCATTCAAAAATGTGTTTTGTGTATTGTCACTACCACTGTTTGATGTTTGAGCTTCACTGTGTTTGACACTAGAAGACTGTTTTCACATTCATCTGTTGAAGGAGGAAAGTTTCTCTGTTCTCTCTTAAAATCTGATTTTAATGTGATTATATGAGCAAGATTTTGTAACATCATGGCTAGTTTCGAAGCCAGTCATTGTCCAACATGAAACTTGCACAAGTGTGATGTGAAACTTCAAGCTTACAGCACACAGACAACAAGATATACAGCAAAACAGCCGGATCTAATAAAGACAGTGGAAGTGGTTCTCCAAACATATGCAAATCTGTTAATCAGACTAAAAGGCCTCAATCAGACGGAGCGAGTTTTAGCAGCCAGGGGTGTCTTTTTCTGATTGTCCTCAATGACAGTGAAGTGTTTTGTTCACTGCTTTTGTCTTGCTGAGCACTGCGCATTGTTTCACTCTATGCGTGTGTTTTTGCAGGAGCATTGTGAACACCTCAAGTTATAAAATCTTCAATTCAGAGCGTATAAGCACCTTAAGTCATTAGTGTCTTTTATACCATTGTTCAATCAGATGAATTCAAAGGCGCTCCTTCTGTGGTGGCGATGACAACAAGTGGTAGTATACATGATTAAGGTGTTAAGGTAATGTTAGCTCACTTGTGATTAAGCCCTACAAAGCAAGCTGCAAGACATATGTGAACAAATTGTATCTGTAGCTACTTTCTAACATTTTACCAACTGTAATTAGGGCCGATGATTCACAGGACTCATCTCAGGACTGTTAGGACTCATCCTAAAATGAGCCTTGAACTAACTATCATACAGGAGAAGCTCTGGGACCAGCTGCTGGTACTCTGTTTCCCTGTGTCCAGTTCCCAGTGCCCTCTGCCTGTCCATTTTTAATGCAGACTTTAAGGTACAGATCTGTGAGTTCACTTCACTGCAAAATAGCGGCTAGGTTAAGGAGAGGGGATTTGGGGGTCGACGCAGCAAGCTACGAAAGTGCGCTCTGTCTATATCAACATGCAACAAAAACAGAAGGTTACTTTCAACTTTGCAAGTTCCCCATTGATGAGTTTTTTTAAAGGCCACTGCTGCATAATTTCAAGTCAGCCTCTGAAGTTCGTGACCATTAGCTAGGCACCACAGAGTAATTTTTTTTAGAAGTGAACCCCTGATTTGTCTGTAACATGCACACAAGGACGTGCATGTACACGGGAATTCAATTCACAACCTGCTACCAGTTTCACCCTACTCAACAATCAAAGGTCAATGCCAGTGACGCGCAAAGAACGTGGTCTTTAAATAAATGTTGATGAGGTCATCTGCCATCACAGAGGCACAGTATACAGTGAATTCTTGATGTGTGGGGGTAGACTTGCCAGGAGAGTGACCCAACTGCAACTGCATTGCTTGTGGAGTGTCTCTACTGATTGAAAATGTATTAATGCTCATTTACTTTTGAGAGTTCAGCCAATAATAATAGTTTGTAAAACATCTGCAATAATCTATCAGCCTAACCAATTGCCCAACCTAACCCGGTGACCACTAGTAAGGATTGTTACTAAGGTGGCAGCACCTGTTTCAATGTCATAAGTGCTATATCGTGGGCAACGTTTTGCCTCTCATCCAAGAGATTTCTTTACTTCAAGTTCAGAATTGAAGAAACCACTCAACGTCTTCAAGAAACTCAAGTAAGATCAGTCGCCAACGATAAAGCACTTATGATTACCATGACATGAATGACTGAGAATCTTCACAGTCATGTTCCAATGTCTGATTTCTATTTTCTCCTCATGGTGAATGGACTGCACTTGCATAGCGCCTTCTAGCCACTCAAAGTACTTTTTACACATGTCACTTCACCTATTCACACACTACTTTCAATACTTCATTCAAGGGTTAACCCTAACCGCCATCAGGAGCAAGCTGGGGTTACGTATCTTGCCCAAGGATGCTTCAACATGCAAACTGGAGGAGCTGGGGATTGAACCGCCAATCTTCCGATTAGTGATGCTCTCTTCCACTGGGAAGTTAGCTAGCTAGCTTGCTAGTTCCACCATGCTTTTATGCTAACATTACAGTGGATACAGAAAATGAGCCGAACAAAGATGTCACTCATCTGATGAAGCAATTTGCTTTCCAGCACTGTGACAAGTGCATGGATGAAATATCATATTGCAGCTGGCTAGTTAGCTAGCTAGCTTGCAAATTCCACCATGCTATCATGCTACACTGGTTACAGAAAATGAGGAATTCAGTAACACAGGTTTGTCAGTGCCTATTCATTTAGAAAGAGCAACAGCCAATGGGGAAACACCGACACATACGTCGCCACCCAATCTGATCAATGGTGTAACTTCATCCCTCACTCAGTGACGGACAGACTTTTGCGTTCATAGGGCTGGCCTCGCATGCTGCATTTCAGCCAGTAGTCACTCAAAAAAAAGAAGCGTAGCAATGCATCAACAAAGGCATGGAAGAAGAAAAGCTAACGTACATGATACATGGTTTAAAAATATTCTAATTCATGAGATACGCATTTACCAGGGTTTGTTAGAGCTCAAGGATACACTCGTTTTTAGAGAGAAACACTGAATGTAATCGTTTGTTTTGAAGAAAACTCCACAGAGCAGCTTTAAGTTTTTGTTGCCTGGAAGCTGAATATCATGTGGTTTAATAACATACTGTAAGTTCAGTACCGGCATCTGATATTTGACTCTTAACATGGAAACTATTTCATGTTGTTGCAGAAGCTCATGAATCATGAGCCATTCTTGGCAATGAGAGATGAACTACACAGCTGGAATATGACTGTTACTCTGCAAATAGACACTCAAATACAACACAAGGCTGCACACAAAGGGAACTGCACGGTCACACTCTCTCACACGAATGCACCCTGTCCATCTGTAGGTCACAGACGATCATGGATGTAGCTGTGTGCACTCACACACATGCAGCCGACACAAAGCAGGACACACGCACAGTGTGCAGTATATTCCCACACTACAGTACATGCATGCAGCCCGTCTCCACAGACAGCACCTCTACCTCTAAGTACATCAATCCAATTGGCTTCTCCAACAATGCACACCCACGCATGGAGACAGGAGCAGGAGACACTTACTGATTTTCTCCTCCGCTTGGGAGAACGGGAAGCAGCACAGTTGACCCATGGCACCTCCTTTGCTCTCCTCCTGTTCCCCTCTCCCCGCTGTGACCCCTCTTCTCCTTGTTATAAGACTGATAGAGCGACAGTCCTGCTCCTTCTTCCCTCTGTCTCTCCCACTCTTTATCTCCCTGTCTCCCCTCTTCCTCTGTGTCACTCCTTCTCCCCCCTCGAAGGACAAACGGAGCCGGTGAGGATGGAGGCAACAAATAAAACCCTCCCTTTCCCTCCGTGCAGCCTGGAGAAGACCGAGCAAGTCAGCAGACGAGGGAAAAAATGAAACGAGTGGCTCCTTGCTCTCGCTCTACTTTGCACCGACACAGGGAGGAGGGGTGTGTGTGTATCAGAGAGAAAGAGACAGAGGGAGAGACAGAGAATGGAAGAGCTGGACTATGTGTATGTGTGTGTGTGTGTGTGTGTGTGTGTGTGTGTAGGAGACAATAAGACAAAAAGAGAGTAATTTGTTCATGTGTGTTAAGTGGGGAACGCGGAGGAGGGGTATAAGATAAGAAAATGTGTGTGTGCATTTATGTGTGTGTGTGTGTGTGTGTGTGTGTGTGTCTGAATGGGGACAGAGTAGGAGGGGTGTGTTGTGTGAGCCAGCTTCAGTAACTGTATATTCAAGAGCGAGACAGAGTGAGCATGCTTGGGAGTGTGGCAAGTGTGTGGAAGAGGAAAAGGGAGCGGTATATATGAGGAGACAGCAGACCCTACATTGTGTGTGCCTGTGTGTGTGTGTGTGTGTGTGTGTGTGTGTGGTAGGAGAAGAGGAGGCTTTAGGCTCCACCTCCCCTCGTCAGCGTAGCTTGAATAATGGTTGTAGAAAAGCCGGCAGCTGCTGCCTGCTCCTGCATGTATCCTGTGTTATTTATGAGAGCTGTGATGGTATTTTGTGGCAAACGAATGTCCCCGAAGAATAGAAAAATAAATAAATTCGATATTAAAAATAGGTCAGTTTCAAGGTTAAGTATGGATTAGGGTTGAGATGACGTTCAGGAGTAAAGATGGATATCACACAGTGAGGGTCGAGGGAATAATTCACATGTAGGTTCAGTATATTTCATATTTTACTGTATGCTGCAGTAATTCAAAAAAAAAAATGCTGCACACGTTATGAATAATAGATACTCCAGTGTGGTATTTACATCCTGAGCCTAACTGAGCCTGACTCGATGGTGCGGAGCTGTTCAGGCTGTTATTCCTTTGATTCCAGCTGCCTTGAAGGAACTCTGGTTTATTTTACTCACTCGCTGTATGAGTAATGCTCCTCTAACCACATGAGAGCGTTTCTGACTGCTTACTTTGCTGTTAAAGCCTGAAAATACAGACAATTATTCCTAACAAAGATGCCATTTTGATATATGTGTAGTGGTTATTTTTAATGCTGAAACTAAATAATTGATTAATCATTTAAGAGATCTATTAAAGGTCCAGTGTGTAGGCTTTAGGGAAATATACTGGCAGAAATGGAATATAATTTAAGTGTGATTTCCTTTAGTGTATAATCACCTGAAAATAAGAAACACAGGGTATTCATTACCTCAGAATGAGCCGTTTATATCTACATAGGAAGCAGGTCTTCGTCTACAGAGATTGCCATGTTGCACTGCCATGTTTCTACAGAAGCCCAGAATGGACAAACCAAGCTCTGGCTCTAGAAAGGGCCATTCATGTTTTTGCGTCAGCCACTGTAGTTAGAAGCTCCTCTGCGAGTTTTTAAAGAGAAACTTCTATTCAGTGTTTTCACTGGTTTAAATCACCAAGTCCGTTTGTTTTAAAGAAGAAGCGACCTCTGTGACTACTTCCGCTCCCAGTAATAATAACCTCCTGAATGTCTGGGTTTTAAGTTATCAGACAAAAAAAAGTAAGCACAGATTAGCAGGTGCTGGGCTAACAGCCTGCCTCCAACAAGCCAAACAGTGTCGGAGTAACACTGATTTGTAACGTGCAACTGCTTTATTCAATGTTTTTACCAGCTTAAATCACGAGGTCCATTTGTTTTAAAGGGCCAGTGTGAAAAATGGGTTGAAAACAGTGACATGTAGCGTTTAGATTCTAGATTGCAGCGCTCGCTTGCTTGTGCTCACCCCTCCCGTCGGCAAAGTTACGGTGGCCTCCGAGGACAACAAAAGTGGATTCACTGCACACAGGGCTGAATTGCTTCTTATTTTATTAATCAGTCTACAAAACAACGCATTTCGCCCATGGCTTCATCAGGTTTGTTACACAGTCCACAGCACAGGTGATTTAAAATAGGCTGCAACTGTACTGAATCCAATCAGCAAGGTACACAGGAGTAAGGTTACTACTATCCTATTGTCTGTTATGCCTTTGACGTAAGACTAAAATTTTCGCAAGTGTGTTACAGTAATTGCTCTACCTGGAGATGATGTAACGTTACAAACTCTCCTCCTCACTCCCTACTTGTCGAGTCCGACACGTAACGCTATTATACTACATGCTGACAAATAGTAGCATTTATTTTAGCAGTTTACCTGTCCAGCAGAAAACATGCCACTTCAGCGTCGGATTGAAGCCCTTTGTCTTTCATGAACCCCCTCCATCGCTGAAAAACATCACCGATGTTTATTCTCTGCCGCCTCTTGTCCCGTTTTCTTTGCCCCTCTTTGCGTCTTCTTTTCCTCGCAGATGACGGTTC
>NC_065517.1:33095710-33169150 GCF_006386435.1 Epinephelus moara
ATATCTCCGGACTATAGTAGCTGCAATGGACGACTTTGAACGCGATTTTGAAGAGTTTCTTGTAGCGGACACAGACCCAGAGCCATACCTGTTAGAGCCGGAGCATACAGATGAGGAACTTAGATGCTGAGCGCTCCCATTTTGCTTCCTTCCTCCCGCTGTCTTCGTTGGTTTATTTATACACGCGAAACGCGTTCTCTGGCTGGCTGGATTGTCTGCTCAGTCTGCCGTACATATGTGGCGGCGCAAGATGGCGACCTCTCTAAAGCAAGGCCCTTGCTAAATATATATATATATATATATATATATATATATATATATATATAAAAGCATAATTATAAGGCTACGAAAACCAAACGAATTTTATTTTATAGCGATTATACACTTATATAAACATATTAATGGGAAGAATATTCAGATTCAGATTCAGATTTGACAATAAACCATGCCAAATACTACACACTGGCCCTTTAAGGAAGACGAGACCTCTGAGGATAATTCAGCTCCTGGTTAAAACCCCCAAAATGTCTGGATCAGAAAATAGGTGAGCACACATTAGCAGGTGCTAGGCTAATGGCCGTCTCTGACATGCAAAAAGTGTAAAAGAAATTTGTAACGTAAAACTGCTTTATTCAGTGTTTTGACCAGTTGTAATGATCTGATCCATTTGTTCTGGACATCTGCAGATAATTCGACTCCCGGTAAAAATCTCCTGAACAAAGAGCACTGAAGGAATTCTAACCAGGAGAAGTTTCAGCTTGTTGTAATCTGCACTTCTCGATAGATGCCACTAGATCTTCCTAAATCTTACACACTGTTCCTTTAAGCAAAAATGCCAAATATCTACCTGCTTTCCAAAAGGTGAATATTTGCTGCTTTTTTTGTTTTTATATCAATTTAAACTACATTATATATCTTTGGAATCTGAGCTTTGCACAAACAAAAGCCGTAAAAACCTCAATGTCATCTGCTTCAGGCACGCTACTGCAAGCACCTACACTGCTACATGTAGCAACATGCTAACACCAGGGAAAAAAATGTAATCTTGGTTGCTGCGATTTGGGATCAGATTCCTACTGGAACATGTCTGGGTGTGTTTAGAAGCTTTTATTGGTCATTTTTCATTGTAGAAAGCGCCGCTAGTCTCTGTTGTAGTCATTCCCCTGGCTGCAATGATGGTGCAGAGATGCCGAGATTCATAAAAACTGTATCAATAACTATTAATAGTTATTATCAGCAGGATCAGAATAAGTCATTTGTTGATCCTTGTTTGGTCTAATTAATCCACCTGTCTAAAATGCTTCATGACACCTTGTTAAAAAATAGGAACATCATGGTGTTATGATTAAACAGTGAATAATTCAGTGTTAAAGTGCAGCCATACACACTGTAAGCCCATTATTGACTAGTCATGAGCTGTTTTTTCACATTCTCATCATTGTTTATATGTTTTATCATACAGAGCGATGCTTAGTCTCAACGTTGGCGGCATCGCCTGGATATTTGTACTGTATAATGAGAGCAGCTGAGCAGTTTTGATGTAAAATATATTGTGGTGTCTAAAAAGACAATCTTGCATTCTCAGCTCAGTGTGAGCTCTGCACTCAGATGTAATGGCCTCAAACGAGAGCTCACAGTCAGAGCTCGGTTTAGTCTGGCAGCATGAGTTGCTGGCACGGATTGAAAGCTGCATTATGACAGAAGAGAGCAAAGAAAAAAAGGAGGAGCATAGTTCAAAGTACAATGGAGTGTATTTGTGAGTGAAAAGTATGCCGCAGTAAAAAGAAATCCTACATTTATTAGTGCAATTTATGCAAGCACATGTACTTGTGAAAATGTAACTCAGTTTGGCTATGACAACGTACAATCGTATATGGCCACTGATTAATTATCAAGTGTATTTTCTATAAGAAGTATTTCCTTTATTTCTAAAAAATAATGATGCCAATTAGCTATTACCTCATGACAGATATATATATCTGTATCAGCACACATGTCAGCTGATAAATGTAGTACAGAGATGCCCCAAAGATGTGCTCTGAAAGAATGCCACCATTGTTTTTGAACTATAAAATGCCCTGTCCAGTATGTGTCTTGGTTACAATTGTGAAAAAGAAAGAACTAATTCAAGTTCTTATCAAAAGAAGAAATCTTTACGTTATGGGTTGTGTAAAAAAATTACAAACCTTTTAAACTATCATGAATTAAGCTTGATGTTGGCCTCAAAAGCCCTTTATCAGCTTAGCTGTAATCCCAATGTTAGTAAATGTTGATACTACTGATATCAATATGAAGAAAAACAACATCCAAATCCCATTATAGGTATATTCTTAATTCTTTAACTAGAATTATCATCCCACAGTTGTATATCTCTGCGCACCAGTCAAGCTTCTCTTACAGTTAACATACATGTCTGTGAAAACATGGATGCTTCACACACATTGTCACTGACCTTGACCTTTGACCACCAAAATCTAATCAGTTCATTTTTGAGTCCAAGTGAATGTTTGTGCCAAATTTGAAAAAAAGAGTCCAAGTGAATGTTTGTGCCAAATTTGAAAAAAAACAACAAAAAAAAACCATCCCTTGAAGTGTTCTTGAGATATCACAATCACAAGAACGAGACAGATGAAGTCACACAGACTTGACCTTTGACCTATGACAATCAAAAACTAATCAGTTCATCGTTGAATCCAAGTGGACTTTTCTTCCACGGCTATCACCAGCGTATCGGCCTAAAAATCTCACAAGACACGTAATTTGTTTCAATGTGTAGCACAAGGGGTTGCGTGATATGATGGTATATATTGTGTAACAGCAGACATGTATCCACCAGTAGGGTTGGGTACCGAACTCGGTACACATAAGGATGTTGACGAATCACATCGATATTAGTGCCAATTCATGTTAAATCCATCTGTGCCGAATTTCAGTACCTGAGACAACAGGCAGAAGTGCCATAAAGTGCCCAGAAGCAGGAAGCCACGAATGAAGCTCCATGGAGCCACCAGATTCAACTTCAGGCAGGAAGCCAGACACTTGCTTCTTTCTTGTTCACTTCCTTGTTCTGTATGTTTTTTAAGGTGACCTTGGGTGTTTTGAAAGGTGCCTTCTCAATAAAATGTATTATTATAATTACTACTATCATTATTATCATTATTACTTTGTCAGCTTTCCAGCGAGCCAAAACTATTGCAGCAATAATCTGCCTCAGTAATTCTGGTGTTTGGTCTAATTTCTCCGGGATATTATTTTTAGTAATAGCCTAGTATCACTGCTAGACAAGCACACACACACACACACACACGCATACACAAGCAGACAGAAAGAGAAGCTCAGCCCTATGTGTGATTAGAAAAAATCAGAGCAGCAGAAATGCGCTTCAGTCTACTACATCACCTCTGCAGCTCAAAAATTCAATTTTTCTTATTACTGAGAAAGTAAAATACCAAAAAAGTACCACTGGGTTCAAATGTGAACGATATCCAACCCTATCTTCTAGACGAGATTTGGTAATACTGCTTCTACGGGGGCAGGCCACGCTGAAAATTAAGGCTGGATTCCCAAGTGATCTTGTGAATCCAGCTGTCTCGCGAGGTAATGTGATTTGGCAGACATGGAGGAGGAGAGTGAAGCTGTAAAAACAGACACCTGTGACACTTAAAAATATTGTTCTCAGGAACCTTGAAGGTCCCTTTCGAAAGAATTTCAATTTTACTGTTTTGAGTGTTTTGTTTTTGACTCAAGTGGTGTCTCATGTGAGGCAGCTGTTTTTTTGTTTGTATGGAAGTTCCAAATAACAGAAGGAAATAATAAAATGTTAAGTACAATAAACCATTTCTGATTTGTACAGTTGCTGTGATTTCAAATTACAGATACTGTGATAAAAGTTTTTGGCCACACATCGCCCAGCCGTAGTTGCGCTACATATTATGACGGGGATGCAAGGAGAAAGGTGATAAGAAACACTAATTTGCAATCAGAGGGCTTCCTGTTTCAAGTCCTCTTGATCCACATCCCCCTTCAGTCCTCAAGAAAAACAAAGAATCTCCACCAGTTGCAGAGATGCTTATTTGGTGGCTGCATGTGCACATCTCAAGAGGAGGCCTAGTTAAAAACACAGCTCTACTCTCCACGTTAATGGGGGATTACAAACAGGGGGGTGAGGGTGGTGGTAAGGGGACGTGAGAGTCAAGAGTGACAGAAGTGTGAAGGCAAATAAACACAAATACACACAACGAGCACACCACATATATTGTAGTGCATTATGCACTGAGCTCAGCTGTGTGAGTAGACAGTGGAGCCCTGTCTCCAACAGCAGCGTGCAGCTCACAGCTGCCACCACACACACACACACACACACACACACACACACACACACAGCTGTGATGACTGCTATTCATGGGGTTTAAGTGTTGTCATTGACGAGACAGAATTGCTATTGACCATCAGTTATACTTCCTGTATGTGTACATGAACACATCACCCCTGCATACACACGGACATCGTCTAACTGATTTGTGCTTTTTTCATGAGGTATAAATCAGGTTTTTCTTAATATCTAAAACCACCGAGCAGAACCAGACAGCACGGTGAGGAACAGCATGTAATCTGTGGATATCTTAACTCTTTTGTGCACAACTGCAACGAAACAAATCAGCGCAGCAGGCGTTTATGTGATATGCTGTAATGTGCGAGTTAGTGTGAGAATTTTTAAGAGCCACATTCAGTGAACGCTGATAAAAGGCCTCAAAATGCAGAGAGACAGAAAGACGGCAGAAGAAAACACTGCAACAGTGTTGACTTTGTTTAGCTGAAGGTCGCCTCATGGTGCTTTAGTCACAAGACAGGTTATGCACATGAGAATAAGACAACTGCACGCTGCAGATAACAGGGACTGCAGTCTGCTCTGGTGGCTTTATGTTTAGCATAATACTTATATGCACGTATACAACTTAAACAAGGAATGCAAGCACTAAACTGTGTACAGACCAAAAAAACCCCACCTGGTGTGTGTTAGTTAGGACGTGTGTGTAAGATGCCTGGCATTTTAGCATTTCTGCTAGACATTTTTTCAGACATGACAACAATTACACACTTGTCACCACACAGAACTGCATGTCCAGCACTCACTTTCTACCTTTATTACGTTTAGTGCTGGTAAAAAAACAATATAAATGTATTTATTTTCGTAATCCAAATGTACACAAATTGAACCAAGGCTTGTCCCTCTACAAAGCAATAGGAAACTCCAAATGTATTTACAACTGCCTTACTTTCCCTTTTCCATCTTTATTTCCTGGTTCAAACACTCAGCTATGAGCAGCTGACCAGTTTTTGTCACTGAGGTGCAAAGTTTCTCTCTAGGTTACTGCTTTTCTCTGTGTGTCGCCAACAGTATAAGGCCTGCAAGGATTTTTCACAACACAAATTACAAGACACTTAAGGATGAGCTTTGATGATTATTTTTTGGTTCATACTTGTATTTTGGGTTTCTACTGGAACATGTTTGCATGCTCTAATGTTCTAAAAATACTTAATTTTCTTCATACTGTCTGTGCTGGAATACATGTATTTAAACTGTGTCTGACACGCTCCGTTTTAGCGCCTGAGTCTTTCAGCCCTCAGCCCAAAAAAGCCCAGTTTGCACTGATTGGTTAGTGTTTCTAAGTCTTGCAAATCTTTGCATCTCTGCGCCGTCAATGCAGCCAGGAATGACTGTCACAGAAAATTAGCTCACCAGTATATTTCAAAATCTCCACAACCAGACATGTTCCAGCAGGAATATGATCCAAAATCAGGGTGAAATTACAACACAGGCAAACAAGATTATATGTTTCCTTAATATTAGCATGTAGCTACATGTAGCAGTTTACTGGCAGCTGACTATGTATCACCAAGAACCAATAAAAGATTCTAAACATAACTTGAAATGTTTCAGGAGGAATATGATCTCAAATTGCGAGAAATGATTAACATCAGCAACCAAGATTACATGTTCCCCTCACATTAGCGTGTAGCTACATGTAGCAGTGTACTTGAAGCCAGGGAACGACTGTGTATAGCAGTACTTTCCACTGTGAAAAATCACCAATTAAAGCTTCTAAAAAATAATCCGACATATTCCAGCAGGAACATGAGCCGGAATCAGGAAGAAATCAACAACATTTATCGGTATCGGTTTATTTATTGGTATTTAACGATTATCATTCCATGAACATTTACTTGTCTGCAATATTGAAAAAAAAAGGCAACTGGATGTTGTATTTATGATTTATTTTATCATTTACAAATGTATTCAATTATTTTATTTTATTTCTTTTCTAAGGGGAGACTTTTAACATACTTCCATTAACAAAATGGTTTCATGTTTCAATCATAGTCATAAAACATTTGCTCAACCAACAGTAACCCTTCCATTTTCATTTCTTTAAGGATCATTCTGACTGATAAATTCTGTATATCATGATACTGTGAAACCATAATATTTTCTGATATGGTTGTGGTACCATGAAAATCTCATACCGTTACAACACTACTAAACATAAAAGGACATGTTCCAGGAGTAATATAATCCGGAATCACAAGGACTTATTAACATCTGTAACCAAGATTACATGCTTTCCTGACATTAGCATGTTGCTACATGTAGCAGTGTGCTTGAAGCCGAGGAATGATTGTGTGTAGCTCACTTTCTTTCATGAAAAATCACCAATAAAAACATTTAAACTCAACTGGACATGTTCCAGCAGGAATTTAAGCCATAAACCAGGATTACATGTTTGCCTGATGTTAGCACATAGCTACATGTAGCAGTATAAACCACGTAATGTAAAAACTTTAAGTAGCGTGCCTGAAGCAGATGACCATTTAAAGAAATCTGTCACGAGCTGACGTCAGCTTGCCTCAGAAGCAGAAAAAATGTTGGCAACAGTATTCAGAACGGTCTGAAGCCTGAGGATTTTGTTCACAGTGACACATTTTACATATGTTTATCTCATTATTTGAAAATTTGGCCACGTTTAATATGAACATCCGTCATAGTAACATCATTTATAAATGACAAAAAATAAGTACAAGCATAAAAAACAGGTATGTGTAAGCATCACACAAAACCAAATGGGCTTAGTAAACAAACACTGAAGCTCAGCAACAGGTGAGTTTTTCCAATTGATTCATGACTTGGTCCTAATGTTTACTATTAAATTACCCGGACAACTAGAGCACCATTCTTACATTAGTCATAGCGGTAGCTTTGGGTGGGAGAAATGTCCCTCTCACACAGTGTACAGGCCCTGTTATGCTGCTCACTGATGTACTGCGTTGAATCCATTTGGTAACCATGCATTTATGCCCTGTGAGCGTTTGCTCACAGTCCAAAGAACAAACTAACCATTCAGTTAGTTGCTGCTGTTGAATATGACTGCTCCGTGGTATTTTTATTTGCCCATCCAGACTGTTCAGGTCGTTAAAGCTTCGATGAATCAATCATACGGTTTACAGCTGTGGGATTTTTCTGTTATGCTCACTGCTGTGGGTTTTTATTCCTACCACATCTTGAGGTTGTTGCATTTTTTACATAACCACAAATTAGATTTGATTCCGGGGAGAGTCATTTAGGGTTGTTCTTACATAAAGACCTTAAAGTTTTCATGTCCTGCAGCAAAACAAGTCAGTGTCTCTGATAATTAATTTCTATTAAAATGTTTGACAGAACTCTGCTAAATAAATCCTCAAAAGATCAACACTAGAATAAAATATTTAGCCAGACAGAGGAACAGATGGAGGGAACATACTTTAGTGCGGTTTTGGTTTATTCTCATCACGTCTGCCAGAGAAAACCTGAGGGACAATTCTCCCTTTCTAAACCTTTATCCAATCTTCCTGTTGCTGTTCTCTGCTATTATTCCTCCCCCTTTCTCTTCATCACACCGCCCGACTCCTTCTTTGTTTGACCTATGTTGGCCTCCTCGGCCCTCCCTTTAATATCAAACTTCAATTCACTCGTCTGTTTAATGTCACCTTCGCTCAGATTCTCAATTTTCTCTTGCCGATTGTCAGGCCATCCTATCTGCTCGTCTCATCTTCGCTATCTGTTTAATTCTACTGCTCCTGCTGGCCCATTCTCCTCTCCTCTGGCTCTCCTCTCTCTGCCCATACTCATTTATCATTCCCATTTAATCTCACTTATTCCTCGCTCCACCCTCTTCGATCTCACTCGCTTGTCCTTCCATCCTCCTATCTGCTCAGTCACTGCTCACTTCCTCCTTTGTCTCTACCCTTTGCCCTTCTGTCCTCCTCTCTCTCATCTGCTTTATCTCAGTCCAGCCCCTTCTTCTATCCTCTTAACGTTCACTACTGCAAGCACTAAGTTGTCAGGTGCTTATTGTTTGCTGCACTCAATGTAGATTTAAAACATGAGATAAGACACTAGCCTACGATGCACAGGCTTTGCTGTTCTTGCTTTACCAATATTTGAAATGCAGGGATTTGTTGCTATCGTATCATCTTTAGGACCCTTCAGATGCTGCTGGCAGCGGCCTCAGCCAAGTTCTTCTGTGCAATATGTAACACTGGGATTAGACTCCATCGCATACATGCTACGGCAATTGCCTTTCACTATGATACACAATTTAGGATTAAACAAACAACTGTCACACGTCAATAGGGCTGGATGATAAAATGACCATAATTATCTCAATATAAGTTTTCTCGTAAATATTATGAATGTTTAGGGCCGCCCCTTGAAAGTTGGGGATTAGCATCATCAGTTAGAAACCCCTCAGTCGACTGTGATTGCTTTAAGTCGAGCAGTTGTTTTGCGGACGTTTTGGTCCCCATTTTTGTTGCGGAGTGAGCGCTCTTGACTTTCACGCTACTGCTTGGTACAGGCAGCTGCGGACGCAGACAGCGGCACGGAGGAGGAGAAGCTCTGCACCGTAAGGCTCTGAGATGACATCATCTTATAAGTGGTGAATTTACAGCTCACAGAAACTCAGCACGGCACAGTCTCCTTTCGTTTGATATCTCTTGTGTTGGGAAAAATGCTTTTTACATTCCCAATCCATTGTTAGCGCTGTTAGCTTGTTTTCTGTATTACGTGAATGCCGCTGTCACACTGAATGTCCAAATCTGATTCGACTGACATTGATCAGAGTCGGGTGCAACCCTACAAAAGTTTGGTAAATGTTCAATATAATTAAACCACACATTCACCGGAAGAGGGCGGAGTTAATGTACCTTAAATGCTAGTTGCCATCTGTCAGACCAGCCACCAAAGCTTACCACACACATTAGCTTGGTCAACTAGATAACATTATAATGTTACAACAACATTTAACAGACTAATTAAGTTATTTTTAGTATGATTGTTTTGACCATGTATAGAAACGCTAGGCTACCCCACGATTAAATTCGCTACTTAACGTAAGCTACGGTCGCTGTATGGGTAATCGACTCATCTAAATATTGCCCAACATTATACTTTGTTTTTCTTTGCTTCGCTCCACTCTTAAAACCCAAGCAAATCAGTCATGTTGGCATGGCTACGTATCAGTGCAGACTTAAAATGGCATTAGATTCAGACACATGTGTTAGTCTCTAGTGACTGGTTAGGGACCTTTAAGGCCCTTCATAATCAAGCTGCTTCCTACCTGTATGAACTCCTTCATATCCACACACCCTCCCATACTCTGAGATCCTCTTCTGCAATCCAACTCACGTCACCATCTGCCCGCTTGACTATTACGGGTTGTAGAGCCTTCAGCCATTCTGCCCCCCAACTTTTGGAAATCTCTCCTCCACAACATTTGCAATATAGACTTCCTCTCCACTTTAAAATCCCGTCTGAAAACACACCTCTTATTGTATATTACTGAACTGTTTGATTTCATGATCTACAGATACATTGCTGCTTGTTTTTTTTACTGTGTCTTGTAAGGAGTCCTCGACTGTTCTGAAAGGCGCCTATAAATAAAATGTATTGTTATTGTTACTATTATTATTAAAAGAATATCCCTACCCGATGGAAATCTGCACAAATGGACGCGGTATCAGACTGAAGATGGAAACAGAGTGTAGCGAGATGACAATTACATTTGATATCAGTCAGAATGACATGACCAGGAGACCTGACACTGGGCCCACTAATGTCACTGCTGAGTGTTTTTTCCAATTATGATTTTCATTATTTCCTTCAGACATCCAAAAAGGCAATTGAACAGGTTTTACTGATGAATATTCACGCTAAACTAAAAACACAAAAAAAGCAGGTACAAATGAACAGCAGGTACAAAATAATAAGGATAAAATATATACATTTACATTACAACAACAGAATCAACACTGGTGAGAGCCCCTATTGTTGCAATGCACATTTAATCAAGCCTTTTAATTTCCATCTAAAAATAGCTCTCCGCCTGTTGGAGTGCCATTAATATTTCTTCCCCTCAAAGAGCCCTTCGTTCGATTGTGAAATTACACTCTGCAGTGGTTTTGAAGCTATGAAATTGCTAAAGGCTCAAGTGTGTTAAAATGCTACGTTGCTGTCATCACACAAACTTTGGCACTGCCTCTGTGGTGTGAGACGGATATATGCAATAGTACAACAAAGGCCTGATTCAGATGCCCTTGCTAATGAATAAGAAATTCAAATGCCCTCTCACTCTGACGAATTAGAGAGAAGAGGAAGAGAGGGTGAGTGGGAGGTAAGGAAAGAGGCAGTTTTAGAGTCTATTTTGTACAGTTAATTATTGGAAACAGAGCCAGTAGTGGTGGGCTGACTGTTTTTGGTTGATTTTGTAAAGACTAAAGTTGTCTCACATCTACAGACAATGTTTTAAGATTTTGCAGACTGGGGATCTTGCAGAGTCATGATTTGCAAAACTACAACTAGATTCATTTTCAGATTATTTCCCATCCTGCTCCTGGTGTAAACTGTTACACCAAACTCCCTTTTACAAATATGACATATTAACAATGCCGTACGTGTTTGTAAAATCATGTAACTCCAGAAACACAAGAAAGAAGTCATCATATGTTGAGAGTATTCTCGTCAATTCAGCATCAATAAAATCCACAAAGATGAACTGTATTCGCGTACAAATTTTACATTTTGGATTTTGTCCCCTCAGATACACGCTGAATTGACCTTTCACTAAGTCCTGCCTCTTTGTGATGGTCCGACAAGCTGTCGCAGTAAAAATGGAGCCCATACTGTAACTAACTGCACTCCCTGAAGAAATGTCATCATATTTTTGGAGAAATGAAAGAGTGATTCCAGAGAGAAGCAGACAGAGGGGTCTACAGTCTGTGTTTGAAGGATATATCCAGGATGTCAAACTGACTCAGCAGCAACAACAGGTTAAAAAGACAAAGATGGTTAGAAACTAAAGCCGAACTATAGGCTACAGANNNNTCAGTAGCTAGCTAGCTAACCCTACACTTTTCAGGGTTTGATTTTGGTTTTGGAACAGGGAAGAAACGTATATCTTTTTCCAACCTCTCCAGGTAACAAGTATCATTAATACACGACGTGCCCCAGGCACAACATTTAGCTCCAAACCCACAAAACCAGCCTGAAGATGAAGGAAATCTGAAACGACTGCATTAGAGTCAATGGAGCACAGCTGTGTTGTAGTCGGACCCTGGTCTGAGCCGGCCCAATGCTACGTTATGATTGGTCAGGCTGCGTGCAGGGGTGGAACTTAGCAAAGGGTCAATTAAACACTGCCTCTTGTTCATCCCACAACTCCACCAGTTTCTCCTCCTTTTCCAAAGAACAAGAGAACCAAGACTTGTTCATGTTCCTGCGCCCCCTTCCTTCCTTCCTTCCTTATGCTTCTTGTTGTTGACAATGCTCACATCATTGAACTTCAGTATTTGCATGAGCCAAGACTTAAAACTGACAATAATATTAAGCATAATTGATTTTATTGGAATGTCAAGAGGAGATTAAAAAAACTGACTTAAGACAGCTCGGACTGGGTTTTATGACCACCTTAAATCAAACTATCAAGACCACAGAAGCATGCACCAACTGAGGTAAAGCTCTCCCGATTTCATTCTGACACTGGAAATCTGACTTCTACAGTGAAATTACTCGGAAAGTCATATGGTGTATGGCCAGCATAAATTGTTGTAGTTCCTGTTGAAAGAGGTCCAATAACAATCACAGCAATCACAGATCAGAAAATGCCATTGTTAATAAAAAATGAAGAGAAAAAGGAGAGAAAGAGCAAATGTGCTGCTGAGCCCCAAGAAATAATTAACAGTTACACTGAGTTCAGTGTTTAACAGTGCTGGCGCTTGAAATTGCATTTTTAAAATTCATTTTTCACACAGATTTTTTTTTTGGATCCAATTAATTTTCATCCATTTAATCCAATTTCCCCCGCTGCCATGCTTTCATCATTATTGAAAGCAACACGATTATTTTTTAGTATTATTATAAAAGCAGAGCAGATATTTCTTTGGTTGTGATCTCTGCAGCACAGCAGGTGTACTATGAATGTTTCTATGAAGGATTGTGGTTCATGTTCATAGAGCAATTCAAACGGCAAGGTGCTGTTTCACTGTAGACATTTAGACATCGATGCTACTGTTTACATATAAAGCCCATTACCTGTACTCTGATGAAGGCTGCTATTCACTCTGTAGAAACTAAATCATCTTTTGCAAGACCTGACAGTAGCCCCTTTCATGCTGCTTGTTCAAGCAGGGGAATATGGTGCAGTTACGCTAGTTTTCAGCGGGCCAAAAAAAAAATTACAACCCAGATGACCCATGTGAAATGAAGCCTGAGCAGGCCCATCCAATATCAAAACATAAAATACTAAAATACTAGTCAACTTCTAATGCCTAGGACACACTGGCTCTGTGGCAGTGCAAGCCACACACCTCTCTAGCAAAAAATGGACCAGCTCCGGGTTGAGATTGAGAACTCTACGTTATGCCACCTCGCCTCACCTTTCTGTATAAAAAGTACAACTGCAGAATGGGGGGACAGAACTGTCTCCCCTTTAAGCCAGCAGCAGAGGTAGTAACAGCACCGAATCAATAGATGTGTTATATGTGCTACCCACTGCTGGGATATTTAAAAAGCAGCTAACAGCAGTTAGCAGCTAACTCAAAGAAGAAGAACAGCAGCTGAAAATGTCCACAAATTGGGAAAACAATGAGATGAGGGAGCTCCTTACCCTCTGAGTAAAGGTCGACATCACAGGCTACACAACAGGGATAGTAAATGATTGTTATTGCCATGTTAATGTCATTGTTATTGATTAGAAAGCGCTGCTGACGTGTATGTTATATGTCACTCTAGAACAGTGGTTCCCAACTGGTGGGTCCTGGTCCAAAAGTGGGTCAAGGGTCTATTCTGAATGGACCACAAGTTACTCCCGAACGAGCCAAGTTTGTCAAAAACACCCTTTTTTTTAAGTACTGTGAATATCTGGCACAGAGCTTTTATTTTGAAGTGCTGTTCCCTACTGTTGAGTGAGTGACTAAGGGACAGCTACTTGACAGAGACAGCAAATTAGCCTGACAACATGGACAAACACAATTATCATGCTGACTATATTAACTGTGTGGACCTTGAACTGATGACTAAGGAGAAATCTGGAGCCCGTGGCTTAACCAGTTGGGGACCACTGGTCCAGAGGCCGACGCTGTTGTGTTACATGTCTTGTGTCACAGCTCTTTTGCTTCTGCGATGCCGGCATGCTGTCAAAAATCTGGAGCAGCTTAGTCCTGTGTAAAAATGCAAAGGCACCATAAAGAAAGGGACTTCATAGCGATCCTATAGCTCAATCTCTGTGTAAAAAGGGCCAGTTGTTTTACACTACATTTAAGGCCTCAATAATCCCTGAATACGGTTCAACTCCTGAATATACTGGTGTTGCAAATGCTGCAGTTTCCTCTCTAAATATTCGTCCAAAAAGATGTTAGCCCACTTACATGCAAATTAGCACATCACGTCATCTGGCACTCGTGGCTGGCTACTGGAAAACAAGCTCTGCCAAAGACTCTTTTTGTTGGAAAAAGCCAAGCAGCACAGTCTGCACAGAAGTGAGTCCCCTTATCTCAATAAAATACCAAAAGGTCACAGAGTGACAAACCACCTTCATCTGTCCATGTGTGCATGCTGTGTGAATGCTGGGGATTTATGTAGGTGTGTGTGTGTGTGTGTCTGTGGGCTTCTGTGTGCATATATTTATGCCTGTATTCTGTAAATGCATTTCTGTATGTAAAGCTGTGGGTGACACTGTAAATACCAAGAGGCCATGACAGAAGCTTCACCTGCCGGCCTGCTGAAAGAGTATTATCTCCATTTTACAGATCAACTGGAAATGTCACACTGACCATTTGTTTGTGTATGCAAGGACACAAACATGTAGGGATGTGTTACGAAAGTCACGACATTTTCAAATTTCTCAATCAACATTTTATTTGGCCTTTCACTACCAGCTGACTTTTACAGCGACAACGTCTCTTCAGGCTAACGAAAAGGAGTTTAAACATTACTCACTTTTTCCCCAACAACTATCTTCTGAGGTTACGTGACGAGTTTAATTACCTCCATTCTCTTGCTTACATTAACATCCAGCAGAGCTGAGTGTGGAAAAAGAATAAAATGAAGACTTAACTGAGGGTTTTGTTCTGAGTTATAAACTTTTTGTCCATCTGTCTAAACAGAAGTGGCAACACAATATTTCATGCCATTTCTTTTTTTAGCACAAAGAAAACACAAGAAGGCAGGAAGGAGACAAACGTGACAACAGTGTGGCTTCACAGAGCTTTATAGTGAGTTTCTGCCACATCAGGGCAGCTGTTATCAGTGAAAAAGTCATAAAAACCCACTGTTTACTACTTACATGGATTCAAACAGGAGACAGACACAGTTAGCGTATAGCTGGTGAACATAATGCAACATTTAAAGAGACATATATTTCCCTCAGGAGTTGGGAAAGACCAAAAACAGAGCTATAAGAAATAAATATTGGATGTACATTCATCAGATTGACACACATGAATCCAAATGAATTATAGTGTTGCTCTGTAACTGCTGGATGTGTCAATAAGCAACTGTTGCTAAAATCCAGCAGGACTGGCGGCTCTCAAAAGCCCAGATCAGAGCACATACAGCGATCAGCAGCAGCGACCCACCGTCTGACACTGGCACACCGCGAGGACAGAAACAGAGAGCTCAGCGGGGACGGAGCACCTGCCACAGCAAGTGAACACGCTGTCTGCAGTCATTTTGACTTGACCAGCGGACTTCACTACAACCTTAATGGCTGTAGAAACAGGTGACGAGCTTTTAAGTTCTAAAACCAGCCGCTGGCAATTTGACCAGCTGAGTTGCAGGTGACACCATCAGCCGGCTTGAGTCAAGCTCAGACAGACAGTTCACACCGCTGCAACTTTTCTCTATAACATCTTAAAACGGTTTCGTCTCATTGTGAATCGAAGGTCTGAAATGGGCTTTAGGGTTCAGTGGATGTGCCGCGCTCATTTTTTAAGACAGTGGTATCATGTTAATCTGGACAACAATGCATCCATTGGTACCAACCACGTCATGCTAGCTTGTCAGGCTAAATAATGCTTCAAAATTAGGTTAATTTTTGGAACGATGAACGATATTCATATGTGATGATGTTAGCCCCCATGGTAGCCATTTTATACTGTAGGGACACCTTTTTTTTTTATTTAACCTCACTGTATAAAATTACCTATTACGACCTTTAGGATAATCACAGCCTCATGAAACTTTACAGCCACCAACTAGAGACCTCGGGCATTCAAAGGATGTATGGCTTTCATAGGTACATTGACAACAAGAGGGTTCAGCAACAGCCATGTCATGTATTTACGTTATGTAATTACCTTTCTAATAAATTGAATTGTTAGTGGCGGAGTCCGCCATTTCAGCACTGGATTCAAATGACCTTTTTAGACACAAGAGAGTCACAGGGAGTGATGCTGTATGTAATCTAGGGTTAATGTTTGTAATGTTATTTTGTTGATATCAGCCTCACTCTGCCATTTTTTTCCACTCAAGGAGTTTTCGCTGCTCCCAGAATTCGGGGTCCTGGAGTTTTAAATCTGCTGTTACCATGGTAACGACGGGTGTCACCAAATTCACCAGTACTGAAATCTTAAAGATTGGAACTTTCATGAGAAGATCACTCATATCCCAATCTTTCTCCTCTCACTGTCCACGTCCTGCCCCCCCTCCCCCATCCCCCACACACAATCACACCCTACAGGGTTGTGTATCACAGGCTGCGTTGTGGATTATGTTGTACTGTGGATTATGGGATTAACACATAATCAGACACTGACCACTGTGCACCACCAGAAAAAGCACACTGAACGTCAGCGTGAAGAACAGGGATACAGAGGAGGATAAACCCGGCAACAACTAACCACGAGATGTTACTTCCTCTGCTGTGATTTACACAGTGTGATAAAGCTCTATTCCCCACTGCATCATTGTCCACGCTGAGCAATGAGGCTGCCGAGTGTTTTTTATACTACAGACATTTACAGTTGCACCCTTCTTAGATTGATTAATGTGTTTCCTACCTTCCATGCAGCTGCTGTTCTCCATTCATTAAATTTGTCTTCATCAATCTAAAAACTACTGTACACTCTGGAAGCTGTGCAGTTTGTTGGCTTAATCAGTTCACATCTGAGGCAGGTAACTTGTGCGGCACATCAGGCCAAACTGGTACGACCAGTTTTTCATCATGTCAGTCATTGCTGTAAATGTTGGGTCAGTTAAGTAATGACCTAAAAATACTTTTCTTTGAGATTGGGAAGTGAAAGTCTATCCTGCTGGTGTGGTTGTTTTTTTTCACATTGCCTGGGCTCTTCATCTAGATTTCTGTCTCATGTTAGCAAAGTCACAGTCCGACAGTCAGTACATTTACATGACATGACAGAAAATCGATTTCTTGTGTTTGTCCGACAGAAACCGGACTTTTGAAATACATGTTAGTCCGACTGAAATCATACTAAATAGAGATTCTCAAATTCTCCCAGATAATGCGATTGGGAGCCGAATTACTCCTGCATGTGTACAGTCAATTGGACCCAAACTAGAGTTGGCACAGTGTTGGCCCCAGCTTTGACCCAGAAGAATAATATTAAATGCGTAAAAGAAGGAGAGGCCGGTACATGGCAAAATCTACATCCAGAGCTGTGTATTTTTGGATGAACGAAATGCACAGAGCTGTTAAGTTGTACACCATGATACCAGTTTGCAGCTAGCTAACTGTAGCTAGCTTGTTTGTCCATTGTTTGGTCTGTGACGTAATAGGTCAACCAGCAAAAGGTCCAACAGTTACAAGGTGAAAGGGGGCATATCTCCACCCTTGTAGCAGAGTCAGATATACTTTGGTCAATAAATTGATCCCCCTCACGTGCTTGTATACTGGGTCAAGGACAGTAGTCCAATTAAATGGTCTTTACTGTGCATGTAAACGTACTGACTGTGGCCTCTGCACCTGTGTGTGTCGTAACACCTCAAAGACTCTTTTTATCCTGTACTGATTTGGTAACTGTGAAAAGAGTATGACTTCTTTATTTAACCAGAAACAGCCCAAAATCGCTATCACCAAACCCACCAGAAGTGTGTCTTATGATGATAAAATTACAAAGTCGACAGAAACAAAATAAAACTGTTGTGTTTCGTATTTCCACTGTTCCAATTATCATCAACTCTGGTTTGCTTGAAATAAACCTTTCCAGTTAGATGTGAAAATATGTTGGCACTATACATGCTTAAATTAGTGTTTGGAGTCGGGTGGGTTTGGCGATAGCGGGTTTGACAAAAGGTCTATCTCTGTGGGGATCCTTTCTGCAATGTCAGATACTTAGAACAACAATCTGAGCCTGTCTGTGGCAAAAACAAACACTTTTAGTAAATGTAAATGGACAGTGTAAAAAAGTTCCTCTTTCAGACGCAGTTCCTTTGATGGTCACTCAATGGTGACTCCAAGAAAACTCTTAATGAACAACTCAATTCAAAAAGAACAAACGTCTCCCTCGAAACACCAAGTGAGTACTTTTGTTTGTCTGTTTCTGCTTTTTTTTTCACATATTAGGGTGTGAAATGTAAATTAGGGTGTCAGTGTCTGGTCTATTTTCTTTTATTCTCTATTTAGAAAGAGCCTGTTATCACTGCTGTTTGTGATTGTGTTTTTTAAATGATATGCTTATTCCACATATTTGTTGGTTGTGTCTAAACAGGCAGCCAGAAAGACGAGCAGACACACATACCTGTACACACACACACACACACACACAAACACAAACACAGAAGTTTAGCTCTATGTGTGGTTAGAAAAGAGCAGAGGAGCAGAGAAGGAGAGAGAAAGCGAGATTACGTCACACCTGCAGCTTGTTCCAAAATTACACTTTGTTATTACAGAGAAAGTAAAGCACCAAAAAAACAGGTACTGTTGGTAGGTGTTAACACATTCCAGCGATATCGGTTTAAATGTGAACAGTACCCAACCCTAAAAAGACTATGTAACTTCTGTAGAACAGAATTTTACGGACCATTATTGGGATAGTCGTGGCCTGAACTGTCTGATTTCACAGCAGCTTTTCTAAAAAGTTACAATGCATGTTGTGATATTTATAGGCGTTTAGGATGCAAGTGAAAATTGCAAAAAAAAGTTGTAAAGCTGTCACAGATTCAGAGCGTATTATGATGGGCATTCAGTGTTTTCCTCCGGATTACAATCTATTTGTGATGGAACAGGTGGGCGGTGAGTGTAGAGTTCAGCAGTTGATGCCGTTCAGCGCAATGCTGAAAGACTGTCTCCATGAGTAGAGCTCCTCCTGCTCCGTCTGTCCAGTTAGCATGAGCTAACACAGCTGGTTGTCCCTCCAAGGCTGCCTGGGTCAAAGCAAGATGGAGGGATCAGTGGAAGTCAGCAGAATCATCAAGGCTCCACCACTACATTTAAGACCCCACAGATGTTCCCGGCCAGCATCTGCCCCAAAAGCAATAGACAACCCTCAACCATCTGATGACAAGTATAGAACGCTTTGGTGCAGCAAAGCAAAAATGTGGTCTCGCCGACAGTGCCCACTGCGAATGCGGGGATCCACTACAAACTGTGGAACACATAATAACCAGCTGCCCCAAACACCAGCCAACAAATGGCGATCGTGGTCTAATAAGACCTGGACGATGAAACACTGGACTGGCTTCAATGGAGCTGAAGGTCTAAGGATATACGCCAGAGGTGGAAGCTAACACAGCCCAACGAGATCTTATCCCTTCTCGTCATATTTTGCAACTTGGATAGAAGCCCTGCAGCAGGGGTTAACATCAGACACCAAGCCGTCAACACCAACACGGAAAGAGTTCAGCTCTGTTGTTAAACCTGTTAATAACCCGTGGGTGACGTTAGCTGTGTGATGCTAACAGTTAGCCCTGTCACTGTGGGTGTGACTCCAATCACAGAGCTCCAGTTCCGCGGCAGGGAGAGAGGTGCTTAGCGAGTCGATATGCTGCGCGCTGCTCTACAGAGAAATGAGATTAAATAGATTTTAAATAGTTAAATTTGGGGTAATTGGACAAAACTGCGAAGTTGCGCAGAATTCACAGGGATTGGCTGAAACTGAGTTAATTGTTGGGACTGCAACATGGACACATTATGGAGGGACTGAACAGCAACCGCAGAATAATCCACACTGACATTCCTTTAACGTCCCATGATTCTGTTGAGTCATTTGCCTTAAAGCATCACCATTAACTGAGAGCGAGTGGTGTGGGAACACATGCAGGAAACACCAGTCATGTCTCCTGGTGGCAAACAGTTCATTTTCTTTTACTTTGTTTTACACCATTAAAATCTGGGACATGTTAAAGCAGTGTAACAGAAGCACAAGTGGAGTCAAAGTTAGTAGTGACTCAGCAGTTGTGTCAGTTACACAACAACATCTATGTGAGGGTGCAAACGTTTGATATCATAAGTGTCATACCAGACCAAAATGTTGTTATGGCACAAGTTCTGCACAGAGGAGGATTATGTTATTTCTACTTTTAAAATTCACGCTGTCTCGGTTTAAAAAACTTGCATAACTTTTAAGCTTTGGGGAGACAGACACTTAATTCTCACTGACACTCACAGCCAGCAAGCATTGTAACTGAAACCCTCCACACTGCAACACAGTGCTGCACCATACACCATATTATGAGAGGCAGGGATTCGGTGCTTACTTTAACCTTTCGTGCATTTATAAATATGTATATAATGTTGTGAAAAACACTCGACAAAAACACAAGCTTTCTGATGATGAGAAGTGTGAGGTAAACATCGCCCTGTCGCTCTGTCGCTCACTCCCACTCACACTGTCGCTCTTTGTTTCTCACAGACAGCCCAGTGATCCACAAAACATTGTGACAGCCTAGATCCACTCATGCTGACAGCCTCTGTCACACACACGCACACACGCACGCACGCACGCACACACACACACACACACACACACACACACACACGATGATCAGTGTAGCTACTTGACAATGGGATTTAGGGAGTTCCTGTCAAAAAGCTCATGTGCACTTGGAGGTACACACACTGATCCCGTTAACTCCATGGTACAGTAACCCATGGTAACAGTGTGATAATTTATTCATGCAAATGTGGTTACTGGTGATCCAGAAAGACAGATGCACATGAACCAGTTTTCCAAAAAAAAAAGAAAAAAAGAAATCAAAATGGCACATTCTGATCATCCTGCACAGCCCTGTTCAAGCACTATAAGGCATAACATGAAGGTTTCTTTTGCTAAAGGCGGCATAGAAATATTTTTCGTTTTGGTCCATCTGTCAGCTCACAGGGTTGTGATCATCAGAAGACTGGTCTGAATGTAACCACAGGCCACGCTAGCTTGTAGATCAAAGCAGGAATTCTAAAGTTGTGCTCTCTTTGAGGCAGATACAATCACAGATTTCATGTCACTACACTCAATTCGACATTGGTGATATGGTCAAAAATGCTCCTTCATAACAAAAAAGGCACCTTTAGGCCTCCAATCTAAATGCACCATGTTACACTACTGGTCTGCTTCCTCTAGCAGTACATGGGTATTTTTAAAAACAGGGTTTCTTAACTAAAACAAAATCCCATCCACACAAGCACTATCATGAAAAATTTCCATCCATATGTAAACGCAAAACCTCAAGTGAAGCGCTGTCAAGAGCATGTCAAACCGACAGCTGGCGATATAACACAAAGATGAAGATGTTGCCTCACTTGAAGCCTGAAAAAAGCTACTACCAGAAGGCTACCTGGAGCAGTGACCTCCTTGTGTCTCTGTTCCTCAATACAGTGGAAAAATAACTGTGCATTTACGTGCAAACATGTAAAAAGTCCTGTTAACAAGGTTAGCATTATTTTAGCAACGTCCGCCACTCCCGAAAAGTTGCCGCATTTGTATGACTGTCACTCTCTGTATTCAAAACTTCAAACTGTAATGACCTGTTCAAATTCAAAATCTATTTAATTGTTTGTAAGTCAGCAGACTGTTTGATGTAATTTGCCTTTTGATCCAGCAGAGGGCACTCTAACCCATCTTGAGTGGACAATCAAGACACTGGATCAGGGGTCGGCTAGCCTGGAAATCCAGACCCAAATCTAGAAAGATTTAGGGTCTGGCTATGAGTAATGCAAATGGCCCAACTCGAGGGGCGGCACCAAGCATGCATTTGTAAATATCACTGCATGCAACTGGATAACACTACGACCAATCAGAACAATACACGGGGTGACGTATCCAGAGCTTAGCTACCAGCGGCGCTAACTGGTAGATTAGACTCTTGCCGTATCCGGTCGGCAAACCAGCAAAAACGTCCTTCTTGCAAAGGAAAGATCCGAGCGCCGTCTTCTGTTCCTCTTTTAGAGAAAAAGCCAAGTCTAACTCGTTCATTGTAGCGGCCAAAGCCGTTTCAGACAACTGGTGTTCATCCGTAGCCATCTTGCAATGTTTACTGACTGATTCCGGACTTCGTCGTCACAGCGCTGTCGTCATCTGTTTAGCTCGCCTCTGGCCCGCCTATATCAGATACACCGATGTGATTGGTGCAGCTCGGCTCCAAGGGCATGGGTAATGAGCATCATTACTGATTGCCAGAGTGACTCGCTGAGCAAATTCAAATTGTGCTCTCGCGAGAACTCTGGATTTCCAGGGTAGGGATCGGCAACCTTCACTATCAAAAGAGCCATTTTTGAGCGAAAATAATGTAGAAAAAGTTAAGTCTAAATTAGCCCGTACTAATGGTCTAAATGAGCATTCATTAATATGTTGTACCACAAGGTGGCTACTGTGCAGGGCACTATTTATGATTATTTAATTTTGCAGAGCTGGCAGTACAAGATGACGTGTTCTCTGTTTTATTCCGAGACTTTTCTGGATTTGGCATCCATAACTAACCAGCTAAGGAGACTGAAGACTAGCCACTGCTACTGAGGTTTGGCAAAATTTTGAGAAAAAGGTGCCAGAAAGTAGATGATTATGCACATTTTAGTTGCTGTCATGTAAAAACACTGTTTTTTATTCAGTATATAGGCTTCACATTTTTACAATTGGAGAATATAGGAATTTCTTAAGGCCCAAAACATTGATAGATGAAAATTAAAGTGTTAAAAAAATAACCATAAGTCATTTCCATGTATTTTTTTGGGTCAAAACCACGGGGGGCCACTGGAGAGAGACTGAAGAACCACATGTGGCCCTGGAGCCACACCTTGCCAGAAGTTCGTACAAATCTAATCACCGCCAAGATAGCAAGATTTATATGCAAGCATACTGTATGCAGCCTATTGATAATGTTTCGGAAGAGGGGATTTCAGGATGTCATGATGAAACTGGAGCCATGATATAAAATTCCAGGCTGCACCACAGCATCAAAACGCATGGTGCAACTGTACGACTCCCCACTGGAGGAATCATTCGAACAAATTGCTTATTATTTTAAATTTGTTCAATATTGAATTTTGGGAAACGTGACAACCATACTCATTTGTATCAGTCTGTGTCTTGTCTCTAAATTTGGAGGTTTTTGTGGGTCCGTGAACACAACGTAGTTTTTCCCCTCAGCAGCAGTTTGTGGAGTTTTTGAGTCGCAGGGTGGATAATTGATGAGTCGATCAGAGCTGATCAGATCAGACTGATAGCTGAGAGGAGCAGCTGTTTGTGACTGAAAGCAAACTTTTAAGTGTTTAGATGTTTTACTCAAGGTGGGCTGCCACAAATAAAGGAACGGGTGGGAAACACTGCAAAAGGAGATAACAACTCGCTCTCTAACATTACAAGCCAAAATTTTGTTTCCCTTGTCTTCACGACAACACTGAATATTGAGTTTCTAAAAATCTTCCACCTGGACAGCCTGGGTTTTTACAAAAGGTCGGTTTTCAGTGACCTAAAACAAAGTTTGCGTGTGGACCAAAGGCCAAAAGGCATAAACAAAGCTATATTTTCACTAATACCCTTGTATGTGTAGACTTAGCTTTACTGTGCAGACTCAGAAATCTACAATGCATCTTTCTTATTCTGAAAATTCTATTTAGGTCTTTTCCCCCGCATGCCTCATTGAATCATTAACAAAGCGATTTGATGACTAAATGATATCACTAACAATGATTTATGCATCTCCTCCAGACACTTTTCCATTAGGAAACAGTAGGTATTGCATTTGCCATTATCACAGCCAATCGATCTTGGCTTGCAACAATCAACAGCACTTGTTGCATCTCACATTCCTGCGAGGTCTGTTGATTTAACGAAACTGGATGAGATGCTGTGGCTGCTCAGAAGCTGATCTTGACAGAGTGTTTCATCTACACACACACAAAGCTGATACATTCATGAGTGAATCCTCTTTCTTTTAGAGATAAAATATTCTGTTAGCTCTTTGCCGTGCTGTTACAAGCCTCCAGCATTTGATAGACATTTGGGGCACATCGATACTGCCTGTCTGGTTTCATCTGGCTTCAACCCAAGTCTCACAGTGGTGAACAGTGCCATCTGGAGCTCAGAAGGGGCGGTGACAGTATCGACTGTACGTCCACATCAGAATGTGACAAAAACTGAATCATTTTCTCCACACACACACACCACAGGAAATGCACATCAGAACATGTACATGCATCATCTCCCGGCCCAGCAGCAGTGCATTCACTCAGCAGCCATTATAGAGCTGCTTCTCTACAGCGCTGCCAACTTCTGAAAGAACTGGCAGGATGGTGATGTCTAAACTGAGCAGCTGTGTCTTAAATGGAAATGAGCTCTTCAGCATCCCCATGGTGTTTGATTAAGCTGGTTTGTCTCTCGTTTAGCTTCTGATGAGCACAACAAGGTTCATGCCGTTATGTTACATAAAATAAACCCCACTAAAGCACTCCCAGCTTTGTTAACTGGAATACAAATAATGAGCAATCTGGAGTTATGTGCAAATGTAAACAACTTTTATATATCTTATCCCTCATCCAACATCACTGGCAAAGACAACAAATACAAAATAAACAACAATTACAGCAATATGTTGCCCCAAAATATGCTAATTTAGCCCCACTGCCAGAGCCATTGAAACTCAATGTCCTGTATGTGAGCAGAGAGCGCCCTCTGGTGGCGAAACATTGCACCTGATGCCACATTCACAACAAACAAACATAATGAGCTCTGTTTGTGCGTGGGAGCGTGTGTGCACTAACCGAGGTGTAGTGAAGTCTCAGTGTGGTAATATCCGTCTTGCTGCTTCTTTTTCAACATGGAACAAAGATCCACCCGCTCAACTGCCTGGTCTCCGAAAAACCTGAGTGTTGCAGTGAGACAAAGTGACAGTGAGGAAGACAGAGAGGAGAGTGTTGATGCCTCCAGCAGGCAGTAAAGGCTGATGTCAGTCATTACAGACACTTGTCAGCAATGATAGCTCAAACTGAAAGCGACAACCAAGTGAGCTCTATGGCTCAATATACTTGGAAAATGTCACCATTATCATCCTGGAAATGACAAAACTGGAAGTTAAACATTCTGTAACATGGTGCTGCTCAAATAAAACTTATGTGCATTTGAAGTGCAAAGAACATTATACAGTTATGAACAATATTGAAAGACCAGTGAGTCAGAATATTGATTAGAGAAGCACCTGGGGGGTTTGAACTTTGTTTTTCTCACATGCCTGCAGTGAGTATTGACATCATAGGCGACAGCATTTAACAACAGCAACACTATGTCAAAACATCCATTTACCAACTCGCACACAACTCGTGCAGTATAATTCAAGTTCTATTTATCCAGTTGTGTGCTCAGTAGTTCCCAAACAGACAGCCCTTTCCAACTGGAAACTGAACTAAAAGTGAAACCTATCTATGCTTTCTTTAAAGCCAGACATTCACTTTTTTGTGCTGGCCACCGTAGCTCTCCTACACACCTGGGACACGGGGCTTACCACTATATACCACTAAATTCTACACACTAAACATTTAGTATTTACTATATTAAGAGTATTTTTACCCTTTACATTGCCATCCGACAGCGACTTCCAAAAGGGAACTGAAGCAGTTATATCGCTGTCTTAAGTACTATTTGGACAGGATTAGTTTTACATAGGGATGTGGACTAATGTCAGTTTACCACAGGATGTCTGTAATATAAATGTCCAATTCACACGGGACGAGAAATCTCTGTAATTCTACCAAAGGTGGGAGTGGTAACTCGGTTTGCACCCTGGCGTCCCCTCCCTGTCAGCATGTGCGTGCTACGTTGCTTCCTGTATGTCTAATAATGATTAATGATTAGCCCAATATGAAATATTGCCCATGATCAGGATTGTGTGTACACAACGATTAGCAATATGGATTTATATTAGGCCTACCTAACACAACCAGAAGTCTCGTGGCTCTGAAAAGTGCTTTCTTCTCGACCTTTTTGATTGGTCTTCCACGTGGGGCTATGCGACCATTAGAAGAATATCCACTATCACGACTGCCGACAACACCGAATGTTTCTTCAATCGCCTCCATCATCAACAAAAATGCAAACGCGGAATAATGGTTGTAAACAAGACGTGACGAAATATTTACATACATTTTTACAGAGGATTGAATTAATATTACCTAAGGTATTTTCTCCAGACCGTTTTACAGAAGGTAAAAGTCGATGTAATTTTTACTGACATTATCCGTAATGATTACAGACATGGCGCTTTCAGATGGGACTAAAATCCCTGGTAATAATTACTTTACCCCACGTCTCCATGTTAAACTAATCCATCCGAATAGGGCTTTTAACACCAAACTCCATTGAGAAAAACAGTAATTTTACTTCACTGAACACAGGAGCTGCTGGTCTACCAATGCTGCGATTAGTAAGTTTCTTTGTGTTCATTTGGGACTCACTTTGAATCTGAACTAACCCTCCAAAACACCAAATTCACACAGTAACACAAACAAACTAACTGAGCAAGGCAGCGGTAGACCAGCATGTCTCGTGTTTAGTGAGGTAAAACTGGTTTTGTCAGTGGAGTCTGGCTTTTAAGAGAGCATAGGTACGTTTCACTTTTAGTTCAGTTTCCAGTTGGAATGGGTTGTCTGTTTGGGAAGTACTGAGCATATAACTGGATAAATGAGACTTGGATTGTACTGCACGAGTTGTGTGAGAGTAAAGCCTAGTTCACATTACACCATTTTCACTGCGATTTTGACTTCGCAGAGGATCTTGAGAGCCACCTTGGGTCGGAGGTGAGTCGGCAGATAGTCTGCCACGGTGAGTCCTCATGTGTGAACAAGCCCACTCGTCTGCGACTGGGACTGGATATCTGGCATGCTAGAAAACTGGAGAAGTCTGACACAACTGACAAAGAGCATCAGCCAGTGAGAGGCGGGATACGTCCCACGTCAGCACGCAGGAGGACGGAAGAGGCGGGATACGTCCCACGTCAGCACGCAGGAGGACGGAAGAAATGTGTGGAGGACAAGCCGCAGGGTTGCCAGGTCTGCTTATTAGCCCCAACTTTGGGCTTGTTTTTTTTGTAAAGTCGCTTACAAATATTGGTAGTCGCGGGTTGCTGTTTTTTTGGGCTTTTTTCTAAAGTAGAGTTGCTTATTTAGGCTTGCTCTCTAAACGTCGCCTTTCTCTCTATACATCCATTGCTTCTTTTGGGCTTGTTTCCATAGCCCTGGTTGCTTGTTTCTCTCCCAAGGTCTGGCAACACTGACAAGCCGGCAAGCAACAACAACAATGGCGGCATCCACAGGATCACAGGGAGCGCGTTGTGTTTGGACCCAGGCCCTGGAGGCAGATCTGGTTCAACACTGGGAAGCAAATCCATGCCTTTACGATGTGTCGTCTCCAAGTTAAAAAACATAGTTTGGTGACGTCACCGCGTTATCTGGGGCTCTGTCGGCGAGGGCTCAGTGGAGAAATCTTGTGGTGTGCACACACAGGTCGTAACGCAGTTGGCGAGACTCCCGATGACAGAAACACATGTCGCCAGGTATGAACACTCAAAAGATTACGATAGTCTCTGCAACGCAATTTGTGGGGTGAAAATTGTGTAATGTGAACTAGGCTTTACATCATCTTTACAATATTACATAATGTCCCACATTTACTGTAGAGGACTGACCTCAAAGAAAAAGAAAACAAAAAACAAGCACCTACTTGTTTGTGTAGTTGGAGTAGAGGTCTGGGTCCACACGTTTTATACCCTGAGAGACACAAAGGAAAAATGTTGTTTATGTCATATTTATCACACTTTTTAGGACATTCTGTCTTTAGGATGTTCATTTTTGACACACACAGACTGAAAGAAGACAGGAACGCCGCCCGGCAGACGCCAGTCAGGATACTATGTCATCAGGTGTCAAAGGAAGTAAAGATAGATGCTGTCCTTCCTCTGTCCCTCCCGTCCTGACCACATCTCTGCTTATCTGTCTGTCCTCTCCACCCTCACCCTCACACACTCCCTTGATCACTTCACCATTTTCTCCTTCCCTACGCTGCTCCTAATCGTGGGTAATTTCTTCTCATCAACCATAAAATTATATAGATTCAGTTTTCATTTAAAGTACCACAGCAAGCACGTTATTCCCACTGGTCGTTCTGGCTGGAGCAATAATTTGACAACTAACTACTGGACGAGACATTTTACAGCCACTGAGAGGAAGGTGAGGGGAATATAAAGACTCACACTGCGGCTGTTTGGCAGCTCTGTCAAAGTCAGTTGTTACAAGAGAGTAAGCAACTTGGGACTGTGTGTGAAAGCATAATTAGAGTGAATAATACAATGTAAATCTATGTTGACATTTTCCAATATAAACAAAATCATGGCGTGCCAGTCAGGTCTTCGTACACTATAAGTTCGTCTTCTCTGAGATGCCTGTGCTAAAGAAACAGCTTAATACTTAAATTATACTGCCAATTTGACTCTTGGAAAAGATAAAAATGCCATTACAATCACCAAATATTGGCAGTAAAAGGTCTGTTGAACTGATAATCACCCTGATATTGTCCAATGCATACAGTATGCAAACATACTGAGCATCTCTATACACTATATACACTGAACAAAAATATTAATGTAACACTTTTGTTTTTGTTCCCATTTTTCATGAGTTGAAATAAAATATCTTATAGGCTGCTTTCTCTCGACAACAAGCTCAGGCTTTTCTGAGAATTTGGCAGTACATCCAACCGTCCCCACATATCGTAGACGATATATAACCATGCCAGTTGCCAGAGGTCCCGACCTCAGCATCCCGCTTCTTCACCAGCAAGATGCACGCGAATAGCTGGATGTGGAGCTCCTGGCCCGGCTCCCTAGACTGGTTGGATATAATGCCAAAATCTTGGACTCTACATTGGAGACGACTTATGTTAGAGAAAGGAACCTTTAGTTCATGGGCAACAGCTCTGGTGGACATTCCTGCAGTTAGAATGACAACAGCACACTCTCTAAAAACGTGCACTATCAGTGGTATTGTTGTGTGATCAAACGGCACATTTTAGAGTGGCCTATTATTGTGACCATCCCAATGCACCTGTGTATCAATGATGCTGTTTAATCAGCATCTTTAAATGTCACACCTGTCAGGTCGATGTTGGTGACTAACACGAATTTCAACAAATTTGTGAACAAAGAGAGAATTAAGCCTTTTGTGTGCATGGAAAAACCCTAAGATCTTTATTTCAACTCATGAACTAGAATTACCGCCTCACAGTTGTTTTCTTTTGCGAACCAGTCAAGTTGCAGTTACAGTTTTCATCCATATCTGTGAAAACAGAGATGCTTCACATCACATGTATACCTGAGATCGTAGTTTTGATGCTCTGGACAGCTTCATAATGGTGAGGTGGGGCTCAAAGCCACGGTTGCCTTCTTGCAGAAGACCCTGCTCCTCAAAACGACTCCACAACAACTCTGCAACACACACACAACACCAAAGGTTAAATAAGCAACATGTTCATTGATATGGCCAAAAAGAGAGACTGTCAGTTGACATAATGCAAAAAGTTGCGTGACAGAGATCATTCAGTGGACTCAAGCCCACAACATCAGGCTCTACATCCACCTTTAATTCCTCCAATAAACCCTCTCAAATCCTCTTTATGGACTTTTGTAAAAGCCAAAACAGAGTACAGACACAGACGGCAGATGATACTGTATGTGTCAGAAGATGGACAAAAAGCTTTTTTCTCGCATATCATTTGATCATATCACATGCACAAGGGCAGGAACACGTACAGTAAACAACCCCCAAGGACAGACACACCCAGACAAAGACGCACACACAAACTGATGGAAAACCATGGAGGTATTTTTAGAAGAGGAGCTCTAGAGGGAGAGAAAGGTTAGTATATAATCAATAAGAGAGATGGAGGGAGCAGACGAGAGGACAGGAGAGTCTGACTTACTGCCTTGTCCTTATTTTGCTTTTCCACCAGTAACAGTATGGACTCTCTGATTGTTATCTTCTGTAGTTGCTGTTTAATTTTTCATGTCAGAAAAAAGGATTAAAACTACTTGGCACCATTTCCCACATGAATTATGTCTGACAAAGTGTTTACCTGGCGCCTCTGTTTGACAGGTCACACAGGTGTTCAGGCTATACAGGAATGTTGCTGTGTTTTATGGCTGTGTTAAAGCCTAACTACAACCGTTCTACACCTGAGGCAGTAAAGGCAAAATGTCACCACAGACACGTCAGATGAAATGAGCAGCTGACCCTTTGCTAAGCCCTGCCCCCCTGGTTACTGCTGTCAAGCCTGTCAAGCTTTCACTCCCGGCATGTCAATATGCTGTTTTCAGTGATGTCAGAGAGAGATTTTCCAAAGGAAGTCAATTACAGAAATAATAGTTCTGAAATATCAGCAGACAGAAAGGAATACAATATGCATCTGAGAGCTACGTTCACAATATAATTTGTCAGCAGAGTATTGTGAATCAAGAGGACATTATAATTGAAGGCAAAGCTCACAGGTCCCACTGCAAGTGTCACCACACGTCTTGACAATTCACGTAAAGGACAACAGAGGTGGGGGTTCGAGTCACATGACTTAGACTTGAGTCCGACTCCAGTCACAAATTTGATGACTTTAGATTCAACTTGGACTTAAACACCAGTGACTTGTGACTTCGCTTGAACTTAAGCCTTCTGACTTGAAAATACATGATACCTTCCCCCTGAACCCGAAGATTAAAAGGCATTTTATTTAACAAGTGTCCCAAGAATCAATTCATCTCCCTTCATTTTAATATTTATTCCCAGCAAGTCCACACTTAATTCCCCAGATACACTTTGCTTGAACCAATCTGACAGAATCCAATCAAGTTGCAGGAGAGAACCACGAAGAACTAAGTATATGTTACTAAATGCTGGTTGAAAAAAAGAAAAAGAAACCAAAGATAATTTCGTTTGTGCACAAAAAAAAACAAAAAGAAAAAACTCCAGTATGCAAAATGTACAGGTCGAAAATGACAACTTTGAAAGTTACAGCTAAGTAACTTGTTTTAAAACATAAATATAGATTTTAAAAAGGATTCATGTTTTTTGTAAATTTGATATATTACTACTATGATGTTAAAATGGCATCACATTTGGTAAAGACCACATGATGACTTGTTTAGGACTCTTAACTTAAAGTTTAGGACTTAGGACTAGACTTGGGACTCAAATGCAAAGATTTGAGACTGACTTGTGACTTGCAAAACAATGACATGGCCCTGCCTTTGAAGGACAAACATATACTGTACAACAACAATGTTCCTCCACAGCATGTTGAGTTGATATATCGTTTTATTTTAACTGTTAAGAAAAAAAGTTTAGTGATGACTCTGTACAGCTTTCATTATCTGATGTTTTAGCCCACTGCTAACAAAACTAATTATTCCGCTTCTCCATTTGTGTAAAGTGTCAAAAGCAACAAATGGTGAACAACTACCTAACTTTAAGTTAAAACATTAGTAACTTACAAATAATATCCAAACATCTTTGTTTGCCGAATGCTAAGCTAGCTAACGTTAGTTAGCATGTTGCTTTGGAGCAAACAAAGTTTTTGTTGATCTTTGATGAATTCAACTGTGAGTGAGGTTCTCCACACTGTTTATTTTATTTAATTATTCATTTTTTTCAAGACATTCAGGTCAAAGTCAACTTCATTGTCAATTCTGCTTTATGTGCTGGGGCGTCAGTAGCATAGTGGTTAGTGCTGGCGCCCCATGTACAGAGGCGATGCCTTGCTGCAGCGGTCGCAGGCTCGACTCCTGCTTGCGACCATCTCTGCGTGTCACACACCCCCCACTCTCTCTCTCACCCCGTTTCCCCCTGTCCTGTCCATTAAAGGCAAAAAAGCCAGAAAAAATAATCTTTCAAAAAAAATTAATTTAAAAAAATAAATAAAATTCTGCCATATGTACAAGACATAGACAGGATTTAAATGCCTTTCCTCCCAGACAAAATGAAGTGTGTTTTTTACAAACTTGACAGATTCACAAGTTGCCTGCAGTCCAATCAGAATGGACCTGCAACCCACTTTTGGACTGCGACCCACCAGTTGGGAACCACTGGCTTAACAGACGTGTGAGTAATGTACAAGAGTGCAAATAAATCTTTCATCTACAGGATGAGTGATTAGCAAAAAAAAAAAAGAGAGAGTCTGGGTGTGTTGAAGTAACAGAGTTATTTAGAGGTGGCGGGGGGGAGAGTTCAGCTTCCTGACAGCCTGGTATATGAAGCTGTTATACAGCCCTTTGGAGCCAGCTTGGAGGCTCTGGTATCTTCTGCCAGAAGGCAGGAGTCTGAGGAGGGTGTGTGAGGGGTGGGCGGGGTCCCTAGATAGACAGGTATTATAGATGTCCAGAAGGTAGTGGGGCACCAGTCATCTTCTCAGCTGCATTTTTGTGTGGACGCGAACCACAGAGTGATGCAGCTGGTCAGACTGCCCTCATTGGTGCCACCGTAGAAGGTGTGCATGATGAGTGTCAGGGCTGTGGCCCTCTTCAGCCTCAGGAGGAAGTAGAGGCGCTGCTGGACTTTCTTGTCCAGTGATGTGTTGTTGTTTTTCCAGGAGACGTCCTCTGTGATGTGCACCTCCAGAAATTTGGTGCTGCTCACCTGTTCTACAGCAGTTCCACTGATGGTCGGTTTAATCCTTAACTGACATCTCTCCTCTTGCGTTTTTGGCTTTGGACACCTGCCTCTCAACTTTAAGTATATCTGCTGTTGGTCTTGCAGGTTCCACATGCACACTGTTACAGCATTTTCCCGTGTTCTGGAAGTTTGACTGGCCTGTGCCTAGTTTAGGTTGCTTATGAAGGACTGAGCAGTTACTGTTTAAGGGAGAGGCTTAGCTATGGGTCAGCTGAGCAAAACTGTTTCCTTCTAAACACACTTCACATTTGCTGCAGCATGCATTCAGTCAATCAAGGGTTGACTGTTTTGGATTTGAGTCAGTTATGGAGGGTCTGCCTTTATTCATGTCGGCTAAGTGACATCGTTTGACAAAGCCAACCCAGACTTAAACATGTTAATGCTGCATGTTTTATGTCTTAGCAAGAGGACACACCCTCCATCACATCCTCTGCCTTCTCTGCTCAGTATTTGGTATGAAAAGCTCATCACTACTTCCTCAAAAAAGTTCCTGACAATTCCAATTCCAGTGGATAACTTTTTTATAATTTAACAAAACCTGATAGCTGAGGTAATTATGTACAGCCTCGGCCTTTGGAGCTTTATCTCTTTAAAAGATTAATTTACTGCATTTCCCATTTATATTATATGATGGAATGCCTTTTGGGATTTGTCTCAGCGCAGCCATCACTAATATGCCAAATGTAGTATTTGCTCTGATCTGAGCAGTTAATACACCGAACGATCGGGTAGGAAATCCACACGAAAGCAGAATCTGAAAATGCAGCTCAAATGCTCCATATTAATATATATATATATATATATATATAGAGAGAGAGAGAAAGATATAAATATAGATATAGATAAAGATAGATGTATAAAACACCAGCAAACCTTTTGGGGCTAGACACAAAGAACTGTCCTGTTAAGTGAGCGTGCAAAAAATGCATGTGTTAAGTCTTAATAATTGCATCACATATCTTATTCAGCAGTTACTACTTCGTGTATGTGTGTGTGTAAGTGTGTGTGTCGGTGTTGCAATGGAGCGAGAATCCTCTTACAAATGTTGGCTTAGTGTCGTCGTTGCCAAAAAGCACAGCACAAAAACATACACGCAAACGCTCCTGCGTACACCCCCACAAACATACACAGATGACAAATGACAAATGTGAGAAGATAAATGAAGACATGTCACATGCAAATCACCAAACGCGTGTGTGAAAACAGTACACACACACACACACACACACACACACAATCACCACATTATTTGACCAAATCCACTTACAGCATTTTAAGAATGAGGACGTGGATGTGGTTGCACTGAATATTAAATCAGTCCAAGTTGCTGAGTATTTACAAACTACAGCTGAAGTCCACCGACAAAATATGCTCTTTAGCATTATTTTCACTGTTGATTAATCTGCTGATGACTAATCGATGGATCGTTTGGTCTCAAAAATGGTGAAAAACACTCATCACAGTTTTCCGGAGCCCAAACTGACGACTTTACTTTGCTTTTCTTGTTCAACCAACACTCACAAAACTCAAAGATTCTTCATTTACTACCATAAATGACAAAAGACAGCAGCAACCTTCCATTTAAGAAGCTGGAACCAGCAAATGTTTGACATTTTTTGCTAGAAAAATGACTGAAATTATGAATTACTCATCATAATATGTGGCAGAGACTAATTGTTGCAGCTCTAATGTTCTTACAGTGTTTTATTTTTGATCCAAACACAAGTTTCACACACTAAATGTAGGCCTGATGCCAAATCAAAGAATCCTACTGGTAAACGTGCACCCCAGGTCGCTGCACGACAAAAGTCAGGCTTAAACCACCGATGAGCTCTGAATGTGAGTGTGAGAATCAGCCCACTCAGTTCATCACAACCTCCTGAATATACCCTACAATCTCTTAAAGCTGTCTAATCTGTGACCTCCTGTCCCATAGCAAAGCCCTCACGACAGCCAGCATCCACCCTGTTCAAGTGTCCCAACAAATCCTCCACATGCAGGGCTCCGCAGCTGACCCTGAGTTCAGACGTGCCTCCACAGGGACACAAAACAGAAAGTACTGTATCACATTAACATCCTCAAATGAAATGTATCCTCTAGAGATAATACAGCACGAGAAGCACTGAGAAAACATTATGGACAAAAATGGGATTCAACATACACAGTGACGGACACAGAAGTGTTGAAGGAGGACAGAAGAAGAAAGTCGCACAACACAAAACAATAAAGAGTGAAATGTTTATCACCGACCTGCCAGACTGTCCAGCGTGTGTCTGTGTTGTCCGGGGGCCAGCCCAACAAACACCACCTCCTTCCTGAAATGACCGATCCCTGAGAAGGGCAGCACCAGATCCCGCCCACCCAGCAGTTCAGCCAGTGACGGCTCGACCTGAGCCAGCACGGCCGCCGCCCTATAAGGAAATATACACATGAGTAGACAACACACACACACATGCAAACACACACACATCAATTCACAACTTAATCCCCTCTCTCCCTCCCTCTCATATTACATAACAAGAGAATCTAGTGATTACTAATGGCACAATCTTCCACTTGATGTAGATTAAGCATCAGTATCATCACATAACGTAGCTGCCACATTCCTGAGCTGCTCAGAGCTCAATCAATAAAAAGCTCTGGTCATTTCCTAGAATAATAACATCAGAGCTGAGCCACATTTCTGAACCACATATTCAATGTGGGGAATCATTTTTCATAAATCTTTTAATTCATCTAAAATACTACAAATAAGTAAAATTTTTCCTCATTGGTTAGAAATGTCTGTCAATACAGGTGTGATTTTGACCATTACAAATTAAATCAATGTGATGATTAACTTAATTGGGACAATGTGACCATTTACATGACGTATTTCAAATGGTAACTTTTCAGCCTGGACCCTTTTCTCCTCATGATGACTAACAGGAACAACAATTTTTGAAACTGGATTCATACTAAAAGTTGACGTGCACCCAAAAGCTGAAAATGGCGTGCGCCAAAAAATAATCTGATTTATAAAACCGTGCGCACGCACACTTAAATAAATCACAGACCTCCTGGAGTTGTGCGCACCCAGATCCGCCTCATATTCCGCCCTCTACACGCCCTAGTTCAACCATAAATGGTCATGCAAATCACCTCATGAATGCGATCTGCATATAAATAAGCCGGCATGCGAGTGTTCTCTCGTTGTGTGTGTCACGGCGACGGGTGAGAAACGAACCAAAAAACGGAATTTCTCCGAGACTGAGCTCGAGACCCTTTAACGGGAGGTGGAGGACTGAAGAAAGATTTTATTTGGTGGCCACAGCAGCGGGATCACTAATAAAAGAAAGTGAAAAAGTGGCAACACATCAACGCTGCTGATGCTGTCAGCTGTGTCTGTGGGACTGCACGGACAGTGCCATCTTGCGCAATTATGCACGAGGGTTACCGCAGTATTTATATGTTTATGGCAGTCTGATCAGACACCCGGCCTGAATCACAGCATGAACCAGTGGTATCCCTGTCCCAAAATACAACGTGTAATTTGAAATACAATTCAAAGATGAAAGTGTAATAGGCGAACACGTTTCTTCATGCCGGTTTTGTCATGAACAGCACATGTCTAAGTAGGGCTGATGAAATGAGTGTAACGGTTGTGCTTAATGGCTGTATTTCGAGACATGATAAATGCACTGGAAATATTTAGCTAAATAAATAAATATATTCCATGTAGTCACGCCGTCCTCTCCCCCTCCTGCGCTCACAGAGTGGACAATGAGACGTTAGAGGCAGTGCGGCAATGAGACGTTAGAGGCAGTGCGGATTAAATAAGTATTTAGAAAGAATTTCAATTCAGGATTTGAATTGGATTTTACAGCGTTTTTATGAAACAATTAAAACTCACTCCAAGCGCAAAATTAGGCTGCTGGATTTAATTTCAATGTTAACGTGGATCTAAGGTGGATATAGCGTGACATTAAATTTGTGTGAGACATCAATAAAAATCTGACTCCACTTCTCCACCTCGCCGTCTGCGTCGCCACTTCCCAGTGACTCCAAAATGTGCGCACGCATGACTCAGAGTTTGCTTACAGGTGCAAAATGTGCGCACGCATGACTCAGAGTTTGCTTACAGGTGCGCGCATTCTCCCGCCAAGTTTATTTTTATAAATCACAAACTTTGCGTGGTAAGTGGCGTACGCCACTTTCAAGCCCCGTTTTGTGCGTAAGCAAGCTTTATAAATGAGGCCCCAGGACCTTTTTATTAAAGAGTAAGATCTTTTTTTTGTTCAACTAGAAACAGCCCTGAAATCGCATTGCCAAACCAACCAGACTCCATTCAAATAAATACTAATTTACGCATGTATAGAGCCAACAAATTTTCACATCTAACTGGATGAATTAAGGGTTCATTTCAACCAAACCAGACTTGGTGGTTGTTGGAACAGTCGAAAGATGAAGCAAGAGTTTTATTTTGTTTCTGTCGACTTAAAATGAACTGTGTTTTATGGTGATAAAATTAACATTTTTTTAAATGGAGTCTGGTGGGTTTAGCGACAGCGATTTGGGGGCTGTTTCTGGTAGGGCTGGACGATATGACCTAAATCTCATATCCCGATATAGGTCATTTCATATCCCGATAACGATACCTATCCCGATATAGCATATTTTAATCCAGTGAATAAAAAGCCAAGAAGAGTAATTTATCAATGTGATCCGTGCAAAAGATGGACAGACTCCAAATGACGAAAAATATTGCCGTAAAAAGTGTAATTTGCATCACATCGATATATAAACGATAGAGCAAAATATGAAACGACAGACATTTTTCTCTCGTCACACGATATACAGTATATCGTCATATCGCACAGCCCTAGTTTCTGGTCAAACGAAAAAGATCTTCCTCTTTAACAAAGGGTCTGTCTCTGTAGGGATCCTTTCTATAATGTTGTCAGACACTTAAAATGATGTGTCAGTGGCAAAAACAAGCACTTTCATTAGCCCCTTTTACACTGCCAGATTTTCGGCGAATGTTGGGCCGTTTTGCCGGCAAGCTGCGAGCGTTTAGACACACAGAGCCGGATTGGCGAGTTGATCCGAGGTGCCCAATTTTCCGCCTCGCAGGGTAGACATATTGGCAGAACCCTTTTAGTTTAAACAGACCGAGGCGGCCTTCCACAACAGGAGGGGCTGTTGAAGAGTTGTGGGAGGAGCTGTTGATGACACCACACGTGCGACCCACTGGCGGTGGATAAACAGGAAACAGCTGATAGCAGGAATTAGCGAGCAGCTAGTAGCAAGAGGGAAACACAAACCTGACAGACACTGTAAAGATGAGCAACTGGGGAGACAAGGAATTGCGCGCCCTCCTTGCCCTCGCAAACGAAGAGGCCATTGACCGTCAGATGACGGGGACAGTGAAGAACGGGCCGACTTATGAGAGAATCGCTGAAGGACTGACCAGCCGCAGCTTCCCTCCTACGTCACTGTTTACGTCACACGCTGAGCTACACGTTTTGTTACTTGCTCACGCCCCCCATTGCCCCGAAAAAGGCGCATTCTGTATAAACAAAAGTAGGTAGGCGGCGTTTTGCTGCACTCCCCGATTTTGTTTTTATACTGCCAATGCTGAAAGAAGACTGATTGGGCTTTCCTGCAAATTTGCACAATTCCTATTTAGAAAGGGCTATTCAAACCTGTTACCCTTTAAAATATTGCAAAGAAAAAAGGATGAAATTAATTTCAGAATAAGCAAGTTTACAGGAAACATTTTACTCCGATTATTACTGAATAAAAGCCTCAGTCTACTTTCTCGCCTCAGAGACTGTCCTCCTCCGACAGTGTTTGTGTGGCTCGTTATTGGAATCTACATCTAAAACATTTATGGATCTATCAACTAGTTTCCCTGGAAGTGCTGACAGGAAGAGATAAGACAGAGGCAGCATCTAACATGACATGTTGGTAATTAGTCACTGCATCCCTGTCTTCAAGCTGTAACTTGAGTCTGTACTTTCACTGCTACAACCAGGGCTACAAGACACGAAGAAGATATGAGATATGCATTAAAGTTGTCGACTATCACAACAACATTACTTTAAGTGCAACATTGCCGTCTTTCACAGCATGTTTATTGCGCAAATTAACATTACTATGACAAAAAAGGTATATTCTAGAGCCCTGATTACAACAAACTCCAGCAAGATGTTTGGCTTTCTGATGCTGTGAGAATGTTCAGCATCACAGAGACTGAATAAGACAGCATGAGAAAATACGATTGTGGCAGTAAACTAGGTTAAGTAGTACTCTGTTTGATTGAAGTTCAGTATTTTAGCTGTAGTGTTTGTTATATCCTCAGAGAGCAATAAGAGAAATGGAGAAAGCAGGACAAAAGAGAGGTTTCATTCTACTCTATGCTTAATGACAGGTTACACACAGCAAACACTAACCGGAGAAATATAATGTACAGCACAGGTCTGTGTGTGTGTGCACGTATGTCAACAAGCTGATCGGTATTCATCTGCATGGATGACTGTGTGTACATAAACACAGTGACAGTTCTGCAATCACATTTATTGATATTCTAGCACCAGTATTGGAAAACATTTTACAGTTTGAACTGTTTTGCTCTCTGGCAGCTCAACACTAACCAGTTAATGAGCTGTTTGGCATTCAAGCAATGACTCATGTTCATGCTGCTGTGTGTGTTATACAGTTTTGTACACACTGATTTATCTCAGCTGACTTGAAGAATCAGTAAATCAGTAGTATCAGTAATCTTGGAAATTTCAGGATATATTTTCCTCTTCAGCTGCACATTTACTATGATGTCTTGAATATAGCCAGCTCAGTGTATTATATGTCAGTGAGCGCACGTCAGGATGCCACTGTCCTCCCCTCCAGGATGTTGCGATGTCGTGACTGCAACAATTAATGCTAATTTACCATTTAACCATCATAGTTTCCTGTGAGTTTCACCAATCATACTGTGCGTGACAATCCCCATACTACTAGGGCTGTGCGATATGACAATATATATCGTGTGACTAGAGAAAAATGTCTATCGTTTCATATTTTTTTAATATTTCATATCGTTGTGATGCAAATTACACTTTTCACAGCAATATTTTTCGGCATTTGGAGTACAGCCTCAGTGTGTGTGGGGGGGGTGTGGGCGTGTTTGTGTTTTAGAACATAACCGCTGTGAAACAATCAGAAAATAACATTTTATTGATCTGATTCACCAGCTTCCTCACTACCAGCGCTCCCTCTCTTCACTCACTCTCTAGCTTGCTTGACCACAGCTGCTCGCTCTCTCTATAGGGAACTGGAATAGGTATCGTTATCGGGATATGAAATGACCTATATCGGGATATGAAATGACCTATATCAGGCCTATACCGGGATATAAAATGACCTATATCGGGATATGAAATGACCTATATTGGGCCTATATCGGAAAATGAAATGACCTGTATCGGGATATGAAATGACCTATATCGGGAAATGAAATGACCTATATCGGGCCTATATCGGGAAATTAAATGACCTGTATCAGGATATGAAATGACCTATATCGGGATATGAAATGACCTATATCGGGATATGAAATGACCTATATCAGGCCTATATCGGGAAATTAAATGACCTGTATCGGGATATGAAATTACCTATATCGGGATATGAGATTTTGGTCATATCGCCCAGCCCTATATCATACTATATAGTACGCCACACAAAGATTTAGTATGTCCCAATACATATGTCAAATGCAGTATGCCCAAAGTACCAGGATGTTCTACTACATCTGGTCTGATTTTCTGGCTATTCTGACCCACAATCCTCTGCACAGCAACGAATGATATGTCACATCAACTGAGCTGCAAACAGATAGAAGCTATCTGGTCCCAATGATGGATGACAACGCATTCAAGTAACTGATGACCAGCTGAATAGCAATAATAGGAATATTAATTGTTTAAGTGAACAAAATAATCATAAATATCACAAAAAACAAAAGGACATAACTGTGAAAATGACGAAGACGGAGAACAGCAGATGTAATTTCACAACTTGTTAGGATCTACAATCTGTGCAGTTGTAACTTTAAAGTTAAACTACACAAAGTAACAACAGCAGAGCTCTCTGGGTTGATGTTCATCTCTGAGAGGGTCAAAGTTCAGGGTGTAACTTTATGAGAAAGTAGTAGTTGTGTACATACAGAGTACATACTTTTTAAGGGCTGCTGCAGTACCTACTAAAAGTACTTAAATTCTGCCATTTAGAACGCACCCATAGCCATCCCCCCGCAAAATGTCCCCAAAGTTACGTCCTTGTTTCTGGCAAACATAAGGAATGGTTATCACGACAGTGACAGCGTTTGAGTAGCCAGACTTTGGTGTCAGTTCTATTGGAGTCAATGGGGCAGGCACTGCATATCACAATTTAGCCCATCATATCTTTGGTGTTTTAACTTTGACTGAAAAATCCTTCCACCAGATTAAAAGACACACATTATGTGATGCTTACTGACGCTTTTTATCTAAATATGCACATTTGTTGTCCTTGTCTCCAAACAGACCATGATTCTGTCCAGGAGAGGCTGAGATGCAGCTGGTGGACAGAGACATGGCCTGTTTTACAGACCAATAACAAGGAAAAGGAATCTTTTTTTAAAACCCATAATTAACCAGGTAAGTACCAGTGAGATAAACTTGAGACCTGGCCAAGAGAGCAGCACACAAAAAGTTACAGCCAAACAACCGCACAATAAAAACATATGAGAGCTTTAATATCAGGCAGAGACCAGTTCACATACTTTCAATCTCTTAGAAGGTTGTTCCAAGTGAGAGGAGCAGAGCACATAAAAGCTTTCTGTCCCAGCTCAGGCCGTGCACTAGGAACAGACAACAAAACTGAGTCTTGTGATCTCAGACTGTAGCTACAGACAGATCTTTGTTCAATCAAAGTACAAATGTACGAAGGGAGTTTATGCAGTATGAGTTTATAAATGAACATCTAGCAGTGACTGAGCCTACGAAAGGTCAAAGATGGCCAACCTGCCCTGGAGTAAAGCGTACAGTGACGATTAATATAAATATAAGGACTGACATGTGCATCGATATGCCGTGCATGTGCTGAGTATGTTTGTATGTCTGTGTTTGTGTGTGCGTCCACTCACAGGTCTACTTGCTCCTGACTGGCGAGATGAGTGACTAACAGCGTGATGTGCAGAGTTGGGACTGGGATCATGGCTTTGGCTAGTCGGGGCTCCTGCTGAAGAATCACCTCTTGGACCTCGGTCACGGCTGAACTGATCTGTCATTGGATACATTTTAAGGTCAATCGGCAGCAACTGTCAGACGCTGTCACACACAGTAACTGATCATTCTCCCTCGTCCTTCACCATCACTCCTTTCTTTCCGAAACTAGGTGAGGGGAAGGATTATAAAGGAGGAGAAAATGGGACAACTTCTTAAGTTTAACATCACAGATGACCATGGGATAATTCAATGTTCATTCAGAGAAACGTTTCAGTCAATAAGCACTAAGATTTAAGTGTCATCATCTGTCAGGTAATTGAATGTTTAATTTTTTTTCTATTAGAGATTTCCTTTGACCAGTTTTACACATGAAATTAATTAATGCGTCTGGAGAGAACAGACTAAAGTCTTCTCCACAAAATAAGAACTCAAATAGTTTCTGAAACAGGTTTTCTTCTCTCTTTCACTATTTCTTGAAGGATCTCACCAGTGTTTTAGGTGTTTTAGCCAATTTACTACACATCTGCATCAATTCACTGCCTACTGTTCAAAGCATACCATCTTTTTAGACTTTTAAATGTCGTTTAACAACCTTCCATGCAGCCAAAAATGTCTATTCATTTTAGTAGTGTGTGAAATCTAACTTGCCAAGACTTAAAACGAGCTTAAGACAATTAAGATAGTCCATCATATTAAAAATGATGTAATGGAGATGGAAGCACAGATTGTTTTGGAAGATCTTTAGAGCAGTTGGTTGAAAAGCAAAAAACACGAATGTTGTCAAAATGATGTTGTGATTTTGATAGCTACTTAGAAATAGAGATAAAAGAATTAAAGGGGAACTTTAGTACGTTTCAACCTGGGCCTTAGTTTCCCATGTTTTTTTGTCTAAGTGATTAACGGAGTCAACAATTTCTGAAATCGGTCCAGTATTGAGCGAGAGGGCTGCAGCTGCAAAACAGGCTGCAATGTAATCCCTATGGGGCAATTGAGCACCGCCAATGTGCGTCTACTACAAGTGCTTGTTTTTGCCAGCGACAGGATCAGACTGTTATTATAAGTGTCTGACAACATTACGGAATGAACCATACAGAGAAATTAAATGTTTTTCTTTACCTTTTGCTGGTCTGTTTGTTAAAGGGGCAATAAAAGGAAATTCATCATTTCTAGATTGAAGACATTAAGAAATTGCTATGTGAAGAACTAGAGATGTAATTTCATCTGGAGTACAGCATGACATCACACACCCTCTCTCTGTGTTGATCTCCAGCCCATTGTTTACAAGCCGGTCCGGCTGCACGTTCATGTACGTTCATGTGAATCCCCCCCCCCTCCTCTCAGAGCCCTTGGCCCTCCCTCCCTGTAAAAGGCTACAGCCAGTGAGCAATGGCAGCGCGTATTTTCGAAGCGAAATGGCGGAGAGCGGAACGAAACGTTCACCTGAAGACGACCAGGATCTGACATTACCTCTAAAGAAACAACGGTCGTTGGCGAAGAAGTTGTCGGATATAGAAAGGGACAGAACCCAGATTAACATTGGCCTTGCATTTCCAAGGTGGAGAGCACTGCGAGAGCTAAAGGGGCTATAATTTGACTCTGAGCTAGCTCTTCTTCTCCTGGACAGGTAACGTTCAGTGACAACATAAAGTCAAATGTCTGTTTTAATTAGTGTTACAGTAACGTTAGGCACATGTTGCTATGTCGATTCAATAAAATTCAATGTTACAATCGTAGCATGGGTTAATGTCCAGAGCTTGAGTTAATAGCGGCTCGGTCCCTGCAATGGGTCAGGTGTTACGGTTGTGTTAGGTGAGTAGCCCGGCAGCCCAGCTAACATTTGCAATTAGCATTGTAAAATGTAGCCCGGCTAAAACATCGCTCTCACTCACGGAGAAGAGTAGGAACATTAGCATTAGCTCCCGGTGTTAGCACTAGCCGGGATCCGGCGATGGCTGGGGGCAGAGGTAGAGGGAGGTGTGGCTCATGACACACTTTGTTTTGGTCTACAAGCAGTGCACAACAGCAAACCTAGCGGTGAAACGATTTTGCTTTTTGCCTTTTTAATGTCTTCAAAAGTCTTGTTCACAGACTTTCTACATTGTCGAAATCTACCAAATATTCAGCCTGACATTAAAAAAGTCTTCGAGATCAGTGGTTCTTAAATGGTGTGCCGTAATGTAAATCCAGGTGTGCCGTGGGATCTTGTGATGACCACACATTATTGCAATATTCAACTGGGCCTGTACAAAAAGTTATGAATGAATTTTTAATTGACTGTATCAGCATGTTGTGCGCACACACTTCCTAATCAAGAGGCAAACTCTACCTAAAGAAATGTAATTTAATTTAAAAAACCTTCACGAGAACTTATTTGTCGCCGTTTGCGCATGGGAATTACAAATGTGTGACACATCACATTATCTTACATTATTTCCCATTTAAATGGATGTGTAATTGGTGCTCTGATGTAATTTTAAAAAGTTTAAGATACATTCTTTAATCATTTTGTTAAATATTTCATGAATAATAGTTGGTTGTCAATTGTTATTTGATATTTGTAAATAAAAACAAACATTTATGTCGTGATAAGATTGATAACACACGTTATGGAGGCTGTTGTGCACAGATGTAAATGCAGGTGTGCCTTGAGATTTTGGCTTGCCCTTTGGTGCCCTGGGCACAAGAAGTTTGAAAACCACTATTCTAGATAACACTAAGCTACACTTTCTGTACTCCAACACAACACACTCTTCCCACCATTTCTCTCACCAACTCTCCAGAATGTGTCCACCGTTGTTTTTCCTGCAACAAGTCACCTCTCAAAGAGAAACAAACAGAGGGGCGAAAGGTCAAGAACAATGTTTGATGTCTTTGTAGGGTCCTTTCCCTTATGTTGTCGGACAACAATCTGAACCTGTCAGTGGCAAAAGCAACCACTTTTAATGAACACAGATTGACGGTGCACAGTTGCCTGTGGTGTTTATACTGCCGCCTGTTTCACCACTTAATAAATAAGTTGATCAACAGAACATTTGTTGCCTAAAACATGGATAGAGAATCTGCAGTTTTGTAGTGACTGGGATAAAATGTGTCTTACCTGTGTGTTGGTGATGGGGATGGAGACAAAATAGTTGGGTCGCTTGCTCTCTTTCTTTTTCTTCTTCTTCTTCTCTGCATCCTCTTCACTGTCCACCTTCCCTCCACTGTCTCCTCTTTTCCTCTTCCTCTTCTTCTGGGCTGACTCTGAGCTGCAGACTGGAGGGAAAGAGAACGCATACTTTACAATACAGACGAAGCCAGCTCACCCCACTGATCTACACTCAGATGCTGGTTTATTAGGTACACCTAGACACCTAGATCTTGCCCATATGCGATGAGCTGAGGCAAAACTTTGAGTAAGTAAATCAGACCTGCCGTCATTAACCTTGTACAGTAGATTGTGAAAGAGTTGTAATTCAAAGAAATGGTAAAAGATAATATTAAGAATATACACACATCCCAGGTCATCCCATGAGGAGGGGCTGGTCAGAGAAAACGGAAGCTCTGACATTAAATTGTCTGAAGGATCGGCTGACTTGAGCTCTTTCTTCATCAATTTCCTCCTCTCCCTCCTCATCTTCCTCCTCGTCTTCTTCTCACTTGATCCTGCTGGAGCTGCCAAGAAAAGAAATAAATCACAATACAACAAACACACATGCCTTATACGTAAGAACAAGAACACAAAATACTCTCTTGTCATTATTCCCTTAAAATACTGATAAGGATCACCTAAAAGCCACTAAAATACAATATATTACGCAGCCCTAATTACAGCAAACACCAGCAAGACCTTCTGAGGCTGTGAGAATGTCCAGCATCACAGAGACTGAATAAGATAACATGAGAAAATATGATTGTGACAGTAAACTAATTTGAGGGTTACTCTGTTTGATTGAAGTTCAGTATTTTATCTGTAGTGTTTGTTATATCCTCGGAGAGCAACAAGAAAAATGGAGAAACCAGGACGGAAGAGAGACGTTATTCTATTCTATCCCAAATGAAAGATGACACATTAACAAACAGCACAGGTCTGTGTGTGTGCGTGCACATCTAATACGTGATCAGTATTCATCTGCATGGATGACTGTGTAAATCAGGGCAGTGACAAATCAATATTGCAATATATGAAGTCTTCTGCAATCACATTTATTGATACTCTAGCACCAGTACTGGAATATATTTTGAACTTTGAACTGTTTTGCTTTCAGGCAGCACAGCCGTCATCAATTAATGAGCTGTTTGGCAGATTAATCGATTAATCTAAGGTCTATAAAATGTAAAAAACTGTGAAAAAATGCTCATCACAATTTACCAGAGCCCAAAGTGACAACTTCGGTTTGCTTTTTTTGTCCAACCCACCGTCCGAAACCTAAAGACTCATCACTTATGATGATAAATGACAATGAAAAGCAGCAAATTCTCACATTCAAGAAACTGAAACCAGCAAATGTTTAACATTTCTGTTTGAACTAATCAATTAATCGACAAATTGTTGCAGCTCCAGAGGAAAATCATTAGGAAATACGATGGTGTATACTATAAAGACACATGGTAAATGGACCTGCCCTTGTATAGCACCTTTCTAGTCATCCAACCACTGCGCAACGAAAGCGCTTTTTTACACTACGAGTCTCACCCATTCACACACACATTCATTCATACACTGGTGGCCGATGCTACCAGCATACAAGGTGCCACACACCGATGGAACAGCCATTGGGAGCAATTTGTGGTTCAGTATCTTGCTCAAGGATACTTCAACATGCAGGTATGCCATGTGATAGAAGTAATAAGCTAATTTAAAGACTGTATTTCTTCGATCACATCACAGTGAGACTCTTAGAAAATGTCCACAATGGACTCTGGGATTAATCACAGACTGGTAAGGAAACTGCGCTTCAGGAGCAGCCTTTCAGGACACTTATAACAGCAAGGTCATCAGGAGGGCCCACAACATCATAAAGGACAGCACACACCCCAACCACCGTCTCTTCAGGACTCTACAGGAGTGAAATCCAGGACAACAAGACTGACCAACAGCTTCTACCCACAGGCCATCAGACTGCCTCCAGATGTCACTGTAGTGTCAAATCTTTTTTTCCAGCATAGAGAGGAAGCCCTGGAGCTTCATCAGGCTTCATCTGCACATCACAAGTATAACCTCCATCCATCCAGTACAAAGCAGCACTGTGTGGTCAAAGAGTTCAATCTCAGGCAGTCAGCTGTGCTCACCTGACACTGTGGAGGCTTCGGTGTCTTGCGGGACCTCCATGGTGACTGCATCCTCCTGACCTGGAATCACCTTCTTCAACTCCTCCTCATATTTTTGACTCCTCTGTCCAACCACACCTTCACCGCCACCCTCCTCCTCATCATCATCATTATCTGAGGCAATGGCAGTGGTCTCTATGCCGTAGGAGATAGTGTCTGGCTGCATATTACACAGTGATAGCTGATGCAGGCAAGACTGTGCCTAAAACAGAGGGGAATGATATAGGCAGGTCACAACCAACTGAAAACTGGGGTGAGGACAGTAACAGAGTTTACTTTAATTTGCTGTCATTTCATTACCTTCAGTGGGAGCTGGTGTGCAGACGGCTTCAGTGCGCTGACCTTAAGACAGTTACTCGTAGATTTGCGAACTAATAGTTCAGTAACAGCAAAACCTCTTTGTAAACACACACTTCTTAAACACGTAGCTCTGATGGGACTCAATAAGACGCGACAGAGGAGCATGACACACACACGTAACAAACTTTAGCTACTGTTGCTAACAGTTGGCTAGTTGAGCAGACATTTCAGTTAACTACAGCCAAACTAGCCGAAACAACAGAGAATATTAACCTACAACTCCCTTCGGGTTAGTTTCCGATGAGACCGCAGGAGAGACAGACTTTGGCTCGCTGTAGCTAACTTCACACCTGTTGAAATCACACAGCCATGCTGCAGAACACCTGCTAAGCTAGCTAACTGTTAGCTAACTTGTGAGCAGCTCATTTAGCAAAACTTCACCGGAATATCATTTTAATAACTTGTGATGATGTTGTTGGTGCAGACAGCTCGCAGGTGGAAGTCTATGTCAGAAAAACGTCCAAAAAAATAACGGGAAAATAACATTAAGCTCCGCAGCACGCGATAACTCGGGATACCGAGTGGAAGCAGCTTCTGTTTGTAAACAGTGGGACATTTCCGGTCTGGCTTTTCAGAGCAAAAGAATGTTTCTCTTTCCAGAATAAAATCGCCAGACCTATTATTTTTTGTCGCAAAAAAAGTAATTATTTACTTTAAGAATTCAAATACGCGTCGGCAAATGTTTTACCGACACGTATTTCAATGCTGGACTTTATTTACACTAATTCAACATCGTAATTACAAAACACCCCTACATCTGCATTTAGACACACTGGAGTCAAGCAGAGTTAAATATATTATTATTGTATCAATATTAATGTATGCTTTTGTAATCAGCCATGCAGAAAAAAACATGTAATTTACTACTTTGATAATGCATGGGGTCTTGAAATGTTTTGGCCCACTGCTAGTCTAAATGTTTCCACACAAAATAGGTGTTGAGGCAAGCTGTGCAAAGGTCTCTTGATTTTTAAAAATTCAAAGCATCAATTAGCAATGTTTGTTGTTGTTATTTATTAATATTATTATTGGTAATGACCAATCATTGATAAAAAAAAAAAAATCTACATGAATTTGGATCCATCTTAAACTATGCATGCCAAAAAATAGGCTCATGGTGTTTAGTCATATATATGAGGTCATCACCAAAAAAAGGACCACAGACATAATTACACCCATAATAACAGTTTATTGAAAGTATTAGGGCTATTAATAATCACACCATACACATGCTTTCTGCAACATAAAAGTACAATAATGTACAGCAAATATGCACTCATGATTTAAAGCAAAAAAACCCTTCATATTTACTCTTTATTTTTGCATCAATTGTTTAATATCTGTCCTAGATTTATACACGAAGTTAATTCTTTAGCTTGTTACCAGGCTATGTGACACTCTTGAATCACTTACTGTTGATTCCAATTTTAATATATACAGAAACAACTAATATAAACTGGAGAACTGAACACTGTATATTTGATTATAGGAAGTGTTTTATCAAAATTAACTTTATATCAACACTCTCCAGAAGGTCTGATGGCCACTGGCAGCTCCAATGTCATTTTTTTTTTGTTTTTTTATGTTGAATGGTTGCATCAAAAACTGTTAAAACACAAGTTACATGATCTAAATGTAGTTATTCCATAGCAGGAAATCAATAGTGAACTCTTTGTTTAGATATTTACACCCACGATTAATATGAATGATAACAACATTAGACCACTCGTCGTTGATCTGATTTTACCACAGAGGATAAAATAATGTTCTCTGATACCTGTGAATGGTCTAAATATATATTTTTTTCTGTTTTATTTTGCTGTTGATGCAATCCGTTACATATAGTTTTACTTGTGGTGTGAACTGGCATAATACCATCATGACCACCACCAACACTAACAACTAATTATGCCTTTTAAAAATGGAAAGAATGTTAGAACGGCCGTTGTTACCACCACCTCCAACAGAAGCACTACCGGGCAAACCGCTTTCAGCACCCACAGCCTGGGCATTTCCACCGGTAACTTCACTTCTACTAATGAAGTCCAGTAATTTGTTTCGTATCTCAGAGGCAGCAGTATTATTTTGCTCACACTTCAGTAATCCACGTTGTGTCTCATGGTAGAAAACGTTGACATGCAACAAAACTCTGCTGTCATCATTCCACGTTCTCATAGGTGTTGTGTACCTGACCTCCCGTGTGTGATGCATCAACACCAGAATGACAGGTTTATCACCTGAGGACACGAAAAGAGAAGAGGAAGAATGAGGTGATCTTTCAAGATATATTTTCCAGCTTAATTGAAGAGTAAAAGTCAAATACTTAAAAAAAGGTTTTTGTCGCAATTCTCAAGAGGGAGTGACAGACTGACCACAAATGAAAGATTACATTTTTTCTTTCTCTTTTCCCAATACATAAATACATATTAACTTTGATTATATAAGTAGAGAACCTTGTAACTCAAAGCTCACAGAATGATAACAGAAGATAAAACAAGTAAGGGAAAATCTTTCCACTTACCTTTAACATCAGCCATGGCTGCCTCAACATCTGACGCAACGCGTGAACTGATGGGGCAGAAGACAAAAGTGACCTGGTAATCCTCAACGCTTCTAGCGGGCTGAATCGGAATCTGAACCTGTTCCTTCACTTTGTCCATCAGCTGCAGATGGGCATCAAAGGTTTTACCAGCGACAACCATCTGGTACACCAGTGTGGCTATAGAGAGAAAAATAGTTGTGCGCATGAGACAAATTTATACATTCACAAGAACTGATTGAAACTTACAGTAGAATAACATTATTCCTGAAAATGTTCTTGCTATGTAGGTCCTTAAAATACTGAGAAGAAAAAGACAGTTTTCAAAAAAATCAACTGTCTGAAGTCGTGTTCATTCAATGTGAACCCTGACTCACTATCATCATACTGAAATAGACTGAGTATAACACTGCTATCAGGAAGGTTATTAGTTAACCTCTCTCTTGAGGATACTGCACTGACACATTAGCACACAGAGATAACGCAGCTAACCTAACTTTTAACTGCTGAATGTCTAATTATCATACACTCACTTTCTGCAAAGTCCTGTGGAGACAAAACGATGAAGGGTTCGCCTAATTAGAAACACAGAGTTGTCAATCAATCAGATGATTTTCTATTCAACAAACTTGGAATTTGATTTCGAGCAGCTGTTGTACAAAAGTCAAAGTCAGATATGATTCCCTAACAAACACTTTAACCCTACTATGCGTTTAGTGAATGATTCACTTATTGGATTAAAGGTTTTTCAGCATCAACTAGAAAAGCACTCAGAGAGTGCAGACCTCCGCCAAGTAGGTGATATTCCCTCCCCCTCTGCATCAGATTTTGCAGCCTGCATCACAATTAAGTTATTTGCATCACTATCATTATTAGGTCATATATGTCTTCACCATGGAGACACTGTGGTGTATTTATTTCATTTTTATTTTGTACTAACACAGAATATAATATGTTTTTTTATATTTTTCACTTTCTTTTTTTCCAACACAGAACATTAATTTCAACTTTAGAATTACAATAATATTTAGCAAGTAGAACAAGATGTGCTTTCCGGCCACCAGATGGCGCTATTTTCACCGTCTTAATTGCTGCTGAGGCTGTCAGACCATAGACTTTATTTATTATTTTATCCACTTTGCTTCAACCGATCACCACCAAAATTTAATCATCTGTTCCTTGTCCCATTAACCACCTTTCCTGAAAAGTTCATCAAAATCCGTTCAAAACTTTTTGAGTTATTTTGCAGACAAACAAACAAACAAACAGACCAACGCCGGCGAAAACATAACCTCCTTGGTGGAGGTAAAAATTATTATTTTAAATGTGTTGATAGACTGGCAGACATAGAAACTAAACATTCAAAGCTTAGGTTATTTTCAGACCTCAGTAGTGCAAAGGAGCGCTTTATTTTGAGTTATAATGGATCTTAAAGTGAATACTACAAATAACATGTATGTGACACCAGAATCAAAATTGCAGAGCTCAACCAAATGATGCACATTAATGCGGCTGGTGCAGTAAACATGAACAAACTTTAACATGAGAAAATCTCACGTCATTTCAGTGTTGAGATTAAGAATGTAAGACTTACTTTGTGGTTGTTGTGCATGGGTAACACTCGTTGGACCACAGTGGTCCAAGTAATCTGCACCTGATGAAGAGTCTGTAACATAAAATGGCATAATTTGGCTCCAAATATTATAGTATATAATTTAAAGGTTCTGTATGCGACATTCAGAACATTACTATAACAGCAAATCATTATTTGCCAGGTAAAGTTATAGTGGACAATGATGGCATCTTAACCAAAGAATAAAGTCACAAACCGTCTGTGTGCGCTGTAATTTGAGCCTCTCTGTGGTTTGTTTTGAGAAACAGGCAAGCTCAGGGGTTTAGTTTTGTTGGAGCCTACGGTAACGACGCTCTGTGACACTTTTTTTCTCTGAGTAAGGATTACAATATGCAGTTCACATAACCCAGCCAAAATGCATTTATTTATATTTTTTTAAACCCTTGAAGATCCACTCATTACTAAAAGTGTATGTCATCCAAGACAGACCATAAAAACTAAAGTCATGGTCAAAGTTGTCACAGTGAAATCTAAGGTGTGTTGATTAATACATGTCGTCAACTAAATACATTTAGTAACGTTACAAGTTAACGTTCCACCTTAAAAGCTGCCGGCAGTCGGCCCAGTGAATTAAGTTATTGTTTTTTCTCAGATTACAGCTGCTGCGAGAGGCAGCAAAACATCCCCTCATTCTGTAATTATAGTTTACTAATATATGTAAAACTCTCCACAGTATGAACAGTGGTTACATGAGCCTCAAAACCAGCCACAACTCAGCCCTGAGCAGAGTGACTGTCATCTGTTGACCAATCAATGGACTGCAGTGTTCACAGCTCCACCTTTTAGTACCAGATCTGTGTGCTAGGTACCTCAACAGAGGGGGGACCAAAAATGGGGACGGTATGGAACTGTTCCATTGGTACCATCTACAACTTCTCACAGTAGAAATGGAAAAAAAGTGTACCGAACTGAACTGTACCATACTGCTTGGTGAAAACAGGACTGAAGTGTCCCACACTCTGGCTTCATTAGCATTGCTCTTTTGTTCAGATGATGATGTTTTGGCCCTGAAGCCTTCTTAAAGATTACAATCACACTTAGTCACCAGCTAGGGCAGCAGTGGCTCAGGAAGTAGAGCGGGTCATCCACTGATTGGAAGATCAGCAATTCGAACCCCGACTCTCCCAGTGAATGGGTTAATTTGGCTCTGTAGTGTAAAAGCACTTTGAGTGGTCGAAATACTAGAAAGGTGCTAACGTTATACAAAGCAAGCTTCCCACTGTGCTCATATTCTGGTTAACACCGATATCGGGATGGCGCTGTCGTGAAAGCGTAGCACCCACCCTCCAGTTCCCCCCAAGTTAAAGCTGGCTCATTCAGCACTGTTGCTATTGTTTAGCACTGTTTTTATAGCTAACACCATTAGCTGCTAGCCACCAGCTCAGCCCCCTCCATGTTGACAACCAGGTACAGACAACTCATATGTTCTGAATTCCACGGAGCCTTCTAAATATCAACTTCACGACTAACACATTGAGTTATAATAGAATCTCAAAGCAAATATACCTCATTAAACATGTAATGATAGTGTAAAGTGGAACAGAGTGAGATTCACCATTTTCTCCTTGTGGATAGACACTGGTTTGGTCATTGAGGGAGTCAACTGGACCAGAGGTGGCTGAGGCACTTGAACCTGACAACAAACATATTAAGTACAACGACATAATGCAATCACTGGCTCCATATATTATACAAAACATATAAACGTGATTAATTTTACATGTGGGAGGGTGGACAGATGTTTACTCTCCAATCAACAGGCCAGTCTGTGAGGATGTATTCTAAACTCAAGATTCACTGACTGGCGATTCCAGATTCAATAAAACTGAACTGACTCTTAGATTGTTTGAGCTTCAATTTTCCCATGATTCTTTTGAACTTAATATGTAACAGAATTAAAATAAATCAACAGAATTATAACGTTTGCCAGATTCGGGCTGTAACGCAGTACTCAACCAAATAAAGAGCACTGCTGTTGTGACAATGAACAAACATTAACATGGGAAAATCTTCTGGGTCATGCAAGTATGAAGAGGAGGAGAGTTAGATTTACATATTAGTCTTTGTGGATGGTTACCAGGTGGGCAAATAAAAGAAATCCATTGAAGAACACTGTTCGAGATTCCTGTGCCTGGCAAATCACATAAAATGGCACTCAGTGACTCCAAATCTTATAAAGCACAATTTAAAGGGAAATTTCGGTTTATTTCAACCTGTCTCCTATCGTCCTAAATTTGTTTCAAGTGACTAGTGACATAAAAATAATAGTTAGCATGTTAGCCGTTAGCCTAGATTCAGGCGGGGCACATAGTAGCGTCAGACCTGTTAAAACGTAAGTGAACGGGCATACTTAAAGTGAAAAGTTAGTCCACTAAACAAGCGTTTATTCCACAAAGATCGCTCATATCGTTAGGATAAATGTCAGAGAACATAGAAAACGACATATAAACGTGTTGTCTTACCTTACCGGTGTACTGCCATGTTTGTTTACCATTTAGCTCTGCTTTCCAAAGCGCGGCCGAAATTTCGCGATAACAAGCAGCGATCTCATACTGTGAAATCTCGCGAGAACAAGCAGCAACAGCTGGACGGCATCAACGGACAGTAGCCTGAAAAGTTCATTCATTTATTTTATGAATGATTTATAGAGTAATGGCTGACTTTTTGCCAGACTTTGACTTTGTGGGGGAGGAATTTGATTTTGCATGTCATTTTTTAAATGTTCTCTGACATTTATCCTAACTATATGAGGCGGTCTTTGTAGAAAAAAAGCTTGTTTAGTGGACTAACTTTGCACTTGAAGTATGCCCTTTCACTCACTGTTTTAACTGGTCTGACGCTACTAGGTGCGCCCCGGCTGTATCTAGGCTATTTTAACTGGTCTGACGCTACTAGGTGCGCCCCGGCTGTATCTAGGCTAATGGCTAACATGCTAACTATTATTTTTATGTCACTATTCACTTGAAACAAATTTAGGGCGATAGGAGACAGGTTGAAATAAACTGAAATTTCCCTTTAAGAACAATCTCCAAAAGAAACTTTAACTCTGAGTCATAATGTCATGAGAGTGTGAAGAAGAAAAAAGTCAGACTCACCTCGTTCTCCTTGTGGATGGCTACCAGGTGATGTCATCATTTGATCACTGCTGTCAGAGGCATCTGTAAGTCACATAAAATGTTGTTAATGCACTTAGTGACACATAAACCTATAATTAAGCAATATCACACGAGAGGGAGTGATGTTGTACTGTGATATTGTCACGGCTGTGATTCGGTCGTAGGCACGAGGCCGCAGGTTCAACAGTTAAATAAGCAAGGCTGATTAAGAAATGTTGAAAAATGAGGACAAAATAGATAATTTAAGCATTTTATTTGTCTTCCGCCAACAAAAATAGTTCCCTCAGGACTCCGCTGTCACCGTTGCTATGTAACGCAGACATGGTGCGCCAGGCACTTACTCTTTATACACATTTATCTGCACGTTTCCACTAATTGTGCAGCCGGTGAAATAAGTCGCTGGTGACTGCATGGTGGACTGTCGCTTCACAGGCACAGCCGACTCTGCCTTCTGATCTGACAGTATGTTGCTTTTCTCCAAGTCATTGAGCTCCGCTGATGAAACACTGACAAACCTGGATGTGTGCTCAGATGGATTCAGCTTCTCCTCTCCCTCATCTTCCTCTGATGACCATTCATAGTTCAATTCAAAACTTATTTTAGGAAATAAATCCATATTTTTGGCTGTTTGACAGTGGATGAATTAATTAGCCTACAACGCAACTGCTGACCTAACTGACACTAACCGTCAGTTTTGATTTGATTGTTGATTGCAATCAGCTGTGAGGCGGAGTGATACATACACAGTGAAATAACCGTGATGTTGTACTCCAATATCATCACGGTTTTACTGTCTCTCGACCAATCAGATTGCAGGGCCGGAACTAACTGTTGTATAATACTGTATCTAATTCAATAATCAACTCCAAAAGAGACTTTCATTTTGAATTATAAGGCAACATTCACCTCGTGCTACTTGTTGATGGCCAGCAGGTTGGCCACTGTAGAGCGTCAGTGGATCATGACGGGCTGATATCTGGTCCGGCTGTTTTGTACCATATTCTTCCAGAAGATTGATGTGAGCGTCAAGGAAACTCTGGACATTATCCATTTGAGACTTCATGTCCTTCAGGATTTGGAGGTAATCCACCAAGACTCCATTGTTGGTTAGAGCATCTGTAGGGAGAGAATCAGGTTGTGCTCGTTAGAATCTGGATGGTAGTATAAAGACAGTTATTAATGTATACATTTGTATTTTCATTCAGTCATCTACCACAAATTCAACATCTTTCGGGCTATGAGGATTATTTAACGGGCCAGTTTGGAGCATATGACTCAGAGTCTGTGGTGGGATCATGTGCCCACCATCCTCAACATGGATTAGGCTTAATCGGCGGCTAAGTAGGTTGGCTATGCTAACAAGTAAACATGCCGATAGACTAGAATACTAGCATGTTAGCTTGCTAATTAGGTAGGCCATGTTAACGAGTAAACTTGCCAATAGTTTAGCATATTAGCAAGTTAGCTGCTAAGTCTATGCAAACAAGTAAGTTTGCCAGTAGGCTAAAATATTGTGTTGATTCAGAACTATCACTGACATGTTGATCCTAGATAGATTTGCTGATGTTAATCTACGATCATCACTGCTAAATTGATGTCGACACAATACAGAATCAGCGTGACTATGATGGTCCCGGATCAACATAATATCCAGAGTCAACATGATAGTGTGGTCCTGGATCAACACAAGCACTGCAATCTTGCAAAAAAAAAAAAAAAAAAGTTATTTTATTGCCTGTAAATAAGGAGGGAAAATGTGTTAATTGCAGGTATTTGCAACTGAAAAAATGATATTACCCTTAATCTTTGTTAGTGAACAATATTCTAGCCTATTGGCAAGCTCACTTGTTAGCATCGACTACCAAGGTAGCAAGCTAACTGGCTAATATTCTAATCTAATGGCAAGCTTACTCGTTAACATAGCCTACCTAACTAGCAAGCTAATACTCGCACATATTCTAGCCTATTGGCAAGTTTACTTGTAGTGAACAAGCTAACTCCCTGATATTCTAGCTTATCCACCTTTTTTTAAGTAAATAGTGCTCAACTTCCGTGTTTTTGTGCATGACTTCCGGTCAGCCGCTTTCCCTCATGCTTTCCCCTACTGGAGCTAATGTTGCAAGCTATTTTTTTTCAATTTTCAATTGTTTGTCAATAAGTAAGTTAGTTAGTTAGTCTGTGTATTTTATATAGATAACTGTGGCCACGTTTCTGTTATCCGGTAATTGCCGGTAAAAATAATTCCCTCTAAACGCGGATAATTCGCACGTCAATCAAAAACTATGAACCCAAAAAGCACAATCTATTCCAAGTGAGACAAACTGCTTGATCCCTGTCTCCAGTGTACCAGCAGAGAACCTGCAGAACCGAATCAGCGAAAGAACACACCGGGCTACACAGCCTCTCTACCTGAGCAGCTGAAGCTGCGGCTCGCACCCATGACACACAGACACACAGATGGTGCTTCTGCATGCCAGCCAAACATGTGCGCAACTGTGAGAAATAAATATGTGAGGTGTATGCTGCCGCAACTGTGAGAAATAAATATGTGAGGTGTATGCTGCTTTTCAATCTTTTTTTCCCTTTTCTTTCTTTCTTTCTTTCTTTCTTTCTGTCAGCGAGATACACTCCTAACACAGGACGGGCTGTTTTTATTGACTGAGTTGATTATTAAGCCATAGTGATGCGTAGGGGTGTAACGATACATCGATCCACATCGATACATCGATTCATTGATTAACGATCTGATTATATCGATGCAAAATGAAAAAATTGATACATATCGTCATCTTAAAGATACACATTTATTTTGAAATTCACATAGCACGTCTGTGTCACCATTTCTGGGCAAGCGCGCCTCCGCTCAAACAACAAACAGAGCTCAGAAATAAATCAAATCATATTCTAGTTGTTTTTGTGAGTTGATGTAAATGATTGTGTTAGATGGGCATATGATATCGCGTCATATCGATCGCAGGCTGAATCGAATCGAATCAAAATTGTATTGTGACAGACTTTGTGATATCGGCAAACATCGTATCGTCATCCAATCAAATCGATATAATATCGTATCGTGATGAAGCTGGTGATTTACACCCCTAGTGATGCACGGATCGGCTCTGATAGCACCCGAATCAGGATGTACGCATCAACCAACCCTGCCATTACAACATGATTGAGCTAGCAAAGCAGTTTTGTGTTGCTATGTGTGGTATTTATTCAGTTTTGGGAATTCACGATGTCTAGAAAGCATCAGTGGCTGCAGCTGACAGGGACGGCTACAACTAGCAGCAAAGCTAACGTCAGGACGTCATCTGTTAAAAGCCTCCCGTTGTCGGATACGACATGAAACTACTCCAGTTAGCTCAATCATGTTTTAACTAAGATATCTGCTGGAAAAAATGTTTTTTTCACGGACTGTTTATAGAGTTATTGAGTTATTGTTTTATTACAGACAACCCTAACGGCTAACAGCTAACGGTTAGCCCAGCTACGATAACCATATTAATTACACACAGAAATAGTAATGTTTGTTCAGTCATTGTGTTTATAGACTTTACAAACATCAGATTAGTCTAAACGGTGATATAGTGACGTGAAAAATGTGATATATATATAGATATAACTAAACTCAACAAGGTAAACAACAAGGCGATTCCCATACAGTGGTCAAGAGTGCTGGACCAGAAGTGTCGCACAAAAAAACGGAAGCTGGCTGCGTTCTGATTTGCCTCCGTGTTTCTGTGAAAAATAAGGTGAATTGGCAAGCTTACTTGTAGTGAACAAGCTAACTCCCTGATAATCTAGCCTATTGGCAAGCTTACTGGTTAGCCTAGCCTACCAAGGTAGCAGGCTAACTGGCTAATATTCTAGCCTATTGGCAAGCCTAATTGTTAGCATAGCCTACCTAGTTAGCAAGCTGACTTGCTGATATTCTAGCCTATTGGCATGCTTACTTGTTAGCTTAGCCTAACTACTTCGCAAGCAAACTCACTAACCCTGCAGTAGCTTATAAGGTTATTATTTGCTAATACTACTGAGGATGTTGTTCAATTGTATTAACTTCTTGGGAAACTGGCTTAGCTCTGAAGAGACACAAAGGAATTTTGAAAGAAGCACAGGGGCAGCACACTGATGATGTCAGAGGTTGACTGCAATGTTGGTCCAGGAATGCGATGTGGGATGTTGATCCAGGAGCATGTCCTACTTGCAAAATCAAGTCATGCAGATACACACACAGGGACTCACACACACTAATGTGCATGTGCAGCCAGATTTTCTATGACAGCTGCAAACAGAGCAGCTCAGATTTCAACACCCACAGAGGAAGTATGACTCCATCCTCTAATCTGGACACCATTACTCCACTTTATGTACCAAATAACGCTCTGAATGTCGCATACAGTTCCTTTAAATTTGTATTATTTCTTTCTCTATTGTCTATATGTTATATTTTATCCCAATGTTATAACTTCAGCTAAGACCTTTTAACAAATCTAATGAGCCTGGAATCTAAGACTGTCATTGCCTACAGTTGCCTCTCTGTGATTGTTGTGCATGTGACAATAAAGAACTTGAACTTGAAGAATTACATCTTGTGCCTCCACTATCATGAACCCAAAAAAAAAAACAGCTATTCAATTTGAAAGTGAAAGTAACAGCTGGCATGACTGTGCATACCTCTGAAAGACTGATCTGGGATGAACTCCTTAATTTCTCTCAGCAGCTTTTCAACTGGTTCCTGAAACAAAAATATTACATTACATTTGACGTGTACAGTTCCCAGTGACTTGTTTCTATCCATGTTGTCTTTATTTAAATCTCTCTAATCACATTTCAACCTATCAGCTCACCTGTTTGTGTATGATATCAAAGATGGCCCTCCTCCGTTTGAATTGCTCAGCTCCAGGGAACAGCTCATGCAGATCCTGTCGAGTCAGTGACTTCAGGTCCTTGACGGTGTTTAAGTTAGCCTCTGAAACACCAGGTGTGATGTTGGGTGAGCAACACTGGCAACATTTGGGGTTAAATTCAGTTCACCACATTTTATTTTCTAACAGGGAAACAGTTGTTTATGTTTCCAGCTAGTAAAACTGAAGCCACATCCTGTAACTATGTTCATCGTTTATTTACAATCATCTGCTTTAAGAAAAAAACACCACTTACTTTTCAACACATCAGCTGCTCCTTTGTCGTCGCGCATTATTTCCTTCAGTATTAGTGACATGACTTCACCTGTAGAAAAAGGCACATTTATTTCCATGTATAACCTAAACTGTAGGCCTATCTGCCTTGTGACAGATACACCTGGTGTGTAGATAAGCTGAGGTCCGAAGAACGAGAGAGAAAATGGAAAGAGACACACAAACCTTTGAGCTGATCGAGTCACACGATGGATGATTTGGTGTCAGTAAGTATCAGCTGTTACTGAAGTCAGCTGTCAGATATAAATAAAAGTATCTTAGGTCGTATCTCCGTTCGACTGTCGTGGGTATAACGCAGCAGTTTTTACAGAGAACAGAAAGTGAAACTTAGAGAAAGGGATTGTTACTGACGTGATGACGTCACGACGCTTCAAACGCTCATTGATTGAGCGAGAGCCGACTTTATATTCATACCTATCTATTTTTATTCTTATTTCTGTTTTCATATGTCTATTTTTAATAGACATGTACTCAAGGGCTCTGGTCCATTTAAATTTATATCTATATTTTATATTCTACATTTTATATTTACTTTTTAATATTTATATTTATATTTTTTAAATGTATATCTATATATATATATTTTTTCATATATTTTTAAAAGATATGTACTCAAGAGCTCTGGTCCAGCCCAGAGCCGCAGGGTAAACATTTATATTTATATTTACATTTTATATTTTCCATTTTATATTTATATTTTTCAATAGACATGTGCTCAGTGGGCTCTGGTCCCGCCCAGAGCCACCGAATAGATTGGAATTTATATTTAAATTTCAGATTTTACATTTTATATTTTATGTTTCATTTTTTATATATTATTTTTTTAAATTTATATTTTTTAATAGACATGTAATAAAGGGCTCTGGTCCCACCCTGTTCAAGCATACATCTCTGGGACTGAATAAAAATATAACTGACAAAAAAAAAAGTTTCCAAAGAATTATGGGAAAAGCTTTCATGAATTATTCCCCCTTTTTCTGAAATGACAAGGGATAATAATTTGGGGAAAAATATGAGATTATTATCTCATTAATTCAGGAAAACAGGAGTAGTTTTTAAAACCCATGAAAACTGTTCTTACAATTCTGAGATAATAATTTTAACAATTTAGGATTTGTTTTTCGTGTGAAAGCATTACACTTTCACAGTACTGTACGTGTATTTCTTTTTTTTTTTAATATTCATCATTTCACATTTCCTTGAAAACATTCAGACAACAGTATGAGAGAACATGACTGAAGATCAGAGAATAAGGAACATCAAAGAGATAGACAGACAATGCCAGGGGTTACAAACAAATTGTGGTACAGCAAACCAAAAATAAATGAACACTATTATAAAGGCTTTCACAGCTTTTCTATTGCTTGAGGTTTATAGTCTTGATGTAGGATTCTGCTTCTTTTTTTAAAGGTAAAGAAAGAGGGTTTGATTTTTAATACCTTAAATGTATGGGCATGAAACTAACTGTATGTGTAGTTGTTACACATATCTTTAATCATTACATATAGCTGCTGGTGTTTAGAATCAAAATCCTACGATACTTATTATCTATATGTCAGACTTTATTTACACCAGAAAAAAAGTGCCTCAACTGTACATTTACTCAGCAAAATTCACATCATGGACTTTGGTTCACTCCCTTTGACGTCCAGGCTGCAGCTCATTACAGCAGACAGTGCTTTGTCACTATAGATTCTTCCAGCTGTGCACCACAGCCTCAAAGTGGCACCAACGTGTGACTACACAGTATATAGCAAAGCCAGCAGGGGGCAGCACTGCACAGCTTTTCTCACCACACTGCAACACCTTAACCTGCTCATACAGTTCATGTAAGTCAGTGTCATCTGGCTTCACTTACTTTAACACACTTGTTGACATTTTGTTAAATGATCTTCTCTGTGTGGGTGCATTAATAATTATTGGGTGCCAACAACAACAGTAATGATACTAAACTTTTTGGCCTATCTAGGCACTGATTACATTATAAAAACAGGATTTAGGAAGTCTTACAGTGGAACAGACACAACCAGGGCCCTGATGAAGACCTAGAGTCGATATACGTTGGTCTGTTAGATCATTTAAAGGACAAAACATATCAGATAATTTCACCTAAAGGCGGAGTGCCTTTCCATAGTTGTCTGCTTCACTTCAGGACTTCCTGGATGCTGTTTTTTGCTACACATTCTCACTCGACCTCGTCACATATTGACCTTTGGTTCCATGTCCACAGACGACGTGCAAGGTACCCTGGGTGCGTTGGATGTAGACGTTCTGGGACGCCGTGTCAAGTTCGGCCTGTTACATGCATTGTCTTCTTTCAAGATACACTTATGTTTTCACAGGAAATTTACCGTTTACATGCAGTCTCTTTCAAAATAAATGCACTATGTCGGTACAGTGCCACACATGGTTGGGTTTAGGCAACAAAGGTCATGGTTAGGTTTTGGAAAAAGGTGAAAGTCGGTGTTTGTTGGACCCATCTACCACCTGCCTCAACTTTCGTCCTTTTCCCTCTGACATGTGTATCATCATGCCAACGTTAAAGGACGCCTTTTTTCGTTGGTTTCTGACGCTGCAAGTCACTGCCCAAGTGCCATGTTTCAACAACATCAGAGTGAGATCAGGTTATTTTTTGCACATACTTGCCTCACCAATGAGCAGTGTCTCCATCCTTCCATTGTAAACTAACACAACATTATATTTATCAGTAAATGGGGATGTGTTCTTGTCCGTAAGAATTTTAATCTCTCATTAAAGTTTGAGATCAGAAAGACAGAATCAGACAATATCTTTAATGTTGCATGGTCATAATAACTAAAGAAGACAAGTTTCTGGTGTGGAGCAAAGTTACAATCTAAGCACACTGCCCTTTATGGTGTGTGTGTGTGTGTGTACTGTGTGTGTAGGCTATGTATGCCTGAAACTTTGGGCCTCTCAGAGGGAGTAACACAAACAACAGTTGGCTCAACTTGACATGATGTTCTCCCCCCAGACAAGCTTGAAACATGAAGAAAAGTGTTTGTCTGTTGTGTCCGGTGTGATTCACCTGTTTGTCTGCAGGTGTTGGAGGCTAAGTCTCGTCTCGGAGCAGACACTGCTGGCAGACACTGACAGAAGGTGAAGTGTTTTTCTCAGCCGTGTGTCTTTCTGCAGGGGGTGAGACAGCTCCTGGTGGCTCTGCTTAGTCTCCTTCATGTATGACGGTGGAATAAAAGACAGTTTTGGTGTGGAGCCGACTGTGTAACATAGCGCTGTCTGTGTAATGACATGCAAAGACTGTTGGAGACAGTGGAAGTGTGCGACTACTCCAACAGCTTAAGAGGAGCAGCTGAGATGGTTTTGATATCAGATTCAGTCTTTTGAAGCCTCTTCAGTGGCATCTTTGAACAGAAGAAAAATTAATCATGTCAATAGAGGGATTAAAGCTTGGTTTGCAATGTTTAAAGCAGTCTTTCAGTCTTTGTGGCTTTAATTAATGTATGAATATAAAGTTGAGGCAGTAGATTTCAACACACAGGCATGTAACACTGATCCAGATGTACAGGAGGTTTTTACCTGACAAGAACGAAAGTTGGTGGGATGGTGGATGAGTCCAACAAACTTTCACCAGGGAGAATGGTGTTTGTGTCTTGTAGGATTCTAAAGCCAAACCCTGTTCTTTTTTCCTAAACCCAACCATTTGTTTTTGTTGTTGGAGTAAAAAAAACTTCAATTCACAATGTTGTACAGTCATAGAGACTGTATGTTAATGGTCAATTTCCTGTGAAGTGTATTTTGAAAGAAGACAATGCATGTTACAGGCAGAACTTGACATGGTGTCCCAGAACGTCAACAACCAACGCACCCAGGGTACCTTTTTACGTCGCATGTGTGTTGGCTAACTACAGTGACCATCACGAAAATGTTAAAAAACAAATGTCCCTATCTAGAGCAGGTATTTATTTTGACCATTCTGGGCTACAAACATGATGGTGCAACATGATGATCTCCGTAGACAAGGATTCGCTCCCTGTGTACATAAAAACGAGTCATTCTAAGATATCAAAAAGACAATGGTTTTCATTTTCAGGTGATTATAGAAAACATACTTATTATGTTTCATTTCTGCCAATATATCTCCCTAAATCCTACAAACTGGACCTTTAAAGAAAGTAATCAACTGGGGAAGTTTAATGGTGATATCTAGAAGTTAAATTTTTTACCCTATTCGCCCATAGTGTTTTATTTATTGTCTAAAAATGTATGGAGATTCACAATATCTTTAAATGAGTTTACTCTCATTCTGAGCCACAAATCCCCACTTCAGTAGCACTTACACACCAAACTTTCCAGTCTGTTACTCCTGTCTATATTCTGAAGCTTTCCACGGAAGTGTTTGTTCATATATCATTCATAGCCTGATTAATATAACATGTTATTCCTATAAACATTGCAAAAAAATGATTTTTTCATGGCTGTTGACAGTATTTGATACAAAGAGAAATAAAAAAATTCCCCCAATATGTCAACACAGTGAAACAAGAATTTTGAACCTGGAATCATCCAATGGTCAGATTAAAGTTGTGGAAATGTACAAAAATCAGCCCATTTAATTAGATAACGAATCATTTGCATATTTAAACCTTTTTTTTTTTTTTTTTTTTTAATTCACCTGTAGCATCTCCCTTTAACCACACATATCGGTTCAGTGGTCTATTTTTACAAGCAATGGCAAACATTAGCCAGAAGATGGTAATCAGATATCAGAAGTCCATCTGTTGGATTCAGAGGATGCAGGAATATAAATAGAGAAGTTTGAGGGGATGATTTGGCCTCCAGCCTGACTTTTAGATCATGCCAGCTCTGCAGTGCATCAGCAGATTTGAGGACGGAGCCAACAGTTAACACAAACAGATGTCTCAGTCCTACTTCCTGATCTCATTTACGACTATCAAGATTATATCAAACATGTTTGATTCTGGGTAAGAGGCTAAAGATTTATTTATGGAGCCTTTTTTTCTTTTCTAAACAAAAGTGCTTCACAATAAAAGCCTCCAGCACAATATATCAAGCCTGCAGGAGAGTTACAGACATGAGAGCAACACAGACAAAACTAACTTTAAACAAAAGAGACTGAGAGAATCATGACAAGTTTTTTTTAATGCTATCTGACTGTGATAATATATTAGTGACGGGTAAAGTATTCCAAGATTTATAATAATAAAGCACACACAAGGCAGCAAATCACAGTCAACACATGATAAAATCAATTAAAGGCAGATAAAACGAATTCCAGCAGGACACAATAAATAATTGGGTCAAATACATGAAAATAAAATAAAATAAAAGGTGTTCAAGGTCTGTTTTAAAATCAGCTGAGGTTTTGTTGTCTTTGCAACAAAAGCCCTCTGTTTGAGAATCTCAATCCACGTACAGACATGACTGTTACTTAAAGGTCAGAAATAAGAGTGAGGCCATGAAGGACAAAAAGGCTGTTGTCATAATCAAAGCACGGGGAGATAAAAGCATGTGAAATGGCTTCTCTGTTTTTTCAAAAAGATTGGACTTTTGAAATATGTCTTAGATGATAAAAGCGCAATTATGCAAGCTTTGTGGTATAATGCTGAGCACTTAAAGGGGGCCTATTATCCTTTTCCCTATTTCCTGTCATATATTTATCTACAATGTTAGGATGTCGGATATTCTCGTTAAATGTGGCTTAAGTTTAAAATAATGAGGTAAAAGCATATAGAAGTAATCCCTTTGAGTTAACACCTTCAAAATGTTCTGAATATTCTGCTTCTAACAGTTTTTTCTACTTTAGCAACAAGCTTACGTCAGCCCGTGACAGATGACAGATTTATATGCCATCTGCTTCAGGCACTCTCCCGCAAGTGTTTACATTAAAGTATATAAAGTATATAAAAAGTTTTTAAATACACTGCTACATGTAGCTACATGCTAACATCGGGGAAACATGTAATCTTGTGCTGTGTCTCAAATCACGTACTTCTTACACTTAATATTTTGAGTGCATAAGTGTGTTTACACTGAGAAGTATGGAAAAATGCAGTGCATTATGAGTACCCGGATGGTGCACTCAAAACGGTCAAAAAGTTGAATGTTGAATATGAACACTTCTCGCCCTCAATGGTCGCCTTCTTGGATACATAGCAGAAGGGGAGGGACCACTTTTCAAACTGGAAATAGCGGCCAAGGACTGTGTGATCGTGAACGTCGCTGCATTGTACAAATACATGTGTTTTTTGCACTAAGCACCACTATACTGTTGTCGAATATAAGCCAGCAGTATGTTTATTGGGTTAATTTAGCAGTCTGTAATGATTTGGTACCGCGAACGATAACGCGAATGCTAATGCTAGTTTGCTAACTAGCTAATTTGTGGTCGTCATTTCCGGTGAGTGCACAACGGCCATGTTTGGTTTGAGACAACACTACCCTGTCGAAATTCACGCACTATGGCAATGAGTACATAGTGCATATAATATACTACATAGAAGTGTACTAACGGAAGTATGTGATTTGAGACACACCATTGGTTGCTGATGTTGTTAATTTCTCCCCGATTTTATATCATATTCCTGCTGGAACATGTCAGGTTTCAAAGATTTTGGTTTAGAGGCTTTCGGTGATTTTTCACAGTGGAAGGTGCTGCTATACTCTGTTACAGCCATTCCTATCTGTGTATACAATGCTACATGTAGCTACATGCTAACATCAGGGACACATGTAATCTTGTTTGCCCATGTTGTTAATTCCTCCTCAGTTCTATGTCATATTCCTGCAGTAACATGTCTGGTTGTGAAGATTTTGGTAAAGAAGCTGGTACTGGTGATTTTTCATCTGAGAAAACAGTGCCATACTCTGTTACATTCATTACCCATCTGCAAGCACACTACTACATGTAGCTACATGCTAACATCAGGGAAACATGTAATCTTGGTTGCTGATGTTGTTACCTTCTCCCTACTTTCTTATCATATTCCTTGTCTGTGAATACAATGCTACATGTAGCTACATGCTAACATCAGGGACACATGTAATCTTGTCTGACCATGTTGTTATTTTTTTCTCAGTTCTGTGTCACATTCCCGCAGTAACATGTCCAGTTGTGAAGATTTGGTTTAGAAGCTTGTACTGCTGATTTTTCATAACAGAAAATGGCGCTATACTATATGTAGCTACATGCTAACATCAGGGACACATGTAATCTTGGTTGCAGATGTTGTTACTTTCCCCTAGATTTCTGATGATATTCCTGCTAGAACATGTTGGTTTGTTTCAAAGCTTTAATTGGGGAATTTTTAAGGCAGAAAGTGCCGTTATTCTATACTCCTTTACAATCATTCTCCAGCTGCAGGTACACTGCTACATGTAGCTACAACCTAACATCAGGGACACATGTAATCTTGATGGCCAGTGTTGTTAATTTCTCCCAGATTTCTGATCATATTCCAGTTGGAACATGTCCGGTTGTGTTTACAAGCTTTAATTGGTGATTTAATTTTATTTTTTACAGTAGAAAGTGCCACTATTCTCCTTTAGAGTCATTCCCCTGCTGCAAGTACTGCTACATATAGCTACATGCTAACATCAGAGAAACATAATCTTGGTAGCTGATGTTGTTAACTTCTCCCAGATTTTTGAACATATTCCTGCTGGAACATGTCCGGCTGTGAAGATTTATGTTAAGGTGCTATTATTTGTGATATTCCATGGTATAAAGTGCGGCTATACCCCATTACATTCAAATTCTGGCAGCAATGATGTTGCAGAGTCACTGAGATATTAAAGACCTAAATATGCTGGCCAATCAGAGCAGACTGGGCTTTTTCAAGAGGGGGCCTTAAAGAGACAGGTGCTTAAATGGAGCGTTTCAGACAGAGGGTGAATACAGGTGTTTCAGCACAGACTGTGTGGAAAATAAAGAGTTTTTTGAACATTAAAGCATGTAAACATGTTCTAGTAGAAACCCAAAATACAAGTTTGAACCTGAAAATGGGCATAATAGGTCCCCTCTAAATTACTTATGACATTTGCTGTCTTTGCCCTGCATATATGATCACACCATTTTAATCTGAGGGCAAGACAATTCAGAAATGTACTCAGGGGCCTTATCGTATATGTGTCTGTTTACAATTGTCAAGACTCCTATTTGGTCAAATCTGCCATGACTCTTAGGAGGTGACATCAACAGCAACGCACATCTGAGTGCACACATCCACTGGCAAAACTGTCTTCTTTTAGGATCACTCTTTGTTTGTTGAGTTAATATCATATCCTCTGCCTGCTCCGTCATCCATGCTACTGCACAGAGTTGATTTTGGATGCTGGAACACAAAAGTAAATACAAAGCAAATTGACACTGGCAGAAATGTTTGTGGATGGACTTAGAATTTGACAGCATGATCAGAGATATCAGACTCTTGTTTGTTTTGGATTGAGTCATGATGACAAGATTATATACATTGTGAAGCCCCTTGTGTGCACTTCAGTTACTCTGCTCAACAGCAGTGAAGTGAAAACAGCAGCATAGAGGCAAATAATGTAACAGGTGTGGGTGTTTGTCTGTCACAGTCCCAGATACAGTATTTTGGCAACAGCAACAGCATCTGAGATGAAAGTGGGGTAGAAAAATGTTTACCTAATAATATTCCTTCCGGGAGGTGGAATCGAGTTGCAAGACAACAAAACAACAGAAACTAAAGGAATAGAAGATAAAATGGACGACTTATTGAACTATGGCTTCCATAGCAGTTGGTTTACTGGAGGAAGTTTGTTTTGTTATTTATTACCATGGCCGACGAGAGCAAATGCACTACAACGGCCCAAAACATTTCCATTCGGAGAAACAATGCCAATTTAAAAACAAATACAATGGAAACAAATGAAAGCTGCAAATGAAAAAAACAATGCAAACTGAATGCAACAAAAGGATGCTATATATCCAGTCAACATAACCGAAGTTCTCCAGGCCTCGAGGTGAAGCTAGAAAAAGATTTGGTATGTCCCAATATGTAGTGTGTCAAATGAAGCTCTAGCGAAAGTTCTCATCCTACCATTCACTACTTGCACACATGCTCACTCACTGTCTCTAGGTGTAATTGTTCTGGGTCTGTCAATTGAGTCATTGAGTTTGCATGTTCTCCTGTGTCAGTGTAGGTTTTCTCTGGGTATTTTGGCTTCCCCCCACAGTCCAAAGACATACAGGTGACACTAAATTGGTCGTAGATGTGAATGTGAGCATGAATGGTTGTCTGTCTAGATGTGTTAAGCTGGATTTAAACTTGTGCAGCAGACACAACGCTGTAGTCTACGCATGTCACCCACACCGTTGTGAGCATTTATACTTGTGTGGTGGTGTGTCTGTGTCACTCTGCAGTTACACCTCTAAAACATTAGTCGGCAGCAGGGTTTCTGTGAAGTGCTGTAAAGTTTAGTTGGTTCAAAACACACATTAAACACACATTAAACATGGCTTAATAGAGACACTTTCAAACACAAGTACACAAATCAGCTTCACTATAACTCGCAGGATTCACAGACAAGCACTCGTCTTTATCTGGACACATTTTTCCCACAAATACAACATGCTAATGTTTTTAGCACAAGCCTATGGTATTTTACATTGTATAAATTAGCCTAGCAGCTAGCAGACTTTTCCTGTACTCATGAAGCCAGGGACAACAGCAACATTTAACAAAGGTAACGGTACATAATTTGGCTCCATTACAACTCACAAGGTTCACTGACAAAACAGCTGTCTTATACGTTTTCCAAACAAATATAACATGCTAACGTTATTAACACAAGCCTATGGCATTTTCCATTGTATATATTAGCCTAGCTATGAGCAGAGATTTCCTCTGCTCATATGAAGCCAGGATAAATCACACACAAGACTTAAAATGCTATTTTTGTGGAGGCTTTATTGTCTTCACAATTTATTGTTTCTTATCTGTGAAATTAAAGTAAAAATAAGCTTCGTTTCCACTGAGGGAAATGGTTTCAGCTTACAAAAATAGAGAGGAGGTCTGCGGCGCCGCAACGTGTATTTACATTTTTTGGGAAGTGCACGTCAGGTTACAGCACAGGCTCCATGTTGACGCAGAGCCTGTGCAGAAGTATAAATTCTGCCTTAGATCTGTGATCTGGTGATCTGTCCAGGGTGTACCCTGTCTCTTGCCATGTCAGCTGGGATAGGCTCCAGCCCCCCCATTACCCCCAACAGGATAAGCGGTTAAAGAAAATAAATGAATGAATGAACTAGCTGTAATCCTGCTGCTGTTTTATAATTGTTTATTGTTGTTTCTGAAGCTGCAGAGTGTTACTCCTAATGGAAATGTTTGGGCCATTGTAATGCATTTGCTTTTGTCGGCCACCGAAATTTATTGCAAACAGTCATATCATTTGGAATAACAGTCAATAAAATACAAAAGGTATCATGCAAATTAGAGATTACTTTGCACTTTGCAGCTGTGAGGTAGCTGCCAAAAATGACTGAAATACCCTCATGCAACAATAACAGAAAACCTCTTCCTGTGGGTGCAGACTGGAGAGAGCAGATGTTGACCTTCAGATGTTTCACAAGAGGAATGGAAAGACAGAGTCGAGATGAGAAGAAGAAGTTCTCATGCGTTTGGTCCTTTGATATGCAGTCAGTGAGATAAGGAAAGATGAGACGCTGCTGTAAAACAGTGAACCAATGATGCAACTCACGCTCCTTCACACCAGGAGTCTCATCTTTCCCCCTTAACACGCTCAATTATCGCAAAATGTGATTTTCTCTCGTCGAGGCACAAGCAACATGTTAGATTAAAAGTCAGGGCTTTGTAGACACAAACTCTCTCACTCACACACACACACACACACACACACACACACACACACACTTGCTCACAGTCACAGACATTGCCCTCAGTTATTATGCATTCATAAATCAAAAGGTTGTGACGGGAATTAATCTAAAACGATGGTGAGTGTAAGTCACCGGATGCAAATATGACAGCTTTATTAGAAAACTAGATTGCTTGAATTTGTCTGAATTAATGTGACACTTTTTTTGATTAAATAGCAAACCCCTCCCGTCACTTATTCACTGAGTCGGGCTGAGAGGGGAGGTGGATCAGGCAACAGCACAGAAACAGTGGTGGCTCATTCTCACTCTGTTTATTTTCCCTGCTGTCGCCTTTTCACAGGGTTATACACATTACAACAATACCTTTTAATCAGTTAGGTTTAATTATTCATTCTGTACGGGATCCAAACATCAGCATCAGCACTTTTGTATGCTAGCATTTGATAAATAGCACCAAACACAGAGTACATCACTGTCATTAGTTTTGATGTCATTGGTCATAAACTAAAATATTGGACCTGGTTAAGTTTTGACCTGAAGATAGTACTCTAATTTTAGCTAGCTCCGTCATTGTGGGTGAGCTAGTAATAGTTGCATACTTCCTTCTGTGTGGTGATACAGTTGACAGGTGTAGTTTGTGTGAAACTGCTCACAACAAGGTCTGTGGATTATCTTGAATTACCGGGTCAAGATTTCTGGGGTGAACCTTCCCTTTAAAGGCTCAGACACATCAAACCGACATCCACAAACTAGTAGCACCTACTAGCTCACCTGGTAGAGCAGGCAACCCATGTACCAAGGTTATGTCCTTGCACCAGTGGCCTTAGGTTTGATTCCAACCTGCGGCCATTTGCTGCATGTCACCCCAACCCCTCTCCCCCTTCACCCTAATAGCTGTCCTGTCCAATAAAGGCAGAATGCCAAAATAAATCATCTTAAAAAAAGAAAGAACTTGTAGCGATAAAGGCCAACTGTTGTTGTGCTTCACATCACCTTTGTCTCAGCCAAAAGATTTGCACTTGAACACACCACAAAAACTACAGCCAGTGCCCAACTAGCATGTGCCTGCATGAGAGGAAACTCTGTTGCCAGCAGGTGCCGGTGGTTAAAAAAGGGAAACCGTCCTGTGTCAGGACAAATTCAAGATGATCGTTAGCCAGTTCGCACAGTAGCTACAAAGCCCGATTTTGAAAGAACAAATGATAGCCTATTTTGCACCTGGAAGTGAACAATGACACAAACCATTATGAACCATATCTGCTTAAGACCTCAATGGCTAAAAACATAATCTTGCCTCATATGACATATTTGTTTTGATTTCACTCCCTCTTGACTTTAGCCATTTGTTTACTTTCCTCACTTCTGTTGTCATCTCTTCTCGTGCACTGAGTTGAACTGCCAATCAGAGGGATTTCATTCACCAACAGGCTCCCCTGCCCATTCAACATGCTGAATTGGTCAGGGAAAAAAAGCTGACAATTAGTGCCAACAGTGCGGGACACACTGTACAAATTAGAGTGACAGACACTCACTGATGGCCCAACACTGACCAATGGCTGTCTGCTGGCTTGGTGTTTCAGAGCTCTAAGTGAGTTTTCATTAGGTAAAAGATTTGCAACATACATGACTTGAATTTTGAACAGTTTACACAGTGGAAATTTCAGAATAAAATACAGTAAACGGATGCTTTGTTATTTTTATTTTTTCTCTATGAACTACTTCTGCAGCTGGTTGGTGGAACAGGAAACAAACAAACCGTTCAGTCTGTAGCACAGTATTTATAATACTTACTCTTCTCTCTCAGCGGCTCCTTCTCATGCTCTTCCTCATTCCCTTTGGTGCTCACTCACCCTGCAGCATTCGCTCACCTTCCCTCATGAGGAGTTGAGAGAAACGCTCTTTTTTCTCCTCCTGATTGAAGTCAGCAGGAAAGGAAGGAGAGGAGGAACTGTTAAATGACTCCAGTCTTACCTGTCAGTGCAGCTTTCTCTCTTTTTTACGAGTAAACCACCCCGAACACAATCCCCACCTCGTCCAAATGGATGTGTGTCAAATATAAGAGGGAGGCGGCGATGTCAGGGGTGATGTGGTGTATGTATTGAAGAGACAGGTTTCTGGGTTATGATGGAAAATAGGGAGTGACTCTGCTGATCTAAGTGGAGTGAAGTTATTCCACCTTGAGGAGAAGAGCAGGAGGAGGAGGAGGGGAGTGGAGGGTGAGCGATAACCAGGCTGCCGCAGGGAGAGTAAAGCTAAGTGGCAGCTAACGACAGAATGCAGATCACAGGCCGACGTGCGCGACTAGACTGTGGCCTGGAGGTTTGAGCAACAGAGTTTTGTATTCGATACAAACAGCCTTGTGAAGCCAGTGCAGGGACTGCGGGACGTGTGTGTGTATGTGTGTATGTGTGTCTGTGTGTCTGTGTATGTGTGTGTGTGTGTGTGTGTGTGTGTGTGTGTGTGTTGGGGTGATTCTGGGTGTTAGGGCTAAAGAGTG
>NC_065517.1:33169175-33221254 GCF_006386435.1 Epinephelus moara
GTGTGTGTGTGTGTTGGGGTGATTCTGGATGTAAGGGCTAAAGAGTGCTTTGGGAGTCGAGCCAGGAGGGATGTTGCAGCAGCCCAGGCGGGATGACTAAAGCATGAAAGGAGGGTTGGGTAGAGTCCCTTGCGAGGCAGGGAGGGGGCGGGGGTCTGATACAGTGGATGGTGTTGACTGCAAACCTGCAGCAGCACATCCACGATAAAACTGTGGCACAGAGCATATTTAGAACAAAAATCGGCCTCGGTGCAGGGCGAAAACATCCATGAAACAACCACCAACATGCAACCACCTCCTGCATTCGTCTCATATTTTCTATGGCTTAGCTGCCGCCTTCAGATCATTCAAATGCCTCTCTGGTGAATAAAATCCTTCTGCCTTCAAAAAACCCAGCGTTTGTGGAAACACTGAATATTTCAGGCTGTCAGCTGTGCACATTTTCAAACCACATTGAAGCCACAGCATGAGACACATCTTCATTTATTTCAATTAAAAGCAGCATTAGTGTTGCAAGTCTATATTAAATGCAGAAAAACATCCAAAATGTTAGAAATTGAAATAATTTCTGTCTCAGTGCAGCCTCTCTGGGAGCTTCCACTGATCATTTACTCTCTTGTTGGACTCTGCTGTGCAGCTGCTTTGAGTATTGGTGCGTGAGAGTGTGTTCTAATGTGTGTGTGCGAGTGTGTGTGTCCATTCCCACACTGCCATCTTCACAGCATGAGCCAAGCTTCTTAAAGAAAACCCCCGACATCAAGCGGTGTTGAGATTTGCTTTGTGTGTGTGAATGTAAGTCGCAGTGTTTGTGTGAAAAAAAAAAAAAAAAGTCCATGTGTATGTGTTTGAGTGTGCACATATGTGTCAGGGTGTATCTACGCATGTGCCTCATTGTGTCTGTGTGGGTTGCTGTGCATGATAGTCATGGGAGTGTGATCCCTTTGATCACGACAGCAGCATGGAGAAACAGATTACCTTTCGCAGCCGTGGTGACAGAAAAAAAAGCGCGCTCTCAGGTTGACAAACATCACCAGCAAATTTAATATCCTTCTCATTTCGCCGACAAACACCGAGCTACAAGGAGTTTTACGTGGAGCTGGATTGAATTTGTTTGTGAGTATAATGCTAAATAGTTCGACAATTTCTGTCTTATTATTCCATCGCTGGAAAATAGAGAATACAGTGCTGTGCTGCACCGCGCTTTGTTGTGCTTTTAAAAAGATTGAACCACTACATTAAATACAGCTGAGAGGAGATTAAAATGGATCCCCAAACTATTGATACAGCACGAGGATTGTTGGCAGGAAAATTATAGTCAACAACAAGGATGCTGGTTATATGATACTACCGAAGCACTGCCAATCCCTTCAAATTAAAACACACCAAAGAAAGTGATAAAAAAATGGTTTAAATCAAAGCTTTCTGTCATCTGTGCTCTGAAAGATTCTGTTTAGCTCATTTAATTCAGTTATTCACAGTTATACATTCAGTGTTTTACCATGAAATGTTTTCTTGTGGTGGAAATATGATCCTTTCTCACACACATACACAAATGAATGCACTCATTAGTTCTGAGGCTCTGCTCAGAAACAGCATCCTCAGCGTCACCTCATGTCACCTCTGCAGCGTCAGGCTCCCTTTAAAACTACATCCTGTCTCTTTAAAGGTCCAGTGTGTAGGATTTCTTTTTTCCCACTTATCCATTTTATTAATTTGTCCAAATAGATGCAGCACCGTCTTATGTAGAAACAGATTCCATTTCCAAATTTTTTGTTCAGCGACACTTGCTGTATTTCCTCTTTAGAGTCCTCGATCAATTAATACTGAAACTAAAACTCCAGTACCATGTATCAAGTAAAGGTAAAAACCGGTCAGGTCTAAGTTCCTAAACAAACTATACTTTGTTTCTCTTCTAGGACGTCATAATCCAGGAGAAATTAAAAATAACTGTAACAAATAAATTGTTCTGGTTGCGGTTTAGCTTGTCCTATGGTTTTTGTTTACGTTCCTCAATTTTACTTCATTACTTTTCGAAGATGTTTCTGGGAATACCTCAAGTAGGTGGGAAATCTAAAGGATTTTCAGCAGAAAATAATTGATTATACACATGGCACGTGTGTAGGAGTTCACCTGAAAATAAGAATTGCTGTGTTTTTGTTAACTTAGAATGAGCCGTTTATATGTGCATTAGTCTCACTCACCAGACCTTTCTCAAGAAAAGTAAGGTCTGGCTGCGCCAACTCCCATTTTAAGATTGGAGAAAAAAACGCCCCCGCTTTTCGTTCTTATCGTTCTTGGCGGTGCCACGCACACGGTGCGCTTGAAAACTGCTACACAACCGGAGGTGGTAGGGCGGGACTTTAGCGGGTGGCTCGTTCTACCCAATGAGAGGCTGATCTATGCAGCGAACTTCCGCCCACTCAGACTATATGTGCATAGGGAGCAGCCATGTTAGACCGCCATGTTTCTACAGTAGCCCCGGATGGACAAACCAAAACTGGCTCTACTTAGGACAATACATGTTTTCGTGTTGGCCTACGTAGTTAGCAGCCCCTCTGCGACGTTGCAAAACACAGATATTTAAAGTAAAACTGCTTTATTCTGTGTTTTTACCAGTGTAAATCACAAGGTACTGCGGACAATTCAGCTCATGGTAAAAACCTACTGGATCAGAAAAAGGTGAGCACACATGCAGCAGGTGCTGCAGCATTGGGCCGAATAGTATAGGAGAAACACTGATTAATAATGTAAAACTGTTTTTTAATCACCTGGGGTCTCATTTATAAAACAATGCATAGGATCCATACTAAAATTGTACGTATGATCTAAAGTCAAAATTGGTGTGTGCCGAATAATATCAAACCATTTCTACTATCAGGCTTCCACCTCACCATCTGCATCGCCAATTTCCTGTCTCCAGAATGTTCGTAAGCAGAGACCCCATGTCTGTTTATTTTGGAGAGGAAGATAATTCAGCTCCTGGTAAAAACCTCCTGAACTAGCAACACTGAAGGAATTCTAATCCTGAAAAGTTTCAGCTGGTTGCAATCTGCATCCTCACCGCTAGACACCACTAAATCGCCCTAACGCTGGGTTCACATTGGAAGCACCACGAAGTGCACCTATTTTCCTTGGTGCGCTGACCACTTGCTTTCGGCATCCATGTTAACTCATGGGGCTGTTCACACTGGGCGCGGTGTAGCGCTGAGCTACAAGCCGTAAATTAATCTGTCAGGAAAACACTGAAAATGTTAAGTAAACGATCTGACTGTAATGAATGACAGAATATGCATCATTTATCGTGGGCAGCTGTGGCTCAGGAGGTCGAACAGGTTGTCCACTGATTGGAAGATCTGCAGTTTGATCCTGGGCTTTACCCTGGGTTAGATAATGAACCCCAAATTGCTCCTGTGATGTGTGAGTGCATATGAATGGTTACTGAGTAGCAGGCGGCACCTTGTGTGGTAGCCTTGGCCACCAGTGTGTGAATGTGTGATTGTTACTTGAGGTGTAAAAAGCACTTTGAGTGGTTATAAGACTGGAAAAGCGCTTTACAAGTACAGTCCATTTACCATGCTTTCACATATTTGTCAGTTGTGTCTAAACAGAGAGCGAGAGAGATGATTTCACACACACACTCACAGACTACCACGCACACATGTATAGACAACAGACAGAGACAGAGCTCTACATGTGGTCTGAACAGAGCAGCGAGCAGAGAAATGCGCTTCTGGTGTGAACTGCCAAGCGACTGCTGACAATTAACAAATTGGGCCGCCTCTGCGTCCAGTGTGAACCCGGCACAAATCTTACACACTGTTCCTTTAATGTGTTATGTGTCCATACATGTTAGGTGATTCATTGTTCTTCAGACAGGCTGGTTGTGTAAGTAAACAGCAATTTTAGCCTGTATAGAGCCAGAATATTTTCACATGTAACTGAATGAATTAAAGGTTTATTTCAACCAAAGCAGAGCTGATGATCGTTGGAACACTCACTCAATGCTGGACCAATCTCTAAATTGTTGTTTACCATTAGACACATAAACATGGGAAAATAGGGTCCAGGTTGAAGTTATCCTTTAATATTAAAATTGAATCCTGGAGTTCAAGAATTATATTTAAGGGTTTTATATGTTTGTGCAATATCCCACTCCCATATCAAGTGAGAAGCTCCCAAATTCCCGCTGGGACAGTAATAACAGTAGCAGCAGTGTGCTGCTGTAACGCCGGCCACCGTGTCGGCTGCTGCGAACTCATAATCTAGTCGAATGTTGGCTTTTGTGCTTAGCGTTTGATTTCTGTCTAATATTGCGGTTTCAAGAATTAATGGTGGGGATCTGAAGATGCATGAACAGTAAACAGCTTATTGTGGCTGTGATTACTCAGCGGGATCATGGGCGACACGGGCGAGTGCTGTAAACACCGTCTGTAAACACACTCTGGACTTCTGGCAACATGAAACTCATCATGGGGTGAGTGTAATCAAAGGTTGGTGGCACTGCTGATCCTGAAATCTGTTGTGGATTTATATGACGCCGGGGTAGAAGATATGAGATGTAAAAAAAGAAGAAAAAAAGCTGCTATCTAAAATCACACACATAAACCAGCACCTTTTGTTATACATTAAACTGAGTGTGAACCCCTGACACATGTTTCGCTCCTATAATGACAGTTTGGACCTGGCATCCGAACCAGCCCTCAACAGCTGCTGATGTCTGATCTTGTCAGCACGGGGGAGGGCTAAGAACTAAATCTGGCAACCCAGAACAGGAACAGGAGGAACTGTGCTGCTCGCTTTTGGATCATTAGTGCAGCTTCCATCAGAGTTTTGTACTTGCTCTGTCTTCACCTGCCAAGTACAATCCTGTCAGACACATTATTCTCTATCTGTGCTCCGTGGCAGCTTTTAACATGTTATCCATTTTTGTACAGTTATTATAAAACACTGAACATTTTACATATTGTCAGACTTCATTAAATTAAAGTTGTATTCTGACACTTCAAGTAAAGAAAAAAAAAACAAAACACGAGCAGCAGCTGCTGTTCCAGATACGATGTTCTGCTCACTGACAGACACTGACAGTGTTTAAGTGACAGCTTGCAAACTGCATTTTGCCAGTATGCCCTGCGTGTTACATACACAGCTAAAAGCAGTGTTTAAGCAGCGTCTCATCAGCTTATGTGATCTTGTAACCAGAATTTTGCCAATTTTAATTCTCAGATGTCGTAGATCAACTTATGCTGTCCTTTAGTATGACGAGCATGTGTGATTCAGAGCTGGGTCCAGGTCATTTTTTTGTCACAAGTCACAAGCAGGGGCGTTGTAGCTGGGGGAAACGTGGTGCTTGTTACCCAGGCTCCAGTGGGAGGAGGGCCCTTTAAAAGCCTGGAATGAAAAGTTTGTCTGAGGATAATTCCACCTTGTGGCTCCTTAGCTAGTTGGTTAGCGCGGCCATGCTAACATCGCTAGTGGCTGTATCTTCCTTAACTCTTGCTCTGCTTTGCAAATTTAGATGCAACACATTCTCACTTTGACCTCGTCACATGTCCACGTTTGGTCATGGACTTTCCACGTCCACATACGACGTGCAAGGTACCCTGGGTGTGTTGGTTGTTGATGTTCTGGGACACGGTGTCAAGTTCTGCCTGTTACATGCATTGTCTTCCTTCAAAATAAACTTCTGTTTTCACAGGAAATTTACTGTTAACATACAGTCTCTTTCAAAATAAATGCATTATGTCAGTACAGCACCGCAAACTGAGTTACTTTTTTCCTTCAACAACTAAAACACGTGGTTAGGTTTAGGAAAAAAGAACAGGGTTTGGCTTTAGAATCTTACGGGATGGGAACACTGCTCTCTCGGGTGAAAGTTGGTGTTTGTTGGACCCATCCACCACCCCTCCCGCCCGCCACACTCGGACTTTTGCCGCCTTAACTTTTGTCCTTGTCCTGCCATTTTACCCTTTGATGTTGCCGGACACGTATCATGCCAATGTTAAAGGACACCTTTTTTCATTGGGGTGGCAGTAGCTCAGTCCATAGGGACTTGGGTTGGGAAACGGAGGGTCGCCTGTTCGAGTCCTCGTCCGGACCAAAATATGGAGCGTGGACTGGTGGCTGCAGAGGTGGCAGTTCACCTCCTGGGCACTGCCGAGGTGCCCTTGAGCAAGGCACCGAACCCCCCAACCGCTCGGGGCGCCTGACCAAAGGGCACTTTGTGCATGTATAGGTCCTGTTTGTGCATGTGTGTGTCTTTCGGACCTGTGTGTAATTGACAAGCAAGAGTGAAAACATTGAATTTCCCCTCAGGGGGATTAATAAAGTAAATAAACTTAAACCTTTTTTCATTGGCTTCTGACACTGCAAGTCACTGCCCAAGCGCCGGATTTCGACGACTTCAGAGTGAGATCGGGCTCTTAGATGACATGTCTTTGGAGTTTGGAGATATTAAGTTGCTTCACAATGATGTTGCTACAGGTCAGAGAGATAAATATGGACTTTGACAAAAGTGAGATTAAAGAAATGGGAATGGAGGGTAAACACTTCTATTCCTCATCTGCCATCTTGTTTCAGCCTTTAAAAAAAAAAAAAAATTCTAAGTAACAAGTGCCATAATGAAATATAGTTTGATTTAAAGACTGAACTTTGTATAAGCATATAAGCAGTGTGGGGAGGAGAGGCCAAGTTTGAATGTTGTGTTAACAAACAGTAAATTAATTCCTGCACAGTTCACCTTTACACCAACATGTTGTTTTGTGAATGTGTGAAACACACAGATTGTCTGTGAGACAGAATTTGCATTTTCTCTGAGTCATGCAAGAATACGTGTCATACATCGCGCAGACGTGCGTGTGTTGTTTTTCCATGTGTCTGTGAGAACATGTGTGCATGTGCCGTACCGTCCCGGGGTGATTCAGTTCTTTGTAATGCACCCAGCCTGAGGGCCGGGGTTGCCAGGTTGTGTAAATAAATTAAAGCAACAAATTATGTTTAAAAGCTTCTCCCTCAGGCCAGGGAAAACTAAGATCCATTATTCATGGCTTTTACTGCCGGGAATCTAAAGGCAGGTGTGTGTGTGTATGTGTGTGTGTATGTGTGTGTGTGTGTGTGTGTGTTCCAGTATTTTTTGTCAATTATTCAAAGATTAACCGCCCTCACCCCATCACATTATCTTGTTGATGAAATTGAATACCATTTACATTTTGATACCAGTAATAAAAAAACACAACAGTGGATGTTGAACCTCGTTTCTTTGTGCCGTAAATGAATTAAGAAAGATTCTTATTGCAAAAATATTTGAAAGTTGGCACAGCAGTTTTTCAATTTGCATCAGCCATCACCTTTCTGTCAACAAAGGATGACAACATGGGGAAAAAAGTAAAAATTATTTTCTAGCATAATATGTTTTTAAGCTTATTTATTATTTTTTGATTATTTTTATGGAGGTTAAATGTAATTTGAGGTGAGTAATCCTTCAGAAGAGAGCTGCAGCAGTCTTTTCCAGGTCAGCTGAGTTATAATTCTGGCAGCACGTCCTGGCCAGTACAAGAATCTCCCCCAGCATGTAGTTATCTCCAACAGGAACCTTCTCTACACATGGCCACACCATCCTGGCCTCTCTCCTCTTTACTGTGAGTCCACGGTGCTAGAGCCAATATTGAAATGGAAATATTCACATGTAATCCATGCGTAAATTTCCTGAGCTTTCACTTTAAAATAATAGTTCAATATTTTGGGAAATTCATGTATTCGAATTTTGAAGTACAAGATGAGAAGATCAATACAGCTCTCGTATTTGTCAGGTAAGTATGAAGCTAATTGCTAATTGCAAGAGGCTGGCTAGCTTAGCTTAGCACAAGGATGGGAAACAGTTAGGCATGGCTCTTTTAGCAGGTAACAAGATCTGCCCTCCAGCTCCTCTAAACGTGTAACAACACATTTATTTAATCTGAGAGACCGTGCAGTCGTCTTGCTTAGATCATCTACTGTCTGCACCAAGGGCGCAGTCTTTAGCATGATCCAGGCAGGGTTTTCTGATACAGTGTTCGTAAGTTTTCATACTCAAAATAATGCACCAAAATTCCTACACATGCTAGTCATGAGCCAGTTATTTGTGTATAACCCATGTATTTGTGAAGGCTGTGTTCAGGTGACCAATGTGCTGATGGGGGTAAAGAATGAAGAAGGACGTGGTCCTGTAAGGAGGCAGGTTGGGGAGTGAATGGTCACAAAACACAGGACTTTCCCCAGGACACGGGTGTTTGGAACTGTGTGAACTTTAACTTTACAACCCAGTCTCACTCCAAAGTCATCAAAATCTGGCATGGGGTCATTGACCCCAGGTTTCAGACACCAAGGAAATGTGGCAGGACAACAACAAGGCCAGTTTCGCCTCCCGTAAGATTGTAAAGTCAAACCCTGTTCTTTCTTCCTAAACCCAACCAAATGTATGGTTGTTTATTTTGAAAGAGACTGTATGTAAACGTTAAATTTCCTGTGAAACTGGAAGTGTATCATGAAAACAAACAGGGCATGTAACAGGCAGAGTTTGACACGGTGTCCCAGAGCATCAACCACCAACGCACCCAGGGTACCTTGCACATTGTATCTCGATGTCCATGACCAAACATTGGAATGTGACAAGGTCGGAGTGAGAATGTGTTGTATCTTAAGGTACGTCATCATCATGTTTCTTTTCCTGAACCTTACCTCCATGACTTTATGTTAAGTATGTAAGTGTCATTGTCACGTATGATGTATTGTCATTGTCAAGAAGCAGCCAAAAATGTAAGAAGAGAATAAAAAGGCCTGAACTGCATTGCAGAAGTTTGAAGGAGCTGAACGGATTATATTTCATGGGAGTTTGTTCCTTGCATGACTTCACCTGACAAATAAATAAAATGATTTATTGATTGATTGAAGTTATGAAGCTACGTTAGCTGTCTCCTGATGCCCTCAGTCTTTGTGCTAAGCTAAGCTAACTGGCTGTTAGCTGTAGACATGGGAGTGGTATCAAGTTCTCCTCATCCAACTCTGTAAAAAGCGAATTTTATCATGTCCCAAAATGATTACTATTCTAAGTGACAGAACAGTGATCATTTCAGTATAAATATGCAAGCTCATTTCCCACACGACATCCGTTTGTTTAATGTTGTTTGTATAATCAAAGCACACAGTTTAATTAAAAATAGTTCATCATTTTACCTTTAATTCAGCACTAAATCATCATCTGGATGCTTCCCAGCCCCCAAACGAACCATTACTGGAGTGAGAGCGGCGTTCATTTGCTTAAACGGTGATGAGATTGTGTAAATTGGAGAGGATGCTGTGTTTGCTTTAACAAATCAAAGACTCTTTTCAGTATCACCTCCACTGAGAAGAATATGCTTATGCAAAGTGATTATATCTTCAAATCTGAGCTGTTGTGTGCTTCTGAAGAGGTTTTTGAACCATTACACTTCACTCTTTCTGAGGTTGATCTTGATGATTTATTTCTGTTTAAATATGTTACTGAACATGGTCTGAACAGATGATAATGTTTAATGTGATTTACAGGATCAACTCCCCGTACAATCATACAGATTCTCTGCTACACTAATATGTTCACTACAATGTGGTTAAAATCCATTAGAGTTGTAATTAAGATATGATTTCATTTTAATTTAATGACAATTTCATTACGCCAGAAACACATTCCCACAATGCTGCTGATTGCGAGCCGACTCATTTTAATTGAACATGAATGCATTCTTATTTACATTTTGTGAATTACATAAATGTTTCCATTTGAGGCTGCAGACAAAGATGAAGATTATCAGAAATGAAGAGGCAGATGCAGATACAAATATCTGTTTAGCAAATGACAACAATTCACTGCTGTTACTGCCTAATCTCCTTTTATTGACAGTACATAGACGCACACTCAGTCTGTCTGCACAACACTAAAAGGCTTTAGTCTCTCTATGTGGCAAGGCAAGTTTATCTATAAAGAATATTTCAGCTACAAGGGAATTCAGCTTGTTCCACATAAAACATGAAAAGAAAATGCTAAAGAAACACTTAAAAAAGACATTTAAATACATTTCAAATCAGTCATTGAAGAGAGAACAGAAATAAATAAAAAGAAGCTGAAACAGAATAAGACAGGTATAAAATATAAGAATAAAAGTTACATTGCCGTCCATCCATCCCTTCTTCCATCCATTGTCATCCGCTTATACGGTGCCAGGTTGCGGGGGTAGCAGGCCAGATGAGACATGTAATCCCTCCAGCATGTTCTGGGTCTGCCCTGGGGCCTCCTACCAGTGGGACGTGCCCAGAACACCCCCAACGAAAGGCGCCCAAGAGGCATTCTGATCAGATGTCCGAACCACCTCAACTGACCCCTTTCAACGCAAAGGAGCAGCGGCTCTACTCCGAGCTCCTTCTGGATGTCCAAGCTCCTCACCCTATCTCTAAGGCTGAGCCCAGACACCCCATTTTTGGAAACTCATTTCCGCCACTCATATCCATGACCTCATTCTTTCGATCACTACCCAGAGCTCATGACCATAGGTGAGGAATGGGACGTAGATGGACCAGTAAATCGAAAGCTTCGCCTTCTGGCTCAGCTCCTTCTTCACCACAATGCTCCAGTGCCCGCATCACTGCAGACGCCATACCAAACTGCCGATCCAGCTCATGCTCCATTCTACCCTCACTCTTGAACAAGACCCCGAGATACTTGAACTCCCTCGCTTGAGGCAGTAACTCTCTTCCAACCTGTTACAGCGCAATGTAAGACATAATTAAAATATTTCAGTTTCGGTTCAGTTTAGATTTGAAGGAAAGTGTTGCAGCAGACCTGCAGATTTTATTGGTAGTTAGTTCCAGATGTATGATGTATCATAATATATATCTGTACTTTTACCTGAGTAAAATGTTTAATACAGGACATTTGTATGTGATACAGTACATCCCCCTGTCATTATTTAAAGTCTTCATAGTATTTCAATAGTAGTATTTTATCATCTATTTACCCTCTGGATTGCTGAAGTTATATCAGGCTACAGTGAGGTACAGTATTCATACATCTTGCTGGTGATCTGATTCTCATGCTCACAGGCCATTTTTCTGATGTTCTCACCTCCTTCATTCAGCCCCATTTTCTTTTAACTGCTGGTCACACTGTCCTCTTTATCTCAAGAAGAATTATGAATTTGCCATTCTGTGTGTTCTCTCTGTCGCCCACCATCATCTACTTCTACTGTCAGAGCTCTCTGCTGGAGTCAACCCAGTCCGATGCCGGAGGGGCCCACTGCAGGCGAGCGGATCCTTATCTCTTCCATGTCGGCTTCCCCCTGGCGTAACTGTTCATCTCTGCCCGGCAGGCTCTTGCTGTTACTGTACCTCATCACTTGGTGTCGACCTGGGTGCTTATTAGCTATTGGTCATCTCCAATTCAGACCCCCTCCTGTGATGACGGATAGAAAGACTGGAGAGGAAGGAAGAGGGGAAATGAAGGGCTGGGTGCACGATATTTCTGTTACAAGAAGGGCCCTCGTAGAAAAGCTTTCCTCAAAACAATGTGTCCAAAGATGTGTATGAGTGTGTCCTATTCAGGGACAAAAACCTGGTAACAACTGACAAGGTGAAGACTTTAGGTTATGACTAGGGTTGGAGTTTGGTTAAGGTGAAGCCCAAGTCAGACCAAAGGTTCGTGATGAGATGAAACAGTTTTAGAACGTTGCAGAGAAAAGCACATCACCTGTTTCAACAGCCAGTCAGCTTGTAGTGAAATCCACTGGTCAAGTCGAAATGACCGCAGACAGTGTGTTCGCTTGTTGCAGCAGGTGCTCTGTCCCCTCTGATCCCTCTGTTTCCATCCTCACAGTGTGCCGGTGTCAGACATCAGTTTGCTGTGGCCTACACTGTTGTGAGCATTTATACTTGTGCGGTGGTGGTACTGTGTCACTCTCCAAAACACTAGTCAGAGTTTCAAGTTTCTGTGAAGTGCTGTAAAGTTTAGTTGATTCAAAACACACATTAAACACACATTAAACATGGCTTAATAGAGACAATATCAAACACAAGTACACAAATCAGCTTCACTATAACTCGCAGCATTCACAGACAAACACTTGTCTTTATCTGGACACATTTTCCCCACAAATACAACATGCTAACGTTATTAGCACAAGCCTATGGCATTTTACATTATGTAAATTAGCCTAGTAGCGGGCGATCTTTTCCTCTTCTCATATGAAGCCAGGGACAATAGCAACATTTAACAAAGGTAACATTACAAAATTAGACTCTATTACAACTCACAAGGTTCAACGACAAAACAACTGTCTTATACTAAACATGTTTTCCAAACATGCTAACGTTATTAGGACAAGCCTATGACATTATACATTGTATAAATTAGCCTAGCAAAGAGCAGCAGTTGCAGCATGGCTACGTGCGTTAGCCTCACCCTCTGCTGTCACAGCTTAAGTTTCTTAGGTCATGTTTTTTATTTCATTCATTCATGTTGTTTCCTGTTTTACTTTGACATATCCTCTCGTTTCAGATCACTTCACTTCCTGCCCCTGTGTGTTTTCCCTCCCTTTTGATGACTTCACCTGTGTCTGACTGTCTGCCCCGCCCTGATTAGCCTCACCTGTGTCTCAATATCCTTCCCCTCACCACAGTATTTAGTGTGTGTCTTGTTTTCTCTCAGTGCCAGTTCATCTTAGCTCCTTGGTGTCTAGCATTTTGGAGTTAGCCTGTTGATTGACTCTGATTCATACCTATTGGATTTGTTTGCCTTTACTGGTCATCCTTCTGTGTACCCAACCAACCTTTTGACCAGTGAAGACTGTTGTTTTACCTGAGCTGTCTCCAGAGTCATACATTTCAGGTCCACTCTCATCTGGTTCATCAGCTGATACATCTGCACTTTCACCGGCTGGCTCTGAGGTGGATGGTGTGTCAGTCTCTTGTTAAAAAAGTTACAAAACGATCCATTGTGGCTCACAAGAATGTCGGTACACTTGGAATAATAATACAGCTAATTAGCCACTATGTAATTGTTAGCTTACCACTTCACCGTGTTGTTATGGATAAGTGCTGCACAGTGATTTAGCATTAGCTAGCACACATGACTGCACAAGGATTCATGGCTAACAGTTAGCCTATCATCAATAGAGTGCCCCAGGGATGACGCTTTTCTGTAGGCCAACACTTAGTGACCATCGCACTTGTTCCTTGTCCTTAGATTATTGCCGAAAAAAACCTCTGTGGCAAGTATTTTTGATTCTTAGACATTTTGCACAGCAAGATAATATCAAATGAACACCACTTTGATTTTCAGTTGCATAAAAAGACCTTAGAGAAACATTGTAATATGCAATTTATCAAACTGTTGATTTAAAAGATGAGTACTGTCTTTAAGAGTAAATCCAGGGTGTGCAGAATAAAGATGTGGTTAAAGACTATAATGGCGTTTGTATAACACTCAGAGAGGAAACCAAAGCCAAGGTATCGAATTGTCAGTTTTTTATTCATCAAATTCCAATTAACAATAGACAGACAGAAACATAACTGTGATAAACTGTACATCCTACATCTTTCTGTTTCCTTACATCCTCTCTTCTACTTCAGACACTCGTCTCTCTTTGCTCTCTCCTTCGTCTCTCTTGTTCTTCATACTTCTTGTCCTCTCTCCACGCTCCTCTCGTTCAGAGCTCCTCAGAGTGGAAAGCTGAAGGCCAGAGGGGAAAATGAGGTGTTCATCAGTCCAAGTTAGTTCATCAATCTCAGTTATTGCAGGTGTAAATATTAAATCCCAACCTGCAGTTTCTTGGCTGATATTACCATACCTTGTGAGCAATAAATATTTCAGTGGAAACAGACAACTTTTCACCGTGTAACATTTCCAAGTGGTGTTATGGTTGGTGCCACTGTCACAAAGACAACTGGATGCACTTGGACACTCAAGCTCCTCTTTACTGTTTGTGTCATTCTTGTTATTGCTTGTTTTGGACTCTAATTTTAAGCATACATTTTATATAGTTTGTTCAACCTAGTCTGACTCCGAAGTCATCAAATAGCAGTGCTTGGTCAGTGACTTCTGGCGACAGACACAGATGAAAAAAGGTGTCCTTTCACATCAACATTACAGATGATATTCAGGGGGAAACGTGGCAGGACTATAATACATATAATACAGCTAATATGTATTATAGTAGCACAATTATCAGGACTGAGGACAGAAATGAGCTCTACAGTGATCAAGCTGTGTGTATGAGACAGAAAGGGAGCGAAGGTGGAAGGTGGACTATTTTATGCAATGTTTCTGTAAGTTATTAATACTGTAACTTACTCAGAGTGCTACTTCACTACTTTTCGTCCCACCTGCCTGAACTGCCCCAGGGTTTTTATTTATGTTTTGTTATCTTGTGGACTTTGTTTTGGGGTTTTCTGTTTGTGTTTGTCCTTGTTTTATGTTATTAATTTGTGTTAATCTGTTTCCTGTTTTATTTTGTAGATTCTCTCCTAATGTGTCGTGTCTGGTTTTACTTCCTGTCCTGTTTTGAATGTTATGAAAAACGCCTGAAATACACACACACGCACGACCAGGACCTATACATGCATTAAATGGAGAGACGTCAGGGTGAAGTGGCTGCCTTGGACAGGCGCCCTGAGCAATTGGGGGTTCAGTGCCTTGCTTAAGGGCACCTCTGCAGTGCCCAGGAGGCAATTTTGCACCTTTCCAGCTACCAGTGCACACTCCATGCTTGGTCTGTACAGAGACTTGAATCAGTGACCCTCCAGTTTCCAAGCCAAGTCCCCATGCACTGAGCTCCTGCCGCCCCATATCAGTGTATTCATTGTATAATATCATTGTAATTTAAAATCTATAATATTATACAACTGTAGGATTGAAGAAAATGCAATGACTAACAATTCGTAGATTCAGTTTGCTACCGAAGAATAAATCCCACAAAGTCACCTTTGTGAGTGGGTTCTAAGAAGAAAATCTTCAAAGGAACAGTTGGTGAAAGAGGACCATTGTTATCTTAAATTAATATTTTCCATCAAGTTACAAGCAAAGAATCCACAGATTCATTTTACAGCAAAAGCTTGTCTATTTCCACTTTAACCTGACTGTATGAAAGGTTTTTTTCTTCTGTTTTGCTGCTCATGTCTTGGCCTTGAACCTTCTCCTCTGTAAATTAACAGCTCCTTTATGTTTATGATAACAATAACTGTGGCTAACATATCTTTCTGCTCCCCGGTCTTATTCGAGAGCATCTATTTATCAAGTGTTGTATTGTGAAAAACATAAGCCTCCAGTTCAAGTTTTCACTACAGTTAATTAGCAGTATTTTTAATGGGCCGTTGGTTCTGATAATTGAATAAAGAAGATGAGACTGGAAGTTTATTTTATGCCTAATGTATCTGTGCAATTTAGCGGGTTAAAAGGGCGTCATATTAATTATAACTGTGTTAGTCAGTGAGTGATTACGCTCTGACAGCTCCATCACTGCTATTATCTGCACAGCCAGGATTATCACGATGAGCATATAGTTTGCTTTTCAGTGCATTCTCATGCTGATTAATAATCAGTTTATATTCTGAATATCAAAACCTTTCACCCATGATTTGGTGCTTGTAAATATCATGAGTAAGACGTTAAGAATCTTATTCATGATATTAGTTATTAATCATCGTCATGGATAAATGATCAGTTAGTATGAGGTGATGTTTTCTTACATGTGAGGGTTTCAGTTAGCTGGTGAATACCTTCCTCCTCCTCATCAGGAGCTACCAAACTGGCCGCAAAAGTCCAGATCATCTCCAACCAATCGGTGCTCTCCTGAGTGGCCGGGACTCCAACAGGGCTCGATTTTACTGGGCGATAACCAGCTGCATAGAATAAAGAAATGGAACAATATAAGTAAAAGTAGGATGAAATGTTTTAAGAAGTAAAAATTCAACTTGAACAAGTAAACAGGAAGTGGACAAAATATCAGGAGCACCTACAAACAACAGTCTCAAAAAGGTAGTATGTATAAAATAGCATGTATACTGTTTGTATTAGTGCTGCCTCCTTATAGGTGACCAAATGTTAGTCGACCATAAAGGTCATTCGTCGGCAAGATTTCATTGGTCGCTTAGTCGCAGAAAAAGAAACAAAAAAAAAAACAAAGTTGAAACTCTAGTAGGAGCTGCACCTTGTCAAAATATTTCAAACCCTATATGACTGGACCATGTGGGAATTTAATTTGAAAGGACAGACACAGGAAGTGTCCACGCTCAGCAGTCAGACAGGAGTCAGGTTAATTTCCAGGGCTGGTACCTGCGGTTATTCCACAGGCTAGTTAATAACATGTCGGGCAGGAAATCCAAAGTGTGGGATCATTTTGAGAAGGTGAAGGACGAACCCAAGGTGATATGTAAACTCATCTTCATTGGTCGACTACAAACATGACGTATCATCTGAAACATGGAAGTAGCTACATGCCCATTAGCCCACAGCGTCATTAACAGGCGGCTCGCTCAGTGTGTGACGTGCACTTGTAGATAAAATATAGGCCTATATTAATGAAGGTTCATTAGTACGGTTTTGTGTTTCTCTGTAATGTAGCACAGTGTTAACAATGTTACTGATACTATTCTTTCTCACACCTTCAACTCAAACCACCAAAATATTTAATTTAATAATCAAATTGATATCATAAACATGTGGGCAACTAGTCGACTACTGGCCCTAAATGACGACTGTTGGTCGACTAGGAAAATTCATTGTCAGAGGCAGCCTTAGTATATACTCTATGAAATAGATGTGTACATGTTGGAGCTCACACACTGTGGTTTATATATGGACACTGTAAGTCTCAGCTTGGTCAAACAGGTTTACAGATTAGATATATTTAAATTTAGTACAGGTGGTGAATGTGATATGTATGATAGGTCAGGCGTCTCTGCTTGCCTCTAGCCTTCATACCCCTCTTGGCGATGGCGGGAGGAGGAGGGAGACCTGAGGAGGAGAGACACACGAACAGAACGTTAACAGAGAAAGCATGATGTGAAGAGGGACAAAGAAAAAGACACATAAAAGTAGATAAAGCCACACAGGAGAACAACAATCAGAGACCTTCATCGTGACGCATATTTTCAGTCACTCACATACAGCTTTAGATGTATTGTTTTGCAGGCAAACATGATAAAAAGACTGGCACACACTTTTCATCTTACAGAACATGTTAGGACTTACTGTATCTCTCTCTTGATGATGCGGAGGACATGCTGGATGAGAACACAGCAACAACACAGACAAGATTTCAGCAGCATTTCAACACAGTTTTATCAGCAGCTCCGACGCTGACACTGTCTGTCCCAATATAGTGTATATCTCACCACTACAGTGTCACTTGCTAACTTTTGGCTTCCACTCCAGTGGTTTAAATTACCACCTTAAACACACCTGCCAAAAAAAAAAAAATCTAACAAGGCGACCTTTGTAAAAGGTTCATAAGTTTTAACTAATGTCTATTTTAATGGTTAATAAAACAATTAGCAAAGCTTCTCAGATCAGTCAGCTATAAGACAATAATTCAAATAGAATTTAGGATGCAAGGTCTGTGTTTATCCTTCTTCAGTAGCTTTGTTTCTGTAGCTCTTTATTTAATCAGGTAGACCGCTTCAGTGAACAGTTTGAGCCCTGATCTGCTGGGAAACAGCTGCAGAGAATCTGAGGTAAAAATCCATTCATTAACCAATTATTGATATTTAAAAGTGCAGACGTAATGGATAATCATACAAATAATTTATTAATTTATCAAATGACTGATTATCTGTTGTTGGAGGCTTATTAGAAAGCGAGAACCTACAGTGTATGATGTTTACTGACAACGCACTAACATCATAAGCCACTGACAACTCTTCTCAGCACCCTTTATCACCAGACGTGGAGATTTTTAACAAGTATGTAGTATAAAGATCGAGACAGTCTACATGAGGTGGACGGGTCAAACAAAAGCAGGACTTTTAACCAGAGGACCAATGTTCGTGTCCCATATGAAACTAAAAGTTGATTTTTTTTTTAAACGATGGAACCTAGTCATTGATATGTATACCCATCAATATACTTAAAGTAACAAACGTCCCTAATTTAATTCAAACCATGATCTTTTTTCTAAATCTAACCAAGTAGCAGGGTTTTCCATATATCCCTTTATTTTATTTTTGGAGCTCTCTGTTTCTCTGGATTAGTGAACATATAAAACAATCCATTGTTTTTCCAATCTGCATTAGATAAAACCGTCTGCGTTGCCATGGAAAATGCAAGATCCGCAACCCGGTGCTGGGTCTAACCTGTGTAATGGCAGCAACAGAAAGTCTGTTGATCCAGCATACCCCTACTTCCCCATCCATTAGCTAAACATACACCAAAGCAAAGCACCAAACATAGAATCTAATTTTGTGGGAAACACTGGAAGTAGTTGTTGACATTTGTGAAATATGTGCTCTTACTTGTGTATGAGCTTTTATTTTGAAGATGATAATAAAGATTCCACTGCCCTCCTCATGGAGAGTTCCAGTCAAGCAGAACTGATGCCTCAAAGCAGAGTCCTGCACAGAGTACCTGACAGGTAAAGAAGATGTGCAGTTTGAGTGCAATATTTTGGCATCCAAATTACTCTTATCAAGCCGCAATTCCTTTTTTGAAAGTCAATGACACATGTTGAACCTCTGACCCCTTTGACCCCGACGTGGAGGAATCCAGAGATGAAACTTTGCAGCCTAAGGATGAGGTGGCAGCCTTCATCGAATTCAAGACACCCAAGGAGGATCGTTTTGAGGTTTTATGGTGGAGGAAGGAGCATGCTAAAATGTTTCCTAACCTGGCAGTGATTGCACAGAATGTTTTCGCCATTCCAGCATCAAGCACCGACAGTGAAAGAGACTTTTCCTCCGCTGAATTTGTAATTCAAGAACGGAGAACCCAGCTTAATGTAAGCGACTGTAGCCTGTGTGTGTTTAATCACAGGTGTGGGTCGGGTTGCAGGACTTTCATTAACATGCACAGGCAGATGCAGATTTGACTTAGACATAATGACAGGTAAAGCTCTGGTACTGAGCTTTACAGGTGTTGGCAGGTGCGGGTTTTCAAAGATGTACCTGTGCAGGACTCTGCCTCACAGTCTTTAATTCCGCTGTCACTAGTTTTTGGTCTAGCACCAGGCACACACGCCAGAAATGCTGCACAACTCACCTTTGCTAACAGTTTTGTTTCCTAATCTTAAAATAGTTTTGGGTGATGAAAGCTATGTGGGAACACAGAACTAAAATTTATTTTGAAAAGACACGATGCATGTAACAAGTGGAAATTGACACGTTGTCCCTAGATGTCCAAAACTCATGCTAGAGGCTTTCTAAAGCATAACTGAAGCCGAGGGCTGCTGATCTAAACAGCCTTAATAAGGGCTTTATTAGCTAGTAATAAAGCTGTTAACTACAATTTATAAATCACTTTTAAAGGATGACTTAAATGAGAGCTCTATCAAGATATTTACTGATTCATTACTGTTATTATCTGTCTTTTCTGATGACTTCCACCACAAATAATTTTGCGGACTCATTAGTGAATGTGTGTGTTAAATACACACGGCAGGAGACAGGTAACATCAGGGTTCAACGGTTAACAAAGCCGGTAACGTTTCTTGTGCTTAATGATGCAAAGGAGGCATTTTAAAGCAAAGCCAGTCAATTACACCCAAAATTATAATTATTTCAGTTTTATTTTGACACTTCTTTGCTCTTCACAACGGCTTTGTCCCAGCAGCTGCTCTCATTAATTGATCTTTTTAATATTCCCCCTCCCAGGTGGGAGAAGCTTTGTGCCTGTTTGTTGCCCAGTGTGGAGGAGGCGTATAATGGATCCTCATAAACAGCTGATTAATGCACTGACATTTCTTTGATTGGCACTCCACACAGATACACCAGGAATAGAGAGCTAGCTTCCCCCCTGCCAACTCTCTGTCGTCCCTTTACTGCCGTTACTCATTCAGTCAGTCTCTCTTTCACTTTACTTTTCCTCTATCCTTCTTTCTTTGATTCTTCTGTCTCTTTTCTTCCTCTCCACTTTCTATAAATCCATTTTCTGTCTCAGTTTTATTTTCATGCTCTCATCCTGCGTCTCTAATCTCCCGCCTGCGTCTCTCCACCTTGAGTTTGTGTAGTTTAACAGTCACATCAAAATGATAAAACACAAAGAAAAGAGATTAAAAATACAAATTGTGCCGCAGAGATAAAAGAATAAACCCAGAGGCTTCTGAGAAACCGTCAGGAGGAAAAGAGCAGGAAGTGACTTTAAGAAACAAACCAGAGCTGGAGAAGAGAAATGACAGAGAGATTTATTCTCTTTGTTTTTCATTATTTTTATACATCTTTCTTTCTTAACATCGCTCTCTTTCCTTTCTTTGCCTGTTTTTTGCTTCTTTCTTTTTTGTTGTTCTTCTCATCCTTCCTTTCTGTCTCTCTTACTTTTTCAGTTTACTCTTTCTTTCTTCTCTCTTCTTTCTTCCTTTCCTTCTCCTTCCGTCCTCTCTGTTTTACTTCTTTTTTCCTTCCCCCTTCACATCTTTCTTTCTTTCTCTTTCTGTTTTCCTCTTTTCATCCTTCCTTCCTTTCCTTCATTCTTCCTTTCCTCAACCATCTCCCCTTATCTTCCTTTCCTTGTCCTTACTTACTTTCTGTGTTTTTACTTCTGTCTTTTGCTTTCCTTCCTCCCTTCAAATCTTTATTTCTTTCTCTTTTTGTTTTCCCCTTCCTTCCTTCCTTCCTTCCTTCCTTCCTTCTTATCTTCCCTTTCTCCTTCCTTTCTGTTTTCTTTCTTTCTATCTTTCTCTCCTTCTATTTTCCTTTTTCCTTCTTTCCTTTCTTCCTTACTTCCCTCATCCTCTCTCCTTATCTTCCTTTCCTTCTCCTTTCTTTCTCAGTTTTTTACTTCTTTCTGTCCTTCTGTCTTCTTTCCTTCCTTCCTTGACTTCTTTCTTTCGTTCTCCTTCCATCTTTCCTTCCTCCCCTCTTTCCTTCATTCCTCCCCTTGATTCTATCACCCCTCAATCCTCTCTCCTTATCCTTGTCCCTTTCTCTCCAGTTTTTACTTCTTCCCTTCTTCACATCTATCTTTCGTTCTTTCGTTCTTTGTCTGTCTGCCTTTCACTTTCCTCTGCCCCTCCCTCAAGCCTCCCTCTTTCCTTCTTTGCAACTTTTCCCTTCTCCTTCCTTCCTTTCTCTTTTCTTTTTTTACTTCTTCTCCTTTTCTATCCTTCTGTCTTCCTGTCTTCCTTCCTGGATGTTTTTCTTTTTTTCTCTCTTTCTGTTTAACTCCCTTCTTCCATCCTCCTGTTTTCTCTTTTTGGTTTCCTTCCTCCCCTCCTTCTTTCCTCTCCCTGCTTTTACTTTTTCCTTCTGTCCTTCTTACCCTCTTTCTCTCAATCCTCTCTTCTTATCTTCATTTCTGTCTGTTTCTCTCTTTCCTTCCTTCTTTCTTTCTTTCCTCACACGTGTCACTCTGACACTGAACAGTGATATAGTGAATAAGTTTTAACACCCTCGTCATTAACGTCTGATCTCAACTAGAAAATAAACATTGGATGCTTTTAACATTTCATCTGTCTCAATCTAAGTAGTTTCCCTTTTCAAAAATAATCACATACATTAGGAGGTACTCAGATTTTTCTGCGTCTCTGTCAGAGAGAGAAAGAACGAGAGTTTGATTTAAGTGTTGGCAGTGCTGCTGCTTTGTCTCCACGCACTCTGTCTCTGACATAGACTGTGTTTTTCTATACTGTATGTCTACGCAAGTGTCTTTGTCTCCCCATTTCTATACTATCTGTAGGCCTATTATTTTGATGCTGCTTCTCCACACACACACACACACACACACACACACACACACACACACACACAGAGCTCTATCTCTGCTCTTTCACGGCGACAGGGAGAATTGCATTTCTTCTTTATTGTCCAAGAATGTCTCCTCGCTGTTTCATTTACACACACTGGCCTTTATTGAAATGTCATGATGGGAGAAAAGCCTTGTGATTAAAAACGCAGCCCGGCATTTTGTCATTGTCAACTTGCAAATATTTGCCTCAGAAAATGGAAGATAACCACAACGTACAGGAGACGCTTTGCCTTTCATGTGCATTTCCTCCTCAGCTCAGCACTATCCTCGGCCCTGGGAGGAACGTTTCCTCGACTCAGAGTAAAGATTTCAAACTTTTATTGATATCGCCGCCTGACATATGGAAGATAAATGAATCAATCTCATTCAGGGACTCTGTATTCTCTTCTCTCCGTTGAAGTTTTTATGGATTATCATGTTGGCCACATCAGCTTAAATGTATTTTTCAATGTCAGCTGTCACCACAAAATAAATCTGCAAAATTACACAAATGATTCGGTTTGAAAGATTTACTGTCGTCATTAGACACAGTAGTTGTAACCCAGCTCTTGGATGTCTGCTGTAAGCTTGTGTATCACACGGCTTCTTGGTCGTTGACCATTGTTAGCAGGTCCAAAGGAAACAAAGACAAACATGCAATCAACACCAGTAACCCATGCACACTTTGAGTTGTCATGCTTTAAAAAAAAAAGGATATAAGAATACACAAACTGGAGACAAATTAAAGACAAAAAACCCAAAATGAATGAAACGTTACAACTAAAGATGCTTCCATGCAGTAAATTTACCTAATTGCTCTCCACCACCATCATCAAAACACAAATAATGGTGTTCAACCCTCTCAAACAGTGTCAGATATTTGGGAGAATTTATTATAAGTACTGAATATTGCAGTGACTGAACACCTTTCTAGACTTTGATGTTATTTCTTCCCTTTAATTTGCCGTCCATCTGTAGCTGAGAGGCTGATAAACAGTTTACATTTGAAAGCAGGCCAAAAAAACCCACATCCTGAGCAAACAAGTTAACAAGTTTCACATCAGGAAACTTCAGGATGCTCAAAGGGTAAATCAACCCTGAACACAAGAGCTAGCATGGCTAGTAAGCTAGTCACGCATGGTACTATGCAATTGCTCCGATGGCCCATTACACCAGAGCCCCAAAAGTTTGAAAATGTTCCACTGGAGTGAAAGCCCATTTGTCTAACAGGGCATTTTCTGGAAAACAAACGCCCATACACACTCTCCCTGCAGTTAGAGAGATTCATGGCCTGCAATCAGTCGGCCCTGCCGCTGCATGTTTCACACCCTCTGTTCAACTTTGGTGATGTTTGACTTGCAAATTTGCACTGTTGACCAATAGTAAGCTACTTTAAAGGAGCTACCCTTGGACAAAATGGTGAGTTGGACAGTCAAAAATGGAGGACGCTATCACAGCTTGTTGCACCAACAAGTATAATTAAACTCTCCTCTACTAACTGCTCCACAAAAAGGAAATGGGTTTGCACTTGCTAAATTATAGTCACGTTAGCGACTGAGCAAAAAAAGCTCGTTAATTGGCATTCAGTATTGACTTATTGTCCTGTCAGCGACTGAACTATTGAGCTAGCCAACTGACGTAGCATTTTAAGACTTAGCCTTTTGTCCTGTTAGCAACTAAGCTATTGAGTTTGCTAACTGACATTTGGCATTTAGACATTTAAACGTATTGTTCTGTTAGCGACTAAGCTATTATGCTAGCTAACTGACAGTTAGCATTTTTTGACTTAGCCTATTGCCCCCTTAGTGACTGCGCTAACGAGCTTGCTAACTCACATTTAGTATTTAGACATTTATTGTCCCATTAGTGGCTTTGCCAACAATTGGTAACTGACATTCAGCATTTACTTAATTTGTCCTTTTAGTGACTAAGCAAAAAAGCTTGCTAACTGAAATTCAGTATTTAGACATTTATTGTTCCTTTAGCGACTAAGCAAACAAACTTGCCAACTTAAATTGAGCATTTAGATGATTATTGTCCTGTTAGGGACTGAGATAAAAGCTTACTAACTGGCATTAAGTATTTACTGTCCTGTTAGCGATTAAGCAAATAAGCTTGCTAACTGAAATTTTACACATTTATTGTCTCTTTAGCGACTGAGCACACAAACTTGCTAACTGAAATTTAGCATTTAGACATTTAGCAACTTAGCAAAGGAGCTTGCTAACTGAAGATTAGTATTTAGAAATGTTTCATCACATTAGAGATTGAGCTAACAAGCATGCTGACATTTAGCATTAAGACAAGTACTGTCCTAATAGTGATGAGCAAACAAGATGCTAACCGAAATTTTGTATTTAGAAGTTTATTGCCCCCTTCAGCGACTGAGCTAACGAGTTTGCTAACTTAAATTGAGCATTTAGATTTATTGCTTTGTTAGCGACAGAGCCAACGAGTTTGCTAACTCAAATTTGTCATTTAGATATTTATTGTCCTGTTAGAGTCTGAGTAAACAATAATTCATTGTCTGTTTTGCGACTGAGCAAATAAACATGCTAACTGAAATTAAAGTTGAAAAGTTGACAACTGGTGTAAACAACTGATGGTGGAAAGTTTCAACCAACTGAGAACACGCACATGTATAATAATACCTACGTTGGATACCAAGATGGCGCCTATTCACTCCTATGAAATTGCTTGCCTAATGCATATGCCAAAAAAAGTTCTAACTTCCAGGTTTACCTCTGTAGTGTGCAACCCACTGAATATACACAGCAGTGTTTCTCTCACTGGCCCTGCCCGTGGGTTTCCCTTTGGCTCATAGACTTAATATTGTAATGATGTTAAATGACAAAATATAAAACCACAATACATCAAAAAACCATGATAAAAAGAATCATAACTGACCTTGTTTGCAGTTCGAGGTGTCCTGTCAACAATTTTACAAACGTTACTTTTACAGTTGTGGTCTATGTGGAAAATGCTTTTTGGGCCGCAGTGGATTTTTCTGCTGTGATACTGCGAGTGGCCACTGGGAAAACTGGAAGCAAAGCTGAGCTGCTTACCTGGGGACCTGAAAGAGCACCAATATTTGTGCTGATTTAGAGTTGATTTACCCTTTAAAATGTGACATACAGAGTCGTACATTTTATAAACTGGACACATAGAAGACAGATCATGTATATCTCGATTATCTGTGGTCTGATGCAGGCAACGCTCTAGTACAAGCAAGCAGTGCAGTCAAACTGTTAGTGGTTTTGCTGTTGTTGTTTTTACCAGGAGATAAACACACGGGGTCGTCACAGTATGATGTGTACTCTTTGGATGAGATGGCAGGTGATTGACAGCATGAGGATGGAGAAGAGGTGAAGGGTTGGGGGTGAAGGAAGGAGGAGAGTGAAGAGAGGAGTTAAAGATGAGTGTGTTGGATGTGTGAGGCAGGACTATCCTCACACTGTAGGATAGTCCAAATACATGGTGATGTGTGGGAGTGAAAAGGAGTAGATATGAGAATTGATAGAAAGGTCATTATCACAGTAAATGAACTGCACACTGGAATACACCTTTTACAAAATCAAAGTTATTGATTTCCTGCTGTGTGGTTGGAAGATTGGAGGCAATTTGACCTTTGTGTGTCAGGTCTATTCAGATCACTACAGTGCATGCTATTGCTTTACCATTGTGCTCATGAGACTTAAAGGTAATGCTTTGTTTTACAGGTCCGTTATATCTAAATAATTTATCATTTCTAAGAGGTCTTATGGAAAAAGCAAGGTAATTTGTTACTTATTAGTGTTAAATAAACAGTTCTTTCCTCCCTTCTCTCCCATTGGAGAACTGAAAAAGGTCAAGGCCAGCTCAGTTTTGATTTGAAGCCCAACATACTGTCTGTAGCAACAAGGGTCGTGCGTCAGTTTGTAGCTTCATGTCACCGGCTTCTGTTAAAAATTACCTGTAGCCTGTGGTGCAGTGTTTGGCATTGTTGCCCTACAACAAGAGGGTTCCTGGTTGGGGGTTTAGTAATATAACATGTTACCAACAGAATTTTGGGTGATATTACAGTGTCATGTACTGTGTTACCACCCAAAATAGTTTTTTGTTTTTATTTTTCATTCATCTGAACTGATTCACTTCCGTCGGTGCGCCACCAGAAAAAAACACCCCAAAAGATTGTTTTGTGTTGTCATGTCGCTACAGACTACGTTATAGAAGGGTACCAGTCATCAGCACATCTGGGTCATGGCATACAGTGCGTTATCATGTTCAGTGTGTTTCTTTTAATAAAGCGACATACACCATATCCTGTTCTGCTTTTGCATCCTAAGGCTGCCTGAATACAGCGGGGATAAGGAGCTGGCCTCCAGTATGCTATTTCCTCATCCCAGTGATCGGCACATCTGGGTGATGCTAATATGTTGGATGTGTTTCCACTCACATCACCTACAACTCATTCTCTGAACCCATTGGCTGTATTTGGCGTCTGACTTCCGGCAGACGGTGATACAGCCTCTGGGGGCAGACCCGCGATTTTTTGGCATTCCGGTTTAATTTGAGCGGAGGAGGCGAATTTCCGTTTCCGACTTCCGTATAAGTAAATATGCTGAACCACTGCTTTGGATTCAGAGTTTGCAGTGACGCCAATTATGTTCCGCCTCGTTAGTTCACCGCACGGACTGTTTAACCTGGGAACAACTGCAGATGTGATTGGTCAATATCACGCGGACTACAAACAGCCTACAACCGGAAACCAGGGCTCTTCCGCTCTTCTTCCGGAGGCAAGATCTCCGGGGTTTGCCTACAGACTCTACATTCACTTAATGTAGAGTCTGTATATAGAGACTACCTACAACTGCAGAGCAACACAGTCCTGTTCCTACTCATAACTCTCTCTCCGGGAACTGGCAGGTGGGTCTTTCAGCCCTGGTGTTTTAATTTGCGCTCGTCATAGTGAGTGACTCACATCCCATTCCGTTCATTGTGCTAACCTCAATATTTGTTCATTGAGTCTCATACCATAGACCCACAAATATTTATCCATATCTGATAGTTATCGGGCTTTGATCCTCTGCCTGACCCTCCCTGTGTCCAAGGATATTCATTTATTTAAGTAGTAAGTTAGTAACTTAATACTCTGCACAGAGAGTATTACTATAAAGTGCTTTATTACGTTCAAATGAAGGTAACTAGTAATATGTAGTATAGGCTATTACATTTTGAGAGTAACTTGCCCAACACTGGTCGCTCATAGTGTGAACACATGATGGACAGATATGGGAGTGAGTAAGTGTACAGTATTTCCCGAAATGTCTGACATGCTTTATGTGTAAAGTAAATAATAACAGGAGTATCATCATGTCAATATGGTGACATTTTTGTTCGGTGTTTTGATTTCAGGGGTCATTAACAACCCAGATTCTGCATTCACCAAAACGTAACTACACACCAAAGAGCGCAGCACAGTTGCTCCCTCTTGATTTCTCATGTTATGCAGCTTTTCTCTTTATCTCCAGCTATAAATGAATGGCCTTGTAAGCCTGATCACGGCGCCAGTGAATAGGCAGTCTTAAGCAGAACTGAAAATGTTTGAAGGAGATCTTGACTGCTGCTTTTACTTTAATCAATCAGTTACATAGCATCGTTCTCAGGGAAATTCATTTTCTGTTATCTCACGACAATGAAGTAATTAAAGTCTGATCACAGAAAGCGGAATTTGATCACTCGAGACAATTAAGTTATGAGCTGGAGATAATAGGATTAGAAATATGTGAGGAAATAAAGCTGATGACAGTTTCTGTAGTGCAGCAGGCAACGTATGGAATTTTAAAGAACATGTAAACCAGGGAAATCATAACTTTAAAATAAATAAATGTTTTATTTAAAATAATAACTGCATGTTAACACCATGAAGTGCCCTTTCCATCCATTCTACCAGTGTATGATGTATAAGTGAGAATGAGAAGGAGTGGAGCATGTACTCAGCTGTATTTCTACACTGGTACATAAACTGTCAGCTGGTGGACTAATATATGTTAGAGTCAAGGTGAATGTGAGTGTGAGAAAATGCTCTCCTTAAAACAGTGTGTCATTTTCAATACGTCCGGCTGTCAAGTGAAGGGAAGCACACAACACTTAAAACACTTTAAACAGTGTTAAAGGTCCAGAGTGTAAGATTTAGAGGGACTGAGTGGCATCTGGAGGTGAGGTACATTGTACATTACTATATTTACAATATAGTCTTGGGATCCCTACCCAGACGACTTAACACCCATTAACACCTGGACCCATCTAACCCTCACGACACACGATGGCCAGGTGGCAGGTGTGAACACAGCAATCACACTCAGGTGTGCACCAAAACAACCAGACTGAGACCTTCTTGAAGAGGTGGTCTCAGTCCGGTTACAAATGAACTCTGGTGCGGTTCGTTTGTGGTGAAAACGTGTTCCGACCTGGATCTGAACCAACTGCAGTCACATGACACATTGTTTGGGTTAAACATGAGCATGTTACAGTCCTGGAGGATTATTAATGTGCACCTCCTCCTGTACTGCCTTAATATGCACATTCAGCACATCCAATGCATCAAAACATTGTTTTCTAGTTGGAGCCGCGCCTCGTTTTCAAACTGTATGGTTTGACTAAAATGAACAATGACAGCAATATAGTCCACGATGAGCAGCGCTAAAATCAACCTGCGTAGTTGTCCCTCCATTGTGACATTAGAAAGTGTCACATTTATCTTGCAAGTGTACTCTTCTTCAATGTTTGCTTTACTTCCTGGATTTTTCCCGCATGGAAATTCTGACCAATCAAGAGCAGCTTTCTCACACAAGGCATTTGATCTGGTCCACTTGTAAATGCTGCCGTTAGAACATGAACCAACTCTAGGCAATTATACAGCTTTGTCACAAAATTAGTCCTTGATTCAGACCAAAGCAAGAAAACTCTAGGTCTGAAAGCATCCATAAACGTCTCATTCTAAGGTAACAAAAACACCATGATTCTTAGTTTCAGGTGATCATACACTAAAGAAAACATACTCATTATATTATGTTACATTTCTGCCAATTTATCCTCCTAAATCCTACACTGAACCTTTCAAGCAGCACAGATGTTGAGATATTATCATTGACATGTTGAAAAGAAAAATTCAATGGTGTGTCCCCTAATTCGACACATGGACGTTGAAAATAATGACCTTCATGAGAGCGTGCCCACTTTTGAAGTCTGCTTCAAAAATGCCTGAATGGTTGTTGAGAGATGCTCAGATGAAACGTGGATATGTAAAGGATATGTGAAGAATGGGTGTGAATGAGTTGAAGGAATAATAAAACATTACAAGCCCATAATAATCACATTATGATGGAATTATTGAATGACTGTTGAATTGAATGGTGCAAATAATCTATGAAAAGATGACAGTCACCATAAAAATTAATAATCAACAGTGGCTCGTGTTACCTGTCAGCGTTTTATAGTCGAGCAGATCAAAGAGAACGATGGCGACTCCCGACCATGTGATGATCAGAGCCACAACCAGCAGCCAGGCCATCGGTGAACTGAAGGTCAGAATGACTTCATCCAAGAATGACTTCTGATTGGTCTGAGCAGGAGATGCTTCCTCCCCACCGTTGGTTTGACTGCTCATTGTTAAAGCGAGCTGAGGACGGGAGAGAAGTTTGAAACATTAAGACGTGAATATGAAAAATAAAGCAAGAAAATAAAGAGAGACATTAAAGAAGTGTAGAAGAAAAGTGGAAGAGGCTCAGTCTGTATGTCCTTCGCATATCTCAGGAGCCATTCATCAGATGCACTTCAGACTTGGTGGCTGTATTACTGGAGACCAAAAAGACATGAGCTGGTGCATTTTAGACATGTGACACATTCAGTATCAATAAACTTTGAATAAACACACAACCAGCACTCTGTACAGCAGCGGGGGCAGGACGAGTTCACTTTTGCTGCTAGATGCTGTATACTAATGTTAAGACCGAACTCAAAAACTACTTGGCTAAGTTTATTAAAAGGATTATGTTTTAAAATAAGAACATTTGTTACCTAATGTATATATGTAATAGAGTGACATCCGTGCATAACGATGAACAGTAATGAACGTTAGTTACGTAACAATGTGACAAAGGTACGTAAATTAGGTAAGGTTACGTTAAAATTACGTTGATTTTTGGTTTCAAACAGGACACGAACAGTCCTCTGGGTCAAAGTCTTGTTTTGTTTAGTGGAGCACTCATTTAAAACATGCGTTCAGCGTTTTTTTTTGGCCACTTGGTGGCAGCAAAAACAAACTGTAAAGACATATTATCACCTTTTAGGTTAATATGGTGAACTTGCAAACTACTGCTTATTTTCACATCTAGCATACACAATGCAACTAGTTAGCATGTTTTATTATTCTGTCGTAGCTGTAGTTGGAGCTAACCAAAACAGTTAAGTTGCCAACCTGAAAACCCAAACAATGAGCTGAAAGACAGTAGAAAAGCTATGTAGAGCTGACAGGATCTGCAGAGTCTGATGGTTATTTTTGTGGGTGCGTCACTATGAGCAACACATTTTACATGCAAGTAGTTGTTTGATCTGTCTTTTATATAATATATTGATTATAGCAGCTTTATACTGTGGGGAGTGTCTGTGTGTGAGAGTGTAATCTTGAAATCAGGTTTCTTATTAATATGCCCTTTAAACTTTTTTTTTTTTTTGCTGAGACAGCAGTTTCCTATATTTCTCTAAATTTGCTGATACCACCATTAAAATTGTCAGTATCTATTAACATCTATAGGAATTAGAGGGCAATGCAATTCGCATTTGATTTGGAAGGTTATGATTAAAAGAGATTTTTGGCTGCAGCAACAAACTGACTGACTGTGCTGGTGTTTCATGAGGACAGGAAGGAGAATTTGCTTTAAAACAAACCTGTTACACAGCCCAGTCACCAGAAGAATTGGCATTATATGTTTCTGCAAACCATAAATACTTTACATTTGCACTTTTCTTACATATCATATCAGTGTTTCTAATGTGGTGTGATACATAAGCTGACCTTTGTTATCAGGAGCTGGAGGGGATGGTGGATGGTGTGAGACTCAGGCGAGATGCCTGCCAAGTTGCAGATCATTGCAGACCACTGTTCAAGTAATCTCTTAAAACAGATTCTGCAAAAAAAATAATTTTTTTTTCTTTTTTTTACCGATGGATTTCCAGATTGCTGTTCAAGACCAACAACATCGGCTGTTTTTTGTCAACTCTTTGCAGTGTTTCCCAGCTGCGTTTGTGGCACTGAACCTGGGTGTTTCTTAGCAGCACACTGAATTGTTCCCCAGTGGTGTCTGAGCCTATTAACCTGGGTGTTTTTCTACTGACCAGTCCCTCCTTTAAGCAGCTTTTGTGCCACTAAACGTGGGTGTTCAAACCTCCTGAGACCTCAGCTCCTATTTGGTATACATGTTTAATGTCTCCTAGCTATCTGGGATCAGTAGGGCCTGATACATATATAAAACAAAACAATGTCTTTGAACAGGAAATAGTTTTGAAGAAAAAAAAGATGTCCTCATATGGGGTGTGTGTAATAAAGTATAAAACTGATCACCTGAACATTGCTGTGCAAAAACTAAATTACAAATAATGCAACAAACCCTCTGTGATTTGTTTATTTAGAAACTCTGCATGAATTTTCCTTGATCCATACTCCAAGCTAGGATTGTCCTTATGTCTGAAGGAACAGTCTGTCGCACCTAATCAGTCCCAACGTCCTCAAATAAGAGGATAATAAAAGCTTGTTACTGTTGTAACAACTGTACTGTACTGTTGTTGTTACTGTCAAATTTGTTGCCATATCAAACTACAAACATTATCAATCATAAATAAGCAAGTTCCAACCATAAAATGTGATCAGGTTTTGGACCTTAAACACTTTGGTGTCAGAATCGGCTGCAGACTGACTTGGCAGAGATGGCTGCCATCTTGTTTTTACATGGGTTAGTGTATTGTGCTCTTACTACCACAAGATGGCACAAAAATGTGTCCATGAATGAGGACAAGAGGTCTGAGTTAAGTAGAATGTAGTTTAAGGTCCAACAAATACAGAATGTGATGTCCTCAGATGATGGCACAGGGTCTCAGGAGGATAAGCCGTAAACGTAGAGTTTCAGCGTATCCACTACAAAGCAGTGCACACATGTAACGCATTCCTGGATCGCAGAAACGTACAGTGCAAATATTTTTCTCTGGCAACTGGGTTGTATTAAAATAATTCTAAATAAACTACAGAAACTTTTGGAGTATTGTGGAGATGGAAGGTTCACTTTGTATTGATGCCTCCTGGTGTCTAAACCACAGACTGTATAAGATAATGGACCACCCTGACGTCACCTTTTGGTTTGTGATCTCCCGGTTTGAAGCCTTTAATTTGACATTTTGGTCATCGCCATTTTGGTTTTACAGAGCCCCACCCTTAAATATGCATAACTTTAAGCCTTAATAAAATGCAAACAGGTGGGTCATATAAATTAAAAAGTTGTCATGAAAGTTAAAATTAACTTGAGAGACCAACATCGTTTTTTGTACCAGCCTGTAAACATGTTTATTTCTGCTGTAAAGCTGGGGGTCATAACATGGGGTCTGTGGTGATTGACTCACTTTTGAAGCCAGCCTCATGTGGCCATTAGAGGAACTGCAGTTTTTGGCACTTTTTAGTGACTAGCCTATATTTTAGCTGCGTTGCTAACTGGCCGAATTGTTTGGATGTGTACACAGAAAATTACTTCCAATCTTTATCAATGCTGAATATCATTACTTGTTTATTTTTTTCACCACTGTCTTTAGTATAACCAGTATAACTTCCCAATGATTATCAACACAAACTTACAGTAAATACAGCTGTATACATTTTACTCCAAGCATCAGCAACACCTGTGCTTACTGGCATGAACTTTAATACTATGGTCTGCCTTAGCCAATGACATAAGCCACCATGGTGGGATCCTACATTTCACACTAATCAAACATATGGCTCCAACAGCGTAATTTTTCATCTCTGGAGGTTGTGACTTGATCACATCACAGGATTATAGACCATAATGGTGTTGATATAAGCCTGACTTGTGATACTGAAATCTTCCCACCATGAATTCACTGCTGAGTCCAATTTGTGTTCATTTTAATCTGTGTTTGGTGAATAATATCAGCATATGTAAAACAGACATGTCTGTTGCAGTCATGTGTCTTTTGATTAATGCTCCCAGCAGCTGTTTATTCACACGGATGTCAGTGAATCACTCAAGTATGTTTTCTGCGAGGATGAGATTACCCGGGGTGATGAGGAGATTAAATTCCATCTCACTTTGAAAAATCTGCTCTACAAGACGAATTACTTCTCTAAAGAAAGTTTTCATCATTGTATGGCAGCGGGGCCGCGCGCCATAACATGATTATGTCCCCACGTTAGGTTGTTTGTGTTCATTATGCGCCGTGCTGCGATCAACGCCTGAGATGATTTATTTTTCCTTCTGTTTCTCCGCCTGCCTCTCACACAGCTTATCTGCAAATATAAAGTGATCGCTACACTGTTGTGGAGATCTGAATTAAAATAGGGACTGACTCACTTGGAAGAAATATGCCCTTCTCAAGGTTATTAATGAGGCCCCTGAAGGATGCTGATCCACGTGAGTCCTGTAAGCTCTGTGTCCAGCTGAGGCATTTCACACCGTTCATTATGACAGCCTCGTTGACACAATTAGGTGGCGGCTTGGACTCTAATGGTTCTCATCTTCACCGTCAATTAATAGAAGCTGACTGTAGATTGGTGACAATGTTCCCCTCTCTCCTCATTAAAAAAATAGCTGTACCTCGAGGCACATTTCAGGCTTTTCCTCAACGTATAAATATATACTTCCACTTGAGTAAATTTCTTAGATGATAACTTATGATGTAGCCTGTGCACTCAAACCCAGCTGACACGCTCGGCTGCAGAAGATCACGATTAATCAGAGATTCAGCAACAAGTATTAGAGCTTGATGCAAAATGCAAGAGCGCTTAAGCACGGCTGGATCAACCTGTTAGAGGGCCTGAGGGCAGAATTTCAATATTAGGCCCCAAAATCCCTCCGTCCACCCACAACCCACCCTCTGTGTACGAATGCCTCCAAGCTCCCATCAATGGAAGTGCACTCATTACACTATACGTGGCAGAATTAGATTATCAGAATGAGTTGTTTTGTTTTGTTGATTCCCTCCTCGTGTATCATGTCTGGTTTTACTTCCTGTCTTTGTGTTTTCCCGCCTGTTTTCTGTCACACCTGTCTTGTTAGTCCTTCCCTGTTCCCAGAGTCTTCCCTTCACACCTGTTCTGTGTTAGTCTTGTTTGCTCCACCCTAGTGTTCCCCACCACACCTTTGTTGTTCGTCAATCCCCATTTCCCTTTCCCTTCCTTTTGCCCGTGTCCTCCTACTCCAGCAGTGTCTCGTTCTTTCAGTTAGTTTTCTAACAATATCAGGCTAGGTACCTTGATGAGACGCCTGTCAAGCTGCAGACCACTGTTGGAGAATGGCAACAAACCTGTTTTCACTGGGGATAGTGCAATATAAAGCACATCGCTGCAATTCCTGCTGAGATGATCCCATGAATAACCATAGTTTTTTACTAGGGCATCACTGTGTTTCCAGCTGGAATTGTGCCACAAACTGTTTTTTTAAGCCTAAACATGATCTTTTCCTAACCATAACTAAGTGGTTTTTGTACCTAAACCTAACCACAAGTTAACCACAGCACTGTTGAAACATAAAGTTTCATAAAAATGTGCGACTGTACAACACGTTCTCATCCCAGGTTGTCACATTTCACCGTTTTGTCAGTGGCCATCCATGTCTACATATTATGAACTAGGTATCCTTCTGTGTTTGCTGTTGATGTTCAAGGACGCTGCTACCACTGACGAGACGTCAATAAAAGCACATGGTTCGGTTTAGAAAAAAATATCATGGTTTGGCTCTGCATTCATACAGGAAGCAAACACCAGGCTCTTGGGTGAAAGTCCCAGGTTTGTTGGACCCATCCACCACCCCTCCCACCTGCTCTAGGGACTTTACAGTTATATTAGATTGTTACTGGCAGCGTTTCAATCTGACGCCGTTCACCACTGATCATACCCCTGTGACAGGTGCTGTCCAGCCGCTTTAGGAACTAACGCTGTCCATCCACATACACTGCCGTGACAGCTGCCATTCGGGCGACTTACAGCATATCATAACACTGCAAAAGGTTACTTCCAGTCGTGTTACATACTGATGCCACCTGGCAGCATATCATACTGCCGCTAAAGGTCTTTCTTATTCCAACAACTTCGTAATGAGAACGGGCTGAAATGTAACGTATCTGTGTTGTGCAGAAATATATACCAACATTTTTTCTTACATTGTTAAAATATGATGTTTCAACGTATCCACCACATAACAGCATGCAAATGTGACGGATCCGTGGATAGCAAAAACATACAATGCCAACATTTATCCTGGTGATGGGTTACCCATAACAAATCTCACCGTAACAGAAGGGGGCTAATCCATTAAGGTTTGTTTATTAAAAAGGTTTTGTGCCACAGGTAGTGGAAGGCATGGTTTGATTGCACAGCTGATTAGGTGACTTAGGCCTAATCCCAATACCCCCTCCCCCCCCCAATACTACCCCTTGGCCCTCAAAATGAAGCAACGACGGGTAGGGGTAGAAATCTTTCCCTAGGAATTGGGACACCACTCACTACGTCACTGCATCAGTTACGTTCAGGCATACGTAACTATTCTAAACAGGAAGCTGCGAGCCATTTAGATTTTCATCCGGCATCTACAGTGTCAGTCTCATCCATCCTACCGATCGCATTTGCCACATTCATCATGCTTCATTTGATGAACGACAGACGACAGGGGACTTCTGCTAGCTAGCTAACCAGCTAACATTACGAGGCAGCATAGTTATACTAGCAGGCATGTTATCGTATCAATTTTGCAGAACAGGACAGATGGCAGACGCCAGATAGTGCGAGCTAGCTAGCTAGCTAGCTAACAAGCAACCTGACGACAGTAACGTTAGCTATGTATGAACTTTTTTCCCCGTCTCTTGCTCGGTGGTAGCCATGGCGGCGTCTACCCCTTGCTGGCAAGTCAGCATCTGAAAGCCCTCGTTTCTTAGGGCTAGTTTCATACCCACTACCCCTCGTTATGCCCCCTACCCCTACATGCAAAAAGCAATTGGGACACCACTACCCCTCGCGGGAACGCGCAAATGTAGGGGTAGGGCCAAGGGCTAGGGCTAAGGGGGGGTATTGGGACGGGCCCTTGATCCGGCTGTGTTTTAGGCAGCATTTATACCTGACCTTTTCCTGGTGTCAGACTGTTGGGTGCCGAACAGAAGGGAAGTGTTACTATTTTGGTGGCAGGACACCTTCCTCTGTGGATTGTGACTGTCTGCTTTTTTTCTGTCAGTGAGATGGGGAGCAGTTAGTCAGTAGCTGTTTTTGGAACAGCTATCCCAGGGGCATCCATGAGTTTTTGTGCGTCGCCTATTGCAGTTTGTTTTACAGACTCACTGGGTTCATGCTTCATCCACCTGCCGAAGAACCACAGGAAGACTGGGGTTGAGTTTTAGCTAGCTCAGGTAGGTAGTTAGGGAGAAACTGTCTGGATCAGCTGCTGTAAAGATCTGACCATAATGACATTGAAGTCGCAGAGAAAATATCTAGAGATGAGATTATAAATGAGGTTTTGTCATCTTTGATTTAACAAGTGTTGTAGAGAAGTCAGCGCCTGTGTTGTTGTCTTTGCCAGCAGTTGTGCAGACAGCTGGTTTGACTTCTGAGCAGCAGAAAGAGCTGTTAGCTATGCAGTTTGAGCAGAAGTCAAAGTTAAAAGTAGACGGAGAAAAGCAGCTTGAATTAGAGAAACTTCAGCAGGCAGAGAAGCTTGAGCTGGAGAGGCAGAGCACTGAGAGGATGCAATTGGAGTTGGAGGAGTCTAGATTGCACTTAATCAGTGAGGGGAAGCACTCTTGGGGGGTCTAATACAGAAGTTTCTGCTCCTGCTGGGTCTGCACCGAGTGGTGTTGATGTTATTGGTAATCTGCGTTTGGTGCCCAAGTTTAATGAGCGTGATCCTTATGCTTTTTGTTACTTTTCACTGTTACGTCATTCTGTTCTCAACAAATTATACTATGTGAATAATTCATTCACCAAGATCTGATGTGCGATTTTATCTATCTATCTATCTATCTATCTATCTATCTATCTATCTATCTATCTATCTATCTATCTGGTATAAATGTGATCCAGGGTGGTTGTGTAATGTGAACAATTGAAGTGTTTTGATTCAGCAGCTGTTCTCTGGCTGACCTTTCTGTTGCTGCATTCAGATAACAAACTACAAAATCAATTTAACATAATTCTGCCCACGCACACTCGAATGTGCATTTGTGTGTGCATCTGATTCAAGAAAGCTAACCATTGATCGTGTGAACAACACCCGGGGTGTGTGTCATTTCAGAAGTAGAGCTGAGAGCGCCTGCGTATGTGTGTGTGTGTGTGTGTGTGTGTGTGTGTGTGATATAAAAGCCAACCATTGATCTAGTGAAGCCCTGGCAACGGCTGGTCAGGCCAACACATTGATCCACAGCAGGTAAAACAGTCACGATGTCACAATGACAGAAGGTTGGAGCGCAGTGTGAACGTCCTACAGCAGAGAGAGGAGGGAAAGCTGCACTGTGCAATCATCCACTTCACCGCTCTGCTCCAAAGTGTCTAATTACAGTATCGTTCTCTTACGTAGGACTGTGTTTTATAGTTAAGTCAAAGTGTGAGTCACTGTCTGCAAACATTTTTCCCTTTTAGTGCATTATGTGTCTGTCCTGATGACCCAGCCCACCTGTTGCTACCACAGAGTGCTTCACACACACTATACACACACACACACACACACACACACACACACACACCAAACACACACAAGGACACCACCAACTGCTGCCTCCTCCACACCAAAGGAATGAACAGAATTAGAACGATGTGGGTGCAGGCTACTAACTGGTGTTTGAGGGCAAATGAAAGGCGACAAAGGCGCCATGGAGAGTGTGAGTCATTAAAAGCATCCGCTCTTGATACAAGTGCAAAAACTTAATGACAAATATGCATGGTGCTGCTTATGAAGACGTGTACATGTCAGTGGGAAATATAACACTTTTAATTCTACATTTATCTGACAGCTAGAGTTAGTTAGTTAGCATTTAAAATTATATGACAAGATTACAAAACAAAATTTCCCCAGACAGTTTCAGTCAGTCTTCATTTCATTAACCTCTTTTTCCATGACAAAGACAAGACGTTGACAAGCTAAAAATAGATCTTGGATAATAAAAACTATGACGAAATCTATGTTTAGTTTTCACTGATGAGATGAGACAGGACTAAAATGTCAGTGGACTATCGGTCACTCAAAATAACCCAGCTGGCAGCGGATGTCAATGTGATGTAAAAAGACATTTGACTCTTACTTTGGACAGAGGTTAAAGTTTGGTTGGAATGAAAGTTTGGCAGTTGTAGGGCTTTGTTCTCCATACCACACATCTAAATATTGTTTTTCTACGTCAAGATGCTGCTGGCATTAGACGTTTGGAAGCTCTAAATGGTCAGGCTCCGATATATCTTAGTGAGCTCATAGTGCCATATTATCCCACCAGAACACTGCGCTCTGAGAACGCNNAGGCCTAGTCTGCCGGAGGACCCCCCTATAATACACCGGGCAACTTCTCTCTCTCTCTCATGTCCTATTACTGCATGTCACTAACTTGGCCATACTGCATGTCACTAACTCGGCTTCTTCTCTGGAGCCTTTGTGCTCCACTGTCTCTCAGATTAACTCATATCGCAGCGGTGCCTGGACAGCGTGACGTGTGTGGTTGTGCTGCTGCCGTGGTCCTGCCAGATGCCTCCTGCTGCTGCTGTTATCATTAGTCATTAGTCATACTTCTACTGTTATTATACACATATGATTATTGTCACATATGTATACCGCCAGATATTAATATATACTTTCAACATATTGTACCACAATAGCCTGTAATATTAATTATATTATTACTTTCATTATTGCTGTTGTAAGCTACTGTCATTACTAACGGAGACAATAAAGATCTTATCTTATCTTACTGTCTCTGTCTCACTGTGTCATACGGATTACTGTTAATTTATCATGTTGATCTGTTCTGTACGACATCTATTGCATGTCTGTCATCCTGGAAGAGGGATCCCTCCTCAGTTGCTCTTCCTGAGGTTTCTACCGTTCCTTATCCGCTGCGAGGGTCCAAAGGACAGAGGGATGTCGTATGCTGTAAAGCCCTGTGAGGCAAATTGTGATTTGTGATATTGGGCTTTATAAATAAAATAAAATAACCTCAAAGGTACTACATGCTCAAAATATAAGCACACCATGGTCAACTCAAGCCCAACAAGCAACAACAGATGGACATATTGACCTGAATGTAACACTGCTTAGTGATACTAACACAATGTAGTGTCCAACTTTACACTCGTAAAGGTTAACTAAACGTCCCCTGTGTTTTAAGCAGCTCAACGTACTCCTGTGGTAACTCAGTTCACATTGACAGTAAATGCAAATAACTCGTCTTGTGAGAACCATCAGGCAGTGCTTTGAAGCTGAACTTGCCATTCAAAAGACGCCTTTCTTTATCCATGTCCGCTCACAGAGGTTTGTCCCTGCTTTCCATCCATAATGCTACTGCTGCATTGCTTCCTGGTTTTCCAAACTACAGGGTGGGCCGAGGGTCATAATTACAGAAGGCACGTGTTAATCGTGCATCAGAATAATTAGTGGCATTAATAGGAATTTGTGTCGACTCGTTAACTTTGACAGCCCTATTAACACAGCTAAAGACCAACAAAATAAAAAACGTTATCTGTCATTATTCTTTGTCAAACTGACGTTGGCATTAGACGTCGTCCTGTCATTAAACCTTGGTCAGCTGATGTCACAACCTACATTATACCAAATATCAACATCTAATGTTGGTGGCCAGTTGGGGAGAGGAGAGGATAATTGTAAATAACATTCATTCATTCATTCATTCATTTTCATTCATTCATTTCTTGTAACCGCATATCTTGTTAGGAGTCACAGGGGGGCTGGAGCCTATCCCTGCTGACATTGGGCGAGAGGCGGGGTTCACCCTGGACAGGTCACCAGACTATCACAGGGCTGACACATAGAGACAGACAACCATTCACACTCACATTCACACCTACGGACAATTTAGAGTCACCAATTAACCTGCATGTCTTTGGACTGTGGGAGGAAGCTGGAGTACCTGGAGAAAACCCACGCTGACACGGGGAGAACATGCAAACCCTGGGTTCAAGCCAGGAACTCTCTTGCTGTGAGGCGACAATGTTAACAACTGCATCACTATTTTAAAAATGGCTTAATGGCCGAGAACAGCCGTGCTTGCGATTATTTCTATCGCCGCATAAGCGGTATGAGATAAGACCGCCACCATGTTGGTGGTAGATAGCTGGAGCCAGAATGCTAGCCTGCAATACACTCACACCTGAGTAGCATCAGCTGCTTGCGTGAGCTGTGAGCTGTAATTCAGTGGTAAAAACACAGCCGTGTGGTCTGACTGTGGACGGTGGAGCTTCTTAGCAGAGTGAGCAGCAGGACAAAGTCCAGTTTTAATCCTCACCCCTGAGAGAGGACATGAGTTTAAAACTCCAGATGAATATTTCAGATTTAGAAAGAATTCAGGCTGAAATAAAATTACTTTTTAATGCTGCTTAACAGTGAGATCAATAAGTCAGAGCTTACAATGAAGCTGGGCACAGATTATTGTCTCAAATTATTTATACTAGTTTGAGATGATCAACAAGTCTGTGCTCATAAATCAGCCATTAAACCTTTCAAAAACCCTGCTGAAGAAATGCAGGGGTGTGAGTGAGTATACCTTATCTGTAGTTATGGATAAAATTATGCCCAAATTAAATTTTAACGTGATACAACCTGACAACTTGATTACAATTTCAAGTACCTTAATTAGTGGAATTGAATTAGTTAAAGACAAAAAAAACATTTTGACTATGGGGTGTCTGTGGCTTAGTGGATAGAGCAGGCGCCCCATGCACAAGGCTGTTGCCGCAGGGGGGTTCGACTCCAGCCTGTGACCATTTCCTGCATGTCTCTCCCCCCTCACATTTGTCTGTTGTGTCAATTAAAGACTAAAATGCCCCAAAAAATATCTTTAAACAAAAAACATTTTGACTAAAACTTGACTGAAACTGTACTAAAAACCAAAACTAGACTCAGATTACGGAGGACAAAAATTAATAAAATGTCACTAAAACTAAAGACTAAGACTGCATCAAAAATAGTTGATTAAAATTAACATTGATTTCACTGAAATAACTGTTTCAAGGCCCAAAGACGTAAAATTATTTGATATTTCATGAAAATTAAAGAATAGAAAAAACTGCCAAAGGTGATCACAAATTCATATAGCAGACCGTCTCCCATTAATCATGTCCTGACCCCTTGGTGTTACAGCTGAGTTGATGTGTTCAGCTTATGTGCACTGATAAAAAAAAAAGCCATTTGGTTACATCCGAGCAATTACACTATGGCACTGTTAGAAGACAGAAATAAAAGAGAGAAACAAAAGGTAACAGATCATTAAAAGATCACATCAAAGCAAATATTTCCAAATGCAGTTGTTTCCCACCTGGGGGTCGGGACCCCCTTCTGATCCCAAGACACATCTGAGACATCCCAAGATGATACAAGAGAAAAGAAAGAAACAGTATTACACATTTTCTCATGAAATACTGAATTCTTTCAACTCCTCAGGTCTCTAAGAATTCCTGATATTAAACAATTAGTCTTTGATTGAACGGGGAACTTGATCTGTGTAAAGGAGGAACAAGCACCGAACACACTGCCTCATTTTAAGGAGTCACAAGCCAAAAATGTTGGAGACAACTGGTCACAACAGGTGTGAAGGAAAATGAGGAGTGGACTGTGAGTGAGTTGCTTTTCTCAATACATTTTCTACTGATAGTGTGCAAGAGTGCAACCCTTTTTAACTGATCATTTAAAAAGGTTTTGTTAATCTCTTGTGTACATTTTCGAGATGTAATAATCAAATATTTGATGTAATAAATGTACTACAGTATGTAAGTGGCAACAGAGCAACGATTCAGCGTTTAGTCATGAAGGGAAAAATATCAAAGTATATTTTGTTCTACAAAGTTAAAAAATAAGATTTTTTTAATGTTTTAACGTTAATTATTATAATAATTAACACTGATTAATTGCGTTCCGTGGTGCCCTTTGACCCGGTGCATCACTGAAGGCCACACTGACTTTGTCACATGATGGAGGCGAGCCAGGTCTCACTCCAAAGTCATTGAAATCCAGCGCTTGGGCAGTGGCTTACAGCGTCAGAAGCTAACAAACAAAGGCATCCTTTAATGTCGGCATGATACACGGCTGGTTGCAGTTATAGTTTAACAGCGCCTGGGGGCGTCAGGGAGAAACACGATGGGACGAGGATGAAAGTTAAGGCAGCAAAAATGGGGTGAGTGGAGGGTTGGTGTATGGGTCTAACAAACGCCGACTTTCACCCGAGAGAGAGGTGTTTGTGTCCCATAATATTCTAAAGCCAAACCCTGTTCTTTTTTCCTAAACGTAACCACGTGCTTTTGTTGTTGAAGGAAAAGAAATGTCAATGCATGGTGTAGTACCGACATAATGCGTTTATTTTGAAAGAGACAGTAAATTTCCCGTGAAAACGTAAGTGTATCTTGAAAGAAGACAATGCATGTAACAGGCAGAACTTGACACGGTGTCCCAGAACATCAACAACCAACACACCCAGGGTACCTTGCACGTCGTATGTGGACATGGGAAGTCAATGACCAAACATTGATATGTGACGAGGTCGGAGTGAGAATGTGTTGTGGAGGCAGACGATAAGACGCTGTTTGGCCCCATGAATGAAACATTTACATTTACAAAACGCCCAGATGGAACTGTAGATAGGGTTACCATTCTCTGTGAGTACGAAATCTTACCATCGGAGTACGTCAAGCCTGAAATTTCCCCTCAACACAAAGCATTTAGCAGCAAACCCGGACGTCCGGGCTAGCACAGCCTCTGATGCTAGCGTTAGCAGCCAGCCTCGTCAAGCCACACTCGACCAGTTGTTCAGACTGAGTAAGTCTATGCAGACCAGTTTCGGAGGTAGAGGACAGGGGGACAGTTGTGTCTGAAAACCAGCAGCTTTACTGTGAAACATCTGTCAGAATTAATACTTTCACAGCAAAAGTTGATGTATATGATTGATTTAGATTAATTAATCACAAAGCATTAATTTAATTAGATTAATTTCTTTAATCGCTTCACAGTTCTAGTTGTTACTTCACATTTTATTTCTCTGCTTGACGACTTCTTGAAATCCCTGTTTTTAAATATTTGGTTTTTCTTTTATTGTATTGTATTTTTTAAAGCAACTTGTGACTGGTTTTTAAAGGCCCATTGTTTGTTGTTTTTATTATAAATGTGAAGATAAATCAATGTGACTTAGGTAATGTGTGCAGCACACTTCAACACCTAAGAGAAGACATGATTAAGTATCAACAGGAGCTTTATATAGCTTACATGTACTGTTATAACACAACTAGTCATTCGTTTTGGTTTATTTGATTGTAACATTAAAATTCCTTAAGCACCATTAAAGTTGCAGTTCCTGACTTTATAAAGTTTGGGTGTATCTCATCAGTAGCAGCTAACCTTTAACAGGTGTTTAAAATGGCAGTAAGGCAGAATAACTGCACAGACCTCCAGCATTTTATAACATCAGCGTCAGATCATTATTATAAAGTTCAGCCACAGTGACATGGATTTTTACACTACCTTGGGCTTTGAGTCTGCTGGATGTTCAGTGATAACCTTCAGTCCTTCAAAGGCTCTGGAAATACACCGTTACCATAGAAACGCGCATGTAACTCCTTCGTTAAATCCTCTTTGGCCCCGGTTGATTGTGAGAAAAAGACGATGGAGGCAACACTCAAATCCGGCAGCAAAAAGCGCACAGCAATTGTGGTTAAGCTGGATCACAGCAGGTCTAAAAATACACTAAAACCTTCCCCACAGGAGAAAAATCCAAGGAACGAAATCCAGTAAATACTTCTTTGTTTTTTGCTTTTATTGTTCTTGTTAATTTCAAAATTCTGCACGGTTTCAGCTTGTTTCCAGGAAATTCTTGAGTCAAAGTTTCAGAGCTTAAGCTGGTTAATTGCTGAGCGAGTGGGACAGAAAGAGAGAGGCCGACAGAGAGGAGAGGGGTTGACCTACTGAGAGTCACCCTGCCCCCTCTGAGGGTCCAAAATAGAGAGACAGTGGGAGTGAAGGGAGGGGAGAGACAGAGGAGTGGAAGAAACCCGGGTGTATAGGAGCAAAAGATTAAGAGAAGGAGACAGGAGGAAAGAATAAAGTGAAGACATGAAGGTCTAACAGTCTCCTGTGCTGTGTGTGTCGGAAACACAGAACGTATTAATCATGTTATAATGATGGAGGCAGCCAGCGGCAGCGAACAGCTGATGTTCCATCAGTGTTTCCTCCTCTGAGAGGCTCATTACTCCATTCCTGACCTCACCTTTACTGACCTGTCCAATCCCCATACACCTGTAAAGTGACTTAAGTGGTGCCATCATTAATTTTCTTTCATTTATCATAGTATTATTTGACAGTGTTAAAGGTCCAGTGTGTAGGATTGGGGGGGATATACTGGTGGAAATGGAATATAATTGGTATATTTTCTTAATATTAGATAGGACAGTTTAAGTATAAAGGAGGGGGGGGTAAGGGGTACAGGCTGTAATTGAACCCACAGCCACAGCAGCAAGGACACTGCCTTTGTACATAGCACACCCACTCTACCCACTCACCTAGTGGGCGCCCCAGACAGAACAAATTCAGGCTTTAGAATCTTACGGGACACAAACACTGCTCTCTCGGGTGAAAGTCTGTTTGTTGGACCCATCCACCACTCCCCCCACCCGCCCCACTTGGACTTTTGACGCCTTAACTTTCGTTCTTGTCCTGCCGCGTTTCCCTCTGACACCGCTGGGCGCATTTAAACTATTATGGCAACCAGCCGTGTATCATGCCGACGTTAAAGGACAGCTTTTTTCAACAGTCAAAGTCACTGCCCAAGCGTTGGATTTCGACGACTTCAGAGTGAGACCAGGATGGCCAAACAGCATCAAAGAATCACTTGGATGCGAAACTGCTTTATTCAGTGTTTTTACCAATTTTAATCACCTGGTATATTTATTTTAAAGAGGACAACACCTCCCTATAAAAACCTCCTGAACATCTGGATCAGAAATAACCTGAGCACACATTTGCAGGTGCTGGGCTAGTGGCCTAGTGGACAAGCCAAAGAGCGTAGCAGAAACACTAATTTGTAACGTGGAACTGCTTTGTGAAATGTTTTTACCGGTTAAAATCTACTGGTCTGTTTGTTTTGGAGAGGAAGAAACCTCTGTGGATGCTCCTGGTAAAAACCTCCTGCGTAAATACTGAAGGAATTCTAACCGGGAGAAGTTTCAGCTGGTTGCAATCTGCAGTTCTCACCACCAGATGTCACTATATCTCCCTAAATCTCACACACTGTCCCTTAGAATAATTGGTAGGTCCCCAAATAACAACAGCACCAGCACTTTTTACACAGCAGGAGACCAGATATATTAATTTGTGCCCACAGCTACAACTACAACAAAAATAAAGTCCTCACAACTTCAAACTTCTAAACCTCCCCTCCATTCTTGCACCTCCTCCAGGGGAAACTTATTTCCTCCTAAGTGCCCTGCCTTGTCAAGCAGAGGTCAAAGTGAGGAGTAAATAAGTGAATAAATATCTAGTTGAGCCCCATGTGACTTCTTAAGCCCTGTCAGAACCTGTTTTTGAGGCCCAGTTTAAACGAGGGAGGGTGTGTGTGTGTGTGTGTGTGTGTGTGTGTGTGTGTGTGTGTGTGTGCAGTGGGAAGAAGTAACCTGACCCCCAGTCTTGCCCTGGGAGCCTGCACTGCAGAGGCTATAATTAGAGATACAGACAGCAGCTGGTGTTAACATTGGACTGGACTGCTTTATATGTAGGGCACACAGAGGGGGCTGAGGGCTGGAGGACACAACACACGCACACACACACACACACACACACACACACACAAAAGCAAACACACAAAAACCACATACACACAAAATTTAGGTCCTATCTTGTGTAAGCTCGTACACAGTAAAAAGTTAGGGACTGTGAAAATTATCAGAGTGGAGCTTAACTTTATGATTCACTTCCCAAACATTATTAAAATGCAGTCAATTCAGATTTCCTTCATTTTCAGGCTGGTTTTGTGGATTTGGAGCTAAATGTTGTGCCTGGGGCACGTCGTGTATTAATGATACTCGTTACCTGGAGAGGTTGGAAAAAGATATACGTTTCTTCCCTGTTCCAAATCCAAAATCAAACCCTGAAAAGTGTAGGGTTAGCTAGCTAGCTACTGAAGATATAGCCTACTGAATGTATACACATGCTGCTTTTGCTTTTTAATGATTATAACAGTGGAACAAAGACCCACCCTGCTGTACAGGAACCAGTGAAGGGAAGCAGGGAAACTTTGCTGATATTCAACCAGCTGTGTGTCATCACAGTGTGCGCAGATGAACATGTTTGACTTTGACATGTCAGATAGCTGCCACACACACACACACACACACACACACACACACACACACACACACACACACACACACACACATACACCCCAACACCCGAGAGAGATGCTCTGATGAAACCAACCATCCAAAGTAATTCTGATGAAACTAACAGCAATCAACAAGAACAACACTCGTATCTGTGCTACAGTACTCTGTGTGTGTGTGTGTGTGTGTGTGTGTGTGTGTGTGTGTGTGTGTGCGTGCGTGTTGGTTCGACAGAGAGAAACATCCTGAATTATTCTTCCCTCCATGTGTAACTGGAGATATTAAAGAGTTAACAACAGAAACGTCCTGGTAGCTCTGAGATTTTGAAAGGTTTTATGATACTTTCCTTCTGAGCATCACTCTCGGAGTTGAAGGATATTTTTGTCTCTCTGACGTTCTCAGCTCTTCACAGCTCCTTTGGGCCCTGTCGAAGGTTCAGAACCTCGGACAGCGGCAGAGATATCCGGTCCTGCTGATGCCTGTTCATGCATTGGAAGCTGTTCTCATCATTTTGAAATACTAAGTCGTTTTTCTGAGAAAGTTTTTCATATATTTAGAGATTCTGAGTCACAATTTTAAGAAAGTTTCTCACTATTCTGAGATACTGAGTCAATATTTTCATACTTAGTCATTATTTTGTGAACGCTTCTCATTATTTTGAGATACCAAGGTATAATTTCAAGAAAACTTCTCATTATTTTAAGAGATTTCTCACTATTCTGAGATACCGAGTCATTATTTTCACATGGATTCTCAAGTTCTTGAGATACTAAATAATTTTTTCAAGGGCTTTTTTCATTATTTTAAAACACTAAGTATTTTTTTTCAGTGAAGTTTCTCATTATTTTGAGAAAGTTTTTTATTAATCTAAGATACTGAGTCATTATTTTAACAAAGTTTCTCGTAATTTTAAAACACTATGTAATTTTTTTAAAGGAAGCTTCTCATTATTTTTAGATAATTTTAAGAAAACTTATCATTATTTTAATAAAGTTACTCATTATTTTGAGACAATAAGTTTTTTTTTAAAGAAAGTTTCTCATTAATTTGAACAAGTTTCACATTGTTTTGAGATACTTAGTCATTATTTTCATACTAAGACATTATTTTGCGGAAGCTTCTCATTATTTTGAAGTACTGAGTGATTTTTCAAGAAAGTTTCTCATTAATTTGAGATACTAAGTCAAACGTTTCTGTCATGATCCTGTGTTTTCGTTTATATTATGTTATCCTATGGACTTTGTTTTCTGATTGTGTTCCTTGTTTCATGTTCATTATTCATGTTTAATGTGTTTCCTGTTTTATTTTGTAGATTATCTCCTCATGTGTCATGTCTGGTTTTACTTCCTGTCTTTGTGTGTTTTCCCGCCTGTTTTCTGTCACACCTGTCTCGTTAGTCCTTCCCTGTTCCCTTCACACCTGTTCTGTATTAGTCTTCTTTGCCCCACCCTAGTGTTCCCCTCCACACCTTTGTTGTTAGCCAATCCCCATTTCCCTCCTTTTGCCCATGTCCTCCTACTCCCGCTGTGTCGCGTTCTTTCAATTAGTTTTCTGTATATATATACCTGTGTGTTTCCCTTTGTTCCTGGTCAGTTCATCTGTGTTCATCCCTGTGTTCTTGGTGTCGTTCCCTGCTCCGTTTTACACCGTATTATCCCAGTTGGTTTTCGGTTAGTTTTGGGGGGTTTTGTCATTTGGACTTTCTGTAACCTGCCTGTTCTGGATGTTTTTTATCAGCTTTATTAAAGTTTGCTTTTTGTTAAACCTCAAACCTGCCTGCTGCTCTGCATTTGGGTCCTTCCTGAACTGATTCGTGACAGTTTCTGAGATACAGAGTCATTATTCTATCAACATTTCTCATTATTTTGAGATACTACGTAATTCTTAAGAAAGTTTCTGATTATTTTGAGATACTGAGTCATTATTTTTGTTCTAAGTCATTATTTTGAAAGTTTTCACATTGCTTTGAGATACTGAGTCATGATTTCAGGAAAGTTTTTTATTATAAAGACTTATAGGGTCTTTTCTTTAATCACACTGTCTTCCATACCTTTCAGCAAGCTTGAAGGTTACAGTGTTAACCATACATGTTCTTGTTTGTCGCTATTGACATGACCTTAAGTGACACCTTTGAGACTCCAATTACTGTTTGTCCAAACGTCTGAGTCCACTAAAAGCTTTTTTTGTTGGTTACCAGTGAGTCAGAAAATTGATTTTTCTACTTTTCTACAGAACCTGACATGTGGTGTGGACCCTGTAGAACACGAAGGTCTTCTGACTTGTGTCTGCAGACTGGAGGGTTAATACAAAATGCTAGTACCTTGTGGTGTCATGGCCACCGAGTGGTTAAGGTGCACATCAGGGTTAAGAAAGGGGAGCTCTTGTCCAGTGAGGGTGGGGTGGTTTCCACAGACCACACTGTTACAGATTTCATATAGGGATTATTTTATAAGCAGGATGGAGAAAATTGCAGACATTGGATGTTGGATTGTCCAAAATAATTTTTAAATGATGTACCACAAACTAAATCCATTCACTTCCACTGTATTGGTGGAATTTCAGAGAATCTGAAATTGAATCTGACTATCTAAATATGGGGTGCCGTTTGTAAACTGGTTCATGCTGAAATTAACAGCAACATTTTGCCACATTTAGCTTCAAACGGTTAAAAAAGTTTTTACCATATTTACAGCAAAATTTGAAATATGTTAAATATAATGTCACTGTTAAATCGAAATATGAAATGTTAAACCTAAATGTTAAATCGAAATGTTAAATGTTAAATCTAAATCTAACTGTTAAATCTAAATGTTAAATATTAGATCTAAATGTTAAATCTAAATCTAAATGTTAAATGTTATATCTAAATGTTAAATCTAAATCTAAATCTAAATGTTAAATGTTAAATCTAAATGTAAATGTTAAATCTAAATCTAAATGTTAAATGTTAAATCTAAATATGAATACTAAATCTAAATATAAATCTAAATGTTAAATCTAAATCTTAATGTTAAATGTTAAATATAATTATTAAATCTAAATGTGCTTGGAGAAACTAAATATTTAGCTAATAAGCAAATGCGCACTGCCAGTCAGCGAAAGTACCAAAATAAAAGCCTGGGTGGTCAGACTGTGTTTATGCCAACATGCCAGCGATTAAGCTGAAAACATTGGAAGGGCTGTTTTGGCCACAATTCAGAGATTCAGCAGTGTATTGAAATGTGAAATGTGAAATTCAGCAGCAGTATCCACCATTATATTTAACATATTTCAAATATTGCTGTTAATGTGGTAAAAAGTGACTTAAATCACATCCCCAGTTCCAAAAAAGTTTGGACACTGTGCATTTAAAAATTTAAAAAGAGAGTGCTATCATTTGTAAATCCTTGTTGACATGTACAGTATTCTTAGGAGGTATGCAGACATAGAGGGATGACGCTGATGGGTTGGTTTATGTATTTATCTGGGCTTGGTTGAGCTGGGGTTTGTTTATTTAATATCTAAGGCAAGTTGTTGACAATTTCCTCTTTAAATGAGACGTGAATAGTGAGAAGGCGGTCAGATTATATACGTGTACGCTTCTTCCTGCTCCTTTTGAGCATGTCTGTTGATGTTTGTTTTGTTTAAATTTTTTTGTTTTGCTCAAAATAAAGGCATTCATTCATTCAAAAGATTTAACGTTGCTGAAACTGGGATCAGTGTAAACAGCTCATCTGTGCAGAAAAGCATTTAGCTTCACAAGGGCACCGTGAGATCACAGCACCATGTGTAAGTTCACTTGTAATGGATAAAAGCAACCGCAGTGTTGATGAACGTGTAAACTTTATTTTAAGTGTAACTTAATGAGACGTTAAGTCTCCTGTGAAGCCCAAGATGAGCGTGTGATGACATCTGCTGCAGTTGAGCTAATCTGATAAATTGCAAACAGTCACGAAAGGTTTTGTTGTACCTGTTAGAATGGGAGACATCACACCTTTAATGTTCATTCATTAAGTTTGTTAACTTGAGCGGAGGTCTTAATACCCACAGCAAGTGAAAGCACCGGAGCACGGCCTTTAAATGGAACAGAGCCTCATTAATATTATAAGTTACACCTGCGTTCTTCCTGTGCTATAACACGTCAAAATAAAGGAAGACAGAAGTAGATGAAGAAAGAAAAGGTGTGTGGATTGACAGACGTCTTTGTCACTGTGACATGAGAAGAGAATAAATACGGCACATCATTAATTATCTGGTGAGACTGTTCGACAGTATGTGATAATAAGACTGTGACAGTCTACAGGAACATGATGAAGTGTCACAGTAATGAGATCTTTTTCTTCTCCTGTCAAATTAAGACATATATCATAAAGTATCTCCATTTCATGTAGCTTTATACTTCTGCAACACATCTCAGAGGCAAACATTTCACTTGTCACTTCACTGCTTTTGTCTAGTCACTTTTCAAATTACAATTTTTCATACCCCTCTTGTCCAGTGAAAGCTGTGTATTTCTAAATTTGATGCTTTTGAATTTGATATTTTCTGATAAACTGAAGGATTAAATGTTTTATATGTTGTTGAACAGCAAGCACTTGAAAATGTTTTAAATGTTCTTCTCATTATCACTGTGATTGTGTGACAATAAACTAAACTTGAACTTGTGAAAATAAGCACAAAGTTAAACATCTAACACACGCATCAAAGGTTTGAGAAGGAGGAGGAGAACAACTGACACACCTATAGTAAATCATTCTCAATTAGAAGGTGGAGCTGGTGGAGCAACAAGTAAGTCCAATCCCGTGAAAGTGGTGTGGTTGCTCGTTTCAGGCACATACCCACTGCCAGAGTTGAACTGTTTTGAACTTTTTTTTTCCACGTAGTGCAAATCAATGGACGAGAGTATGTTCCCTGCCATTTGTGAGTTTCCTGAACCAACAACCCCCCTCCTGCCCTTCATCACAACCACCAAGGAGTCAACGAGATGAGACAGACCCCATGCCGCTTCCTTAAACATACCGGCAATCTTAAATAGCCGGTGTCATGGTCAAACACATCTTGAAATTGAAAAGTATCAGCCAGAGTCATCTCCAAGGTCTGTCATTCCTGTTTTGACTAGCATCAGGAAAAACAATGTGTACTCGAAGCGCAGAGCTACTCTATCTAATCTGACTCCAGTTATGCGTCAGCCACAGACTGTGTCAGACAATGTTAGTACACTAAACTTAGCTTTATTAAATATCAGATCTCTGGCTGGCAAGTCACTATTAATTAATGATTTTATTATCAAGAGAAACCTTGATTTTATGTTTTTAACTGAAACTTGGTTAAATGAAAACAACAGCGCAGCAGTAC
>NC_065517.1:33223571-33223733 GCF_006386435.1 Epinephelus moara
ATCTGTAGCTATTGTTTTTATATTTGTCTGCTGTTGCTTTTGCTTTATGTTTGCTTTTTAAATGCATTTTCTGCACTGTTTTTAACTATTTATTTTCTTGCTTTTAGCTCTTGTTTTTAATGATCTATTGTTTTTAATGTATTTCTCTTGTAAAGCACATTG
>NC_065517.1:33223818-33285283 GCF_006386435.1 Epinephelus moara
CTTGCTTTTAGCTCTTGTTTTTAATGATCTATTGTTTTTAATGTATTTCTCTTGTAAAGCACATTGAATTGCCTTGTGTATGAATGGTGCTATATAAATAAAATTGCCTTGCCTTGCCTTGAAAAGAAACTGTAAATAAACCCCAAATAATCACCAAAAAAGGGGCAAAGCAATCATAAAGAGACACAAAATTACCTGGTGGAGTCATAAAAAGACTGCAGGGAGACAAAAAACACTACAAAATTTGCACAATAACTGCAAGGAGATGCAAAACAACGCACACAAAAAGTGTCTGTGTCTGGCTCCTGGCTTCGAGTGTGCCCACAATCAGCGAGGGTGGAGTTGAGAGCATACGCCAGGTGTTGTGAATGCTGTGGCAAACATGCATGTCCAAACTGGGTAGAAGCATATGTGGTCACAAAACACCGAGCTGGAGAACAAACAATTCATTAGGTCTAAAAAGTTAATGGAGAACGGAGGATTTGGACGATTTAGATTAAGTGCCTCTGGGCTCGTTTCAACTGATTTATCAATGAACCAATACCCAACTCTGTATCCAGTCAATCTGTATCAGAGTCGGGACACACATGAGGAAACGGGACAAATTCAAGTGACAATCGACCCCGACAGTGCTTCAGATGATGAGTCATACAGTTTGTTTATTCTACCGATGCTTTGTGATTCCAAAAATTTCTACATTTGACTTCTGTAGGTGGGAATGATGTTGATTATGATATAAGGTGGCCGGTGGATGTGACCGCTGGGTTAGGTTAACGCTAGCTATGTTAGCTGCGACATGGTAACCTTGAGGAAACGTTAAGCATCTTGCATTCTTGTTCTGGTCCGACAACTTGATGGAGACAGAGGTCGAGCACATATTTGGTGTGGTGAAGTATTTTGTGTGGTTTTTTAACCTGACATTGAATGAAACGTTAGTCAAGTTCAGACAGCTCTTCACTTTCACTTTCACCGCTATCGTTAGACTCCATAAGAACAGGTCTTATCACTTTATTTGGTCTTATTGGCTCAAAAAGCATAGGCAAGTGGTTTTAACTTTGTCTGTGGTTCTTTGTATCTCATTAAAACTCTCAAACTCCATTGTATCAACACTTAATCAATTAAAACCTAGTTGAACTAATCTGTAGTACAGTGTTGTGTTCAGCGCTCGCAGTAAACAACCATCCAAGTGACGTCACCAGCTAGCTTGTTGTAAGATGGCTGCCCCCTGCTGGTGAAAACATTGAATGCAATCTAATTTTCTAGCAAATCTACGTAGCTATTGTGGTGAATGGTAAATGGACTGCACTTGTATAGTGCTTTTCTAGTCTGCCGACCAAACTGGTGGCCAAGGCTACCCTACAAGGTGCTGCCTGCTACTCAGTAACCATTTACACACACACACACCAATGGAGCGACCATCGGGAGCAATTTGGGGTTCAGTATCTTGCCCAAGGATACTTTGACATGCGAAATGGAGGAGCCAGGGATCAAACCGCAGATCTTCTGACTAGTGGACAACCCACTCTGCCTCTGAGCCAAAGCCAGTATGGTTGCGGTGTCATATGTTGTCTAAGGTCATATTGTTCAGTGTTTCATCTCCACTTTAAGCTAGGCTATAAAGGTTATGACTATGCTAACGTGGCTAACATTAGCTGTCAACAAAAACAGTCTGTGGTCTGCATCAAACACGCGATTGATTAGGTTAGATTTGCTTTGCTGTATAAAGAAAATACAGTTGTACCAGCAGGGATACAGCAATGCAAAGAGGTCGATTGCATGGGTACCACGCATGGAACGCCTGGCGGGAGCGTATCTATGTTTCCTGGGCTCTATGTTCCCTACTTAACCCTGCAAAAAAGGTTCTATGTTCCCCGCTTACACAAAAAAGGTTCTATGTTTCCCGGGTTCTATGCTGCCCGCTCAACCACGTGGGAAACATAGAACCCTTTTTGTGTAAGCGGGGAACATTGAAGCTTTTTTGCAGGGTTAAGTGGGGAACATAGAACCCAGGAAACATAGAACCCTGGGAACATAGGGATGACCCTCGCCTGGCGCTTACTTGCGGAGTGCTTGTCTGCCCGTCTATTCATTGTCGCTTCGCCTGCCTTCTGAAAAGACCTTGAGGGCAGCAGTGTTATTAATCTATAAACACCATACTGTGCAATAGTGGGACAATTTTTTCATACTTCTGATACTTAAGGTTAAATTATGCTTACATACTTTTAGCTAAGTGAAGTTTTGAGTGAGTAAAGATCTGAATACTTCTTCCACCGGCTGTCAAAGACTATAAATGTGCATAATTTCTGCGTGACTGTGACATTACTGATGTATTTTGGTTCCACAGGCTGGCTCATGCTCTGTTAGTAATGCTGCCACGGGGCCACTGCTACCTGTTTTGGACTCGCAGACAGCCGCAGGCCTTAAACTGGCAGAGGACAGCGAGGGCATCGAGTCTTTGATTAAAACAGAAGTGGAGAACACAACAGTCACTCATCAACCATACATCTCTGTCTCTCCGTAACACTCTCTGCTTCTTCATTACTGTCTGATTCCTTCGCCTACCCTCCTGTTTTGTCTTCCTGTTTACTCTCACCTTGTCCTCTCCTCTCCCTCTGCACCTCTCTCTGCTTCCTCTAACTTTCTGTCCTCCTTTCACCCTCACCTCTTGGTCCACACTTTCTTTTCACTTTAACCTCCTTTCTTTTATCCAACCTGTTCTAGTTTCACTTCCTCCCTTCTCTTCTGCTCCAGAGATCGTTTGTCTTCCATCTTTTTTCTTCGTCTCTTTTCACCTCCTGCACTTATCTATCTCTATCTGCCTCTACCACACGTTATCCCACGCCATCTTTGTTTCTCTCCCTCCCCAAATACACACAAACACACACACACACACACACACACACTCAACTCTTCCTATTAAATTAGTAATAATGTCACCATGCTCACTCCCAGGAGGCCAGTGTTATTGACTTCATTATGCAAATGTAAACCAGCCCACAGCTATATCACTGATGGGATGAGACGTATACACACACACACACACACACACACACACACACACACACGGTTTGTATGCTGCGTGTGCCGGCCAAGAAAAATTTCTTGCTGTTTCAGATAATTATGTCAACCAGTGGAGTTGATGTGTGTATTAGCATGAAATCTGCTAAATCCAACAGGCCGGGTGTTTTTTGTCTCTGAGTGACAATGTGTTATTATAGAGGACAGTACAATAGAAAAGAAAAGTGAATGCCCACAATGCAAAACCTGTATCTGACCATTTTAGATTCTTACCATCTCAGGTACTTTTAAGAAACAAAAATGTTGATGAATGTAACCATGAGTGCTATATCGTAGGCAACTGGACTTGCTTGCGTTTCTTGAAGACGTTTCGCCTCTCATCCAAGAAGCTTCTTCTCTTCTAAATGACTGGTACGGAGTTGCAGTCCAGTTGCCTATGATATAGCACTTATGATAACCATGACCTGGATGACTGAGAATCTTCACCGACAACATTGTGGCTAATGTGTAATTGATTGTAGTTGAGTTAGTTTTAGCTTAAAATACCCAATTTGGTTCCTTTAAACACGGCTGGACATGTCCTGAGCCGTCATGTAAAACCACTAGATTTTGAGGCTACAAACCTACTTGACCATGTGCCAAACTGTCATTACAAAATGTCTGCTTTTGTCTCTACAAATATGGCTGAAAACATCCTAAACTGTTATTAAAAAAACAACTTTTGTTGCTACAAAAATGATTCAACATTTCCCAAAGTTGTTAGGGTTTCAGCTCTGCCTCTCCCTTGTGTTTCCTCTCTCCCCTCCCTGGTGTCTCATGTTTGTTTTCAGTCTGTGGGTTCATCCCAGTACCTGATCTCGTATCCACATTTCCCTATGAGACGCGAAGAGTGAAGAAACAAGGAAACATGTCTTTAGAGAAATGAGACGTCCTTTGCTGTGAAGCGTCACGTGAAGCAACGTCTGTTTGTGATGACGCCGGCGGCTGATTACAGCTGGATCAAGGAGGATCAGGAAGCTTTATTAATAGCTATAGAAACTTTTAATGGAGTTTGTGTCTGCACATACACAATGATATATATATATATAATGATAAAGATACAGATACAGTTCTCAATAGCAGAGCAGCAGTGTTTTCTCTCTGTCTAACAATCACCTGCACATGAACAACAACCTGCGTTCTGTAGTTATAATCTGTCCTGTGTCCTGCTCAGAGTCACACAATGTGGCCTTCATTATCTGCATCTGTATTTAATGATATTCTGATTGTGAGTTCATTATTTAATAACCCAGAATATGATCACGGTGTCTTTGAACACTGGAAATGATTTATTAGGTCAAATGTTTCAGGAAAAATTTAGATTTGTTCAGATTTTTAACTCGATGGTGAATCAGAAAACAAAATATAAAACTTGGGAGTGACACACGCTGTCTAATCAATAACTGGTATCCCATAAGGGGGGCTGTGTCGGACGGTAAAAGACTTCCGCGAAGGCTCATGTATCCTCGCTTCCCTTCCCTCTGAAAGCCTCCTCTCTTCTCGACTCCTGAGTGCATTTAACAAATTGAAACGTCGTACAAGATGGCGAATCTCAATGGAGGATAGAGGAGTCGAGGAGGGATATTGGGATGACCCCTGTCTCTGTGTGTTTGCTGGGTGTGGCCTCCTGGTTCCCTCCTCCTGCCGATCCTCGAGTGCCAGCAGTGCCTGCTCTATCTTCAGCTCTTCTGCCTGCTCAGCTTCTCCTTCGCCATTCCCTGCCCACCTCAGCCATCATTTCACTTGAGGTGCATCACTTTTGGCCCACCTGCTTTTGTTGCTACGCCTACAGCTACAACATCCATTGTCCTCTCCTCCTCCTGATGAGAAGCTCAGCTCATGTAATCTAAACTACATCACAGGGGAATGGGGGGGTTAGTTGCTTTGAGCAAAAGACAGCTGCCAAATAAATGTCATGTTTCATTTGAACAAGTTTATTTCTATTATATCAGACTTCAAACAGAGACAGAACTGTTTTTAAAGATTCCATTCACACATTTTGAGATTTCTGGCTGCCAAAATCTAAAAAGCATTTTACATTTGGTTTGGCAATTCATTTTGTTTTCCATGCCAACTTTAACAAACATATTTGGCTGTGAGCAATCCTTCACAGGAACCAGACTGATGGGAATGCATGCCAGGTGGATGTACCCAGTACGTACCTGAGTGGCCTGTGTGCCTTCTGCACTAATTCTGGCTTTGTGGCTCAGCCAGGAAGTGATAGTCCTCTCATCTTGCCTCTGATCTGCTGGTCATGCGGTTCTTTCCGTCACACTGTCACTCGCTGGTCACGGCCGCCAAACCACGCTGTGTCTTGATTCAAGTTCACAGCCCTGGAAACGTATTGGAGAGTATACAGTAAACACACACGCACGCCTGTGCACACACACACTCTTGCAAACACAGTATTGGCAGCGGTAGGCCAGACAGATGGAAAGACAGCAGAGAGCAGGGAGGAAGTGGAAATTAAAGTCACAGTGTCAGGAAGAGCAATTAGAGCGCAGGGACTAATCTTACATGCACACTGACTTACTGAAAATTAACCAGAGGAAATAACCATGGATCATTTTTCATCTCAACATTATTTTGTCATTTTTATTATGTTTTTATTTTTAGTTATTTTAGAACAAGCAATAATTAACATAGACGACTGGGAGGATGAGACCAAAAAACTGCACTGGGCCTTTTGGGAAAGAAAAACACTATTAGCAAATATCTTTCTGTTGTGATAATAGTCTATTATATACTGATATAATAGACTATATTTATCTATTAATTGAAAATGTCATACATTGAAATATGTGGTTTAATCGTAAATTAAGTACACCGTGAATTCCATAGAGTCAAAACTGAGATGTGAGTTACTGCTAATCTACTAAACTAGGCTAGTTAGCCTTCCTGTCAGCATGGCTAGTTTAGCTATTTTTATGGGTCCATGTCATTGGTCCGACAGCCCATTGGTCCGACATCCCATTAGTCCAACGGTCCACAGTGCTGAACGGCTCCCGGCCGGTGTATTTCTGCCTTGATTATGCGCCGCGACCAGGCTCACGGCTTATGTGTTTGTCACTTTCTTTTTCATTTTAACCCACACCATGATCTTTTCCTGACCCTAACCAAGTGGTTTTTGTGTCTAAACCTAACCAGACCTTAACCACAGGGCATCATGATGATTTCGGAACAACGGGACTTCGGAACAATGGGTTTAATATGGTCGGACCAATGGGATGTCGGACCAATGGGCTGTCGGACTAATGGGCAGTTCCCATTTTTATTCACTATGGCCAGATTTAGCTGTTACATTATTTATGTGAGATTAAAGCTAATTTACCAAGATATTAGTTAATCTAAAAATTTAGCTTTAGCTATAGCCTTAGCTATCTTACTAGCAAGCTCCATGCTAGATTAATCAGGCTCCTTTGCATTCCTGCATCCTTGTGTATTTAGCTAATTCTTTGTACTTCTGTATTTCTCTGTCAAAAGAAAAATAAATTGTGTTAAAGGAAAAAAACAGTATCCACAAGATCTGGTTTAGAAATGTTTAATTCAAAATGTCATACACTGAAATATGTGGTTTAAAGGAAGCTTATGCACACCAAGTCAAAACTGAGATGTGAGTGCTGCTAATCTACTAAGCTAGGCTAGTTAGCCTACATGTTAGCATGGCTAGTTTAGCTGTTTTTATTCACGATGGCAGGATTTAGCTGCTACCTCATTTACGTGAGATTAAAACTAATTTACCAAGGTATTAGTTAATCCAAAAATTTAGCTTTAGCTACAGCTAGCTATAGCCATCTTACTAGCAAGCGCCAGGCTAGCTTTTCTTTGACTGTGTCATTGTCAACAAAATCTGGTGTCAAAATGTATAATTTAAAATTTCACATGTTGAAATATGTGATTAAAATAGCTTAAGCACACCGTGAATTCCATAAAGTCAAACTGACAGGTGAGTTACTGCTAATCTGCTAAACTAGGCTAGTTAGCCTACCTTTTAGCATGGGTAGTTTAGCTGATGGTATTCACTATGACTGGATTTAGCCATTACCTAATTTAGCTTTAGCTACAGTTAACCCTTAGCTATCTTGCTAGCAAGCTTTAAGCTAACTTAATTAGGCTCCCTTTCTTTGACTGTGTCATTTTGTATAAGCTAATTTGTTGTACAACCTACAACCTTAGAACCTAATGCCATATTGTAAACTCAATGTGAACAAATACATGAAATAATAAAAAAAATTACCATCAACCACATTTACAACATTTACTTTGTCCACCATGTTTCTGCATATATGCAGTCAGTGTTGACAAGTCGTGTACCAAAATTTCTCTCAAGTTTCTGAGTTGTTGTTTCTGCTTGAGGCATTCACCTGAATTTTTTCAGTCTGAAACACATTTTTCTGATTATTCAGACACCACATAAATGAACCATTACAGAAAGCTGAAAACAAACACAAAGCACGGTGCCTTTTAAACACCTGGGAGCCGTGTGTTGGTTTCAATAGGTGATTTATTTTTGGAAGAGGTTATGCTGTGACTAATTTATCTCCTGACTGATTGTGTAAGAGACAAATGAACAAAGAGAACTCGCTGTGTTTCCATTTGCCTGTCTGACCGACTGATTTACTGACTCACTGACTGACAGCAAATTATATAAAAACATCTATTCAACAGAGTTATTCAGGGAGATGATGCTTTACTTCAGAGTGTCTGGTCACAGGGCATTAGAAATGAGGAGCTGCGCACCAGACACTTCATGCATTTTTAACCAATCAATATCCTCTCTTCTACATCTCTTTTACCTTCTCCGCCTGTCTCTCCATTCTTTGTTTGCGGCTTCTTTTTCTCTCTCACTGTCTCTCTGCTGTTACGTTATATGTACTTTAATTATTTTCTTTGTCTCTCTGTGTTTCTTAGATTCCTCTCGAACTCCTGGTAACTTTATTTATTTGTCTGGGCTGTCTCATCTCACTCTGTCTCTAACCTTATATAGTTCTTCCTCATCTGTCTGTTGTCCTTGCCTGCTCTTTGTTTGTCTTTGCTCCAATCACTACGTCGTCTCTGCCTTCCTGTCTTGTCTCTTTTATTACATCATGAAAGACTGGGGTTGTAAACGCCATGCCCCATTTGACTAACTCTGGAAATGATCTGTCCCAGTTTACTTTGTCTTAATTAGAATAAGAACATAGTCTGTCTGAGCTTCACAGCACAGAGCCCAGAGTCAGATGTAAAGACATGCAGAGACTCAGTTTTAACATTAATACAAAAACTATTAAAGGGTTGGCTCACCAAATGAACATATTTCATATCTCCTCACTGTCTTCTTCTTGTATCTAGCCCTGCAGATAGTTTGCAGGCTTCATTTGAAGCATTGTGGCCAAATGAGCAACTTGAGCGACTTGTATCAAAGACAAATGCCGTGTCCATCGTTTTGGCACATTTTGGCTTTCCTGAAGACAACATTAAACAGAAAAAAAATCAAATATTAACACTGTGGAAAACCCTTTCAGCGACCAAATTTAATATCACCAATCTGTTTCAACACTTGGAGCACAATCACAATACCGAATATGAACAGTGCACGGCTCAAAAAAAGAAAGAGACTGCTTTAATAGTTGAGCACATTTATAGTACAGACCTTGTCAGTGAACTATGAGGACAAAAACAAAAACTAAATAATCGTTCAGTAATTGTACTCGAGGTAAAATGTTCAGTTAATTCGTGATATTGATTCGAGGTCATATCGCCCAGCCCTATGTTGATGCATTCTATTACTAGAAGCAGTCTTAAACCCCGAATAGACAGAGCACATTTTAGCAGTGTGAGGAAGCTTTTTGTAATTGTTTTCAGTGAGAGTGAAGCTGCTTTTGCTTTTCTGGACGCTTCGTGTTTTTGCAGGAGCGCCCCGATTGCTTTAAGTTGAAAAACATTCAACTCAGGGTGGAGTCAGAATTACTGCTTCATAGTTTTATGCCTCAGATTAGTGTCACCAATTCAGTATCTGACCAAACATTTCCCCCTCTGTTCCTGAGATATGATGTTGAATCATGGCAAGAAAAGTGTCTTTGCAGCAGGGGCGATTCTAGGATCAGAGGTTTAGGGGTACTGAGCACCCAGAGAGCTGCCTGGCCAGGCAAGATAAATTTCACTGTTTTGTACATTTTAACGCAATTTCATTCCCACATTTGTGAAAGAAAAGCACAACACTTTTTGGGAAAGTGTGACTAAACCATCAAATCTGATAAAGGTTATTTAAATGCTGAGCCACAGCAAAAGAGGAATGGATTGGAATCATAAAAGAAACATATCGTAACCCTAATTTCTGGGGAAGACAACTCATTTGGACTTATTTTTTGGACTTTTATTTGAAATGCAATGCACAACATGTAACATTAACACATTAACAGTAATTGACTTTTTCAATGTTTGTCTCTGCCTTTTTCCTTCTTGTCTCTATTATATAATACAAATACAATACAAGAAAAGTGCTTGAAATCTACAAAATAATAATAATAATAAAATAATAAAAGAGAGAAAAACCTTGCCTATGGTACAATGTATGCACACACACACACACACACACACACACACAGCTTTTTGTTGTTAAACTATTACGTTTCAGCCAAGTACTGTATGGTTTTGACACTTTTCTAGCTTGTTAAAAAAAAGCACATACAGTAAAAAAGAAATTTAAAAAAATCTCTCAAATTTTTGGGGTGCTGGGATTCAATTTAGGGGTGCTTCAGCACCCCAAAAAATGGGCTAGAAACGCCTATGCTTTGCAGAACATTATGATGTCACAGTGAAGTTGACCTTTTAACTTTTGGATGTAAAATGTCATCACTTATATCCTATGCGGCATTTGCGTGAAATTTTGTCATAATTAGTGTAAGAATATTTGAGTCGAAAACATGGTTTGTGAGGTCACATTGACCTTGACCTTTGAGCTTTGACCACCAAATTATAATCAGCTTACTATAAAGTCCAAGTGGATGCTCGCACCAAATTTGAGGAAACTCCCTCAAAGTGATCTTGAATTGCGTTCATGAGAATGATATGCATGATAGGTCATCGTGACTTACCCTTTGACCACCAAAAACTAATCAGCTCATTGTTGAGTGCAAGAGGACGTTTGTGCCAAATAAGAGATATTGCATTCATAAGAAAGCGACGGACTGACAGACATGCAACCCGAAATCATAATGTCTAGGGCCTCGGCTATCGCTAGTGCAGTGGCATAACAAAAGCGCCGGACATCATTGCCGTGTTTTTCCCATTGTCCAAATAGGTGAATTAAAAAGTGGGCTTTCTGTGTTGGCAAAGACAACAAGGGATAGCGTACAATGTTAAACCAATGTTAGCTCATTTTCATTGTCCCCCTACCAGGCAAGCTGCAAGACATATCTGAACAAATAGTAGCCTCATCTACTTTCTAACATTTTAATAATATATATTATATAATATATATAATAATAATCAAGCCCGACGATTCACAGCAGATCACCAGACTGTCCCCAGTTCATTCTACGATAAGCCTTGAACTGACCGTCATCCAGGTGAAGCAGATCTCTGTTTCCCTGCCCTCCCCCGTCCATTTTTTAATCAGAATTTAAGGTACAGATCTGTAAGTTTACTGCACAGTAGTCTCGCCACCAGACAATCAGAGATCTCCGCCTTCTGATAGTCTGGGGACACTCCTTTCTAAAGTGTGTTTAACACACCGGCGAAAATGGCCGGCAACAAAGCAACGCCTCTTGCGTTTTTGAAAAGGACACGCCCTCCCGGAAATGTGCGCTCCCCCTTTTCTCGTCCGCAAGGAAACAAACACACAGAGAGCTTGAAAATGGATGCCGAGAGATTTAACTCCGTTTTATCAAATGTGTCAGTCAGTCCACAAGATTGTGGAAATGAAGGACTTACAACGACTTGAGGCATTTTGTACCGCTACACGTGTTTCTAGTCTGACTATGTTTACAAGCACAAGAGTTCAGCGAGCCACCGAAGGACCGCCCAACGTAACGTAGGGAGTTTTTTTAAACTCTGAAATTGTATCCGCCCATCTAAACACAAAATCAGGGAGAAAGTCATCAGTCTTTAGTTAAGCAAAGCGTCTAAAGACTGACTTGTGAGTCTAACTGCACAGTAAAATAGCAGTTAAGCTAAGAACAGGCGATTTGATGGTTGCATAGCAACAATAAAAAAAGATGCAGCAAGCTGCAAAAAGCAATTACAGCGTTATGTCGGGGTGAATGGATCCTTTATAGGCTATATTCTGAATTTATTTCAATTACCACTAAGTCATTATAAACATTAGGTATTTCTTTTCACTGCTTCCTGTTAATTACTTACAGGGACAGTTCAATACATATTTTCCTCTCTTACTATGTCCTGAAAGATTGCTCACAACAAAGTCTGTGGATTATCTTGAGTAACCGGGTCATGATTCCTGGAAAGAGACATTGCTGTTGAGTGCTTCGGATGTATTTTTTGGCACTTTGAGCACCACAAGCTGAGTGCCTTGTAATTCCTTTATATTGGAGAGAAGGCAAACATCTCTTTGGCCGAGATCACCAACACTCACACCAAAACAATCCAGACTGATAAACAGCACCACAGGTAAGAATGAAAATATGTATTTTTGATTCTGGGTTTGAATCAATACTCAAAACAAGAGTTATCTGTAGTATCAATGCTTTAAGGATCAATGTACCTGTCCCTGTAACCCACAGACCACAATGTGAACAGTTTTCCTTTGATTTACTACTTCTAAAGAAGACTGTTGACTGTGTTTTGAAGATTATGATTATGAGGAATAAATTTATTCTGAAAAGAGATGCTGCTTTTGATGGGGGTTTTTTTGTTTTGTTTTTATATGACTTTTTAAAGTCGTGGGCACCAGGGACTCAATTCTGTCCACCTCCAGTTTTTGTGGTGGCAGCAGAAATTATTAAGATATTTCAAAACCCTGAAAAGTTAAGCAGAAATACCTGTTTTCCTTTCCTCTTTTTCTTCACGAGCATTGTAACTTTTGCACTTCATGTCTTCGTCTTTTTACTCCTCTATGTATGTGTTTCTAATGTGTGGATATGTATGTGGGGTTTTTATCCCGTGTGTCTGACCCTGTGTTGCTGTTGTCTTGTTCACTGCCACTGCAGCAAAGCCAATGGCCCCTCAGGGACAAATAAAGTTCTTGAATAAACATCACAACAAAAAGCTGCAGTGAGTATCAGTGTGTTTTTATTTGGCTGAATGTTTCCTTTAAAACATTTGTTCAAACCAAAGACTGTGAAATAATGGACATAGCAGCTGTGACATCATCCACTGGTTGGTGGGGTTCCATTTAAAGCCTTGAGTTTGGCATTTAAGCTGTCGCCATCTTGTTTTTTTGGAGCCAGAAGTGACCATGGAGCTGTGGAGGAGCAAGGAGTAGATCTGACTCAACTTTAAGCCTTGATAAAAAAAACGTAAAAGGGGGACTTATATAAAAATGTACCCCCTTCACACTTGTCATGAAAGGGGAATTTTGCTATAAAGACCAAATCCGTTTTTTGTACCAGGCTCTAAACATTTACTTTTATTTCTGCTGTAATTTTGGGCATTTTAACATGGGGGTCTATGGGTATTTACTTGCTTCTGGAGCCAGCCTCAAGTGGCTGTTAAACCCAGTTCAGACCAAAGACTCGCAACGAGACGAGTTGAAACATGCAACAACTTGCAATGTGTCGTTCTGCAATGTTCTAAAAACCTGCTGGTTCACACCAATGCAACTAGTTGAGACTTTGTATCATCGCTATGCAACAACTCTCTGTACTTCTGTTCTGATTTGCAGCTTTTCAGGTTTATTTTGTGGCTGAATATAATTTGTAGCCTCTTAAAATGTAAATGAGGATAGTGATAGTGAGATACTGGCTACAGCTGCATTTGTAGCCACCAGTGATATGACCAGCTGAGTTGCAGGTGACACCATCAGCCGGCTTGAGTCGAGCTCAGACAACCAGTTCACACCGCTGCAACTTTTCTCTGCAACGTTCAAAAATGGTTTAGTCTCGTTGCAAATCTTTGGTCTGAACTGGGCTTTGGAGCAGTGGTTCCCAAGTGGTGGGTCTCAAACTTGTCAAGTTAGCAAAAGATACACTTTATTTCGAAGTACAGTGAATGTCCAGCACAGAGCTTTTATTTTGAAGTGCCATTTCCTACTGTAGATTGAGTGACTAACAGACAGCTACTCAACAGAGACAGCAAACTATCTCAACAATGTGCCCAAACCAAAGTGTGATGCTGAATATATTCAAATGTGTGGACCTTGAACTAATGACTAAGGAGAAATCTGGACCCTGTGGCTGGACCAGTTGGGAACCACTGCTTTAAAGGAACTGCACTTCCTCATTAGCGCTTGGTTTTTTTACTTCTTGTGATTATGTATGTGTGGTTTTATCTTGTGTGTCTAGCCCTGTGTTGACACTGCCACAAAACAAATTGCCTCTTATGGACAAATAAAGGTCTTGAATCAAAATCACACCAAAAAGCTGCTAAGCTGCACGCCAACGTACTAAAACCACCTATAATTTGGTGAATTTACCCTTTCAAACACTTGTTCAAACACATTTTGGCACTGTGTGCACATTTGCATTTGCAAGGACACAAATGTGTGTACACATGAGGGAGATCAAAAACATAATCCCCCATAAGGCTCCACACACAAAAACACTTTGAGTCAGCCTATTCAGGACGCACTTGTTTCTCACAGGGGAAACTCCTGAAAGGTGAAATTACCCTGTGATTCATTGAGACAATAGCAAATATCCATTTGGGGATAATTTAAGGGTTACTGTGTATTTACAGGGGAAGCCTTTGTCTAACAAAGCACCAAAGCAGGATGTATGATGGCGGTGTTAAGGGTATTTGTGCTTTGTCTTAAAGTGGAGATACAGAAGGCGATAAATGTGGATGTGAGAGGGAAAGCTGTCCTTGAGAATATCTGCCGTCGTTAGAAAAGAAATAAAAGAATTAAATGCATTGCACAGGAATTGACCCAGGGCTGGATTCGATAATGGGACTTAAAGCTTGTTGTGATTTACATCATACATTTAGACCGAGCTCTTGATGAATATATGACAAACGCATTGAATTGTATTGAGCTCCCGTGAGCTACTGCTGCAATATCCAGCTCTAATAGCACTCACAGTTCTGCCTCCAGGCACACACACAGACACACACACATGACTGAGCACTCACATGGGCCCACGCACACACACACACACACACACACACACACACACACACTTGAGGGCAGCCTATTAAAAAGAAGGAATGCTTCCTGAGACAACGACCACAAATAAAACAGAATTAGTGTGATTCATGGCATAAATGTCTATATCCACACGGTAGACACACACACACACACACACACACACACACACACACACACACACACACACACTCTGAGGCTGCTTTGTTTTGTATCCTAACCTGTACATCTACTCTGCTTACCCATTATTTTTCGTACACTTGCTGCAGACCCACATTTGTGTCTTACTGTGTTTTATTTCTCAGCTCAGTGCTGCGGCAGCTTGTGCTGTGTTTCCTGTTGCCTCACCGTATCCCTGTTTACCTTGAACAAGGTAAACTGCATGAAATGTTCAGGGACGTTATTTAAGTGGACTAAATCATTCCACTCTGCACAATTTGCAAAGTCAAAGAAATACATAAATAACTTTTTCTTTGGACTGCTAGAAAGGAAAAGGCCACTCAGTTACTGCTGCAAAGTGTCACATGAGCACAGTTGGTGGCAGCAGAACAAGGCGGGATGCTAACTGTAATCACGCTGTGCTATAATAATTATAGGGGTAAAGGTACCTCGGCTGCTGGATCACTTGAAGGCGTATGAAATAAGTCTAATTGTGAAATTAATGACAATCATTTCACAAAGCCCGAAGCAATGCTTCACTGTGAGTGTAGATTCATTTCCCTAAAATGACACTTTAAATTGGATGCTAATCAGATTGCATGACTATTTTACATGTGGATATTAAAGATGGGGAAAATGTATATGTTTCTGTTTTGTTTCTAAAGTAAAGATGTGAAGTGTTTTGCTTGCATTAAAGATTATTTGAGGGATCTAACCATTATGTCATTTTCCTGTTTGTTAACCCAGCTGATCACAGTGTTACTTATTAGTTAATGGAAATCGACAGGACGCTCTTGAGTGGCATCAGCTCATGTGCCATGAAAATGACTCTGGGTGTAATGATTCCTTGGATGTTTCTACATGAGCATGGTATCAGTTGGGAGCTTCTGTATCATTATACACCAGCCTGAGAACACAGATGTCTTTTTCAAGGAGGACTTTGATTTAGTGGTCATGGTTACTGTGATTGCTCCATGACAATGTGATCTTATCCCTGCTTAGACTCACAAGTCAGTCTTTAGATGCTTTGCTTAACTAAAGACTGATGACTTTCTCCCTGATTTTGTGTTTAGATGGGCAGATACAATTTCAGAGTTTAAAAAAACTCCCTATGTTGCAGAACCAATAGTAAATCCGCAGGGCGGCTTGCTGAACTCTTGTGCTCGTAAACATAGTCCGACTAGAAACACGTGCAGCGGTACAAAATGGCTCAAGTCGCTGTAAGTCCTTCATTTCCACAATCTTGTGGACTGAGCACACGTTCGATAAAACAGAGTTAAATCTCTCGGCATCCATTTTCAAGCTCTCTGTGTGTTTGTGTCCTTCCAGACGAGAAAAGAGGGAGCACACATTTCCGGGCGTATCCTTTTCAAAAACACAAGAGGCGTTGCTTTGTTGCCGGCTGTTTTCTCCGGTGTGTTAAACACACTTTAGAAAGGAGTGTCCCCAGACTATCAGAAGGTGGAGATCTCTGATTGTCTGGTGGTGAGACTAATCCCTACTCAACATATTTTGAGGCTTGGCAGAAGCCCCTGGTGAAGTCCTTCCACTTCCAGTGCCCTCAGTGGGGCCTTATTATAGAAAAAGTATTTATGGTAGTCAACAATGAGAGACATGTGACATGTAACAAAAGTCTTTAGCACTTGGACACCAGAGAGCTGCAGCAGGATAAATGCCCCCATGGAGTCCAGACACTGGTGGTGGTGGTGGCTGATGACTCTGAGGCTGATGACTGCTGAGGCAGATTAGGCTGATGAATCCATAAAAACTAGGCAGTGATGAGGAGGTGGAGGGTACCAGAACCATATTAAAAATGAGGAGCAGTAAGACGATAGGCTGACAGAGAAGGCATGCTGCTCTGCTATTCATTGATTCTGAATCATTTGATGACTTTAATTGACCTACCCAGACAATAACACCTAGAGTAAGCAAAGAAAACTTACAGCCTGAACATGAAAGGAATTGCCTTACTGACCAAACTTCCGCGAGAGCTTTATTTGTCTATTTAAAGGATAATTTTGTAGTAGTATAGTATAGTAGCGTCAGACCTGTTAAAACGTAAGTGACAGGGCATACTTCAAGTGCAAAGTTAGTCCACTAAACAAGCTTTTTTTCCACAAAGACCGCCTCATATCGTTAGGATAAATGTCAGAGAACATATAGAAAACGACATGTAAACGTGTTGTCTTACCTTACCAGTGTGGTGCCATGTTTGTTTACCATCTAGCTCTACTTTCCAAAGCGCGGCTGAAATATCACGAGAACAAGCAGTGATCTCATACCGTGCCTGAAATATCCGGCAGAACAATAGATGGTCAAGCAACATTTCGTCCAACTTGTAAAATGGGAAAGTTACAAAGCACTAACACGCTGTCACTAAAACATCCAGCATGTCCTGCATTGAAGATGTAGTCCCTGTGGATGCATCAGGATGCATTAGCATTAATAACACTACAGAAGCTATGTGGTTAAATGCATCCCATACATGCACTAAATGGAGAGATGTCAGAGTGGGCTGCCCATGACAGGTGCTCTGAGCAGTTGGAGCGTTCGGTGCCTTGCTCAGGGGCACTTTGGCCCCTCGGCAGCACCCAGGAGGCTCCACATTTTTGGTCTGGACGGGGACTTGAACAGGCGACTCTCTGGTTCCCAACCCAAGTCCCTATGGACTGAGCTACTACTGCCCCTCCATGCTATGCTACGTCTGTTGCTCTGGCTGTCTTATATCTACTAATGACGCAGATTTGTTTACATTGGAGGTGGATGAAAGCCTGATGCATCTCATAAGCATGCTAAAAGGCCCCCATGCCCTGGAAGCGAGGCCAAGCTGTGAAAAAGACCCTCCAGTTAACATGAATGTGTGATGCCTTTAAAGTCCACCAGGTCAAGCATGTTTCAGTTTACATAGATCCAAACTTGATTGTATATTTGAATGAATGCATCAAAATGATAGGTGTTTTATTTGACCTTGTAAAACATTGAATGGATGACACAAAACCTGACATCTCATTTACTGTCATCTGTGAATAGACAAAGTGAATAGGATGCTAAAGCGCATTGAAATGTCTTCAAGGGCACACAGGATCAGAAAATGTGCGTCCGGTGAGTTCTTCTGAATACACCTTTGAATTTATTACAGCTGCACTGTTGTTTATACTCTGCATGTACAGGTTTCAGTGTCAGTGGATTTCTTGTCTGACAACATCAAAGCTTTCAGCGCCACAACTTTCTGAAAAAGAAGACAGTGAAGCTGAAAACTGAGTGTCTTTATGAGCCACCTTGTGTGCTGAGCCAACGGCTAAAAGCTGCTCTCTTGCTGCACAAGCACATCAAGAGATTAGGAGATATTTGCCAAGATGTTGCTCAGTTTGCACCTCTGACTCCCTCCTGCCACCAGCTCTCAGTGTTGGTCCAGGGTCAGCTTTATAAAAATGCTAAAATTGTACGAGTTAAATTAATCTCTATACTGATATCTCTTCCCTGCACTCGACAGCAGAGCAGTGAACTTGTCATTGTTTGTTTGTTTTACACACTGAATACACCACATTGTTACTGATCTGTCTTTTCTTTCAGAGTGAATCCATGTTGTCAGACCTGTCCATACTGTTGATGCAAATCTAAGAAAAATGTGTGTGGCTGTGCCATCTCCACCTCCTCACCCCGGATGGTGATGACAGGTGTCTGTATCTGCTTGCTCCGTCTGAAATCCTTTTCTTCATCTTGCTGACACTGAGCTGCAAACAATCAAGCTCTCCACCACACGTCTTAACTGTGTGTCCTCGACCTAACAAATACCTCCTATAAATAAATAAAAGACACTGAAGGGGACCTATTATGCTTTTTCTTATTCATCCATCCATTTTCAACCGCTTATGCAAAGCTGGATTGCAGGGCAGCAGGCCAAGCAAAGCACCCCAGACGTTCTTCTCCCCAGTGACACTTTCCAGCTCCTCCTGGGGGACCCCACAGCATTCCCAGGCCAGAGGAGATATGTAATCCCTCCAGCTTGTCCTGGGTCTACCCCGGGGCCTCCTACTGGTTGGATGTGCCTGGAACACTACTAACAGGAGGTGCCCACGAGGCATCCTGATGAGATATCCGAACCACCTCAACTGACCCCTTTCCACACAAAGGAGCAGCGACTCTACTCCAAGCTCCCTCCGGATGTCAGAGCTCCTTACGCTATCTCGAATGCTGAGCCAAGCCACCCTTGAGAGGAAACTCTGTATCTATGAGGTCACAGATGAGGTCGTTATCCTTATTTTCTGTCAAAAATGTAATATTACAATGACAGATAGCGTCAAACGTATGTCAAAGTAATTCTGTGAGCAAAACCTCAGGCTTCAGATCGTTCTGAATACTCTTTCCAGTGTTTTTTTCCACTTTAATGCTGACATCAGATTGTGATGACTTTTTTTATATGATCATCTCTCCAGGCACGCTGTTGCAAGTGTTTATACTATGTATGGTGCTACATGTAGCTACATGCTAACGTCAAGCAAACATGTAATCTTAGTTGCTGATCTTGTTAATTTCTTTCAGATTTCAGATCATATTCCTGCTTGAACATGTCCAGTTATGAAGATTTGGGTTTAAAGGTCTAAAGTAGTAGAAGGTGCCACTGTTACAGTCATTCCCCCATCTGCAAGTACAGGGCTACATGTAGCTACATGCTAATGTCAGGGAAACATGTAAACTTGGTTGCCGCTCTTGTTATTTTCTTCCCAATTTCAGATCATATTCCTGCTTGAACATGTCCAGTTGTGAAGATTTGGGTTTACAAGCTCTGGTTCATGGTACAAAGTACCCCTGTTACAGTCATTCCCCTTATCTGCAAGTACACGGCTACATGTAGCTACATGCTAACGTCAAGCAAACATGTAAACTTGGTTGCCGCTCTTATTTCTTCCCAATTTCAGATCATATTCCTGCTTGAACATGTCCACTGTCCACAGATTTGGATTTAAAGGTCGAAAGTAGTAGAAGGTGCCCCTGTTACAGCCATTCCCCCATCTGCAAGTACACAGCCACATGTAGCTACATGCTGACACCAGGGAAACATGTTATTTTGGCCGCAATGTTGTTAATTTCTTTACGATTTTGGATCATATTCCTGCTTGAACATGTCCACTTGTGAAGATTTGGATTTAAAGGTCGAAAGTAGTAGAAGGTGCCCCTGTTACAGTCATTCCTCATCTGCAAGTACACAGCTACATGTAGCTACATGCTGACACCAGGGAAACATGTTATTTTGGTTGCAATGTTGTTAATTTCTTTACGATTTTGGATCATATTCCTGCTGAAACATTTCTGGTTGCAAAGACTTTGGTTTAGAAGCTTTTATTAGTATCTTTTTCCCAGCTATACTCCTTTACTGTCATTTCCTGGCTGCAGTGGTCGAGCAGAAAGACACCGAGAGCGCAGATCTATACAGAGAACAGGATACAGTGTTTTGGGAGGGGCCCTGTTCATTCCTATGAAAGTTGCTCAGTGGTGCACGAAGCCAAAGAAGTTCGACCTCCCAGGTGTAAAATTAACCGCATCTTCCGCATCATTGGGCCCATAGAGCGGCCGCATCAGAGACTTCCACCCGCTGAGTGGCTAACTTATGGTTTATCAAGCATACCCTCTAGACTTTCAAAATGTTATCAGACTGATCAAATCCCTATAATGAAATGAGTCATTTGCGGGAGTTGTGGCACTCAAAAAATTTATCCACAGATTTACAGACATCTCTTTGCCAGTGTAAGTGTATGGGAAGGTCTTTTTGGGCCCATTGGCATCATGTGATAGACGCGAATGTTTCCAAATACACGGTCTGGCCACTATGTCAAATTAGCTTAAAAGTCCAGTGCACTTCCTGGGGGCCTGGCACATACCTGGAAGACCAGGAAATGCTGGCGCATGACAGCAGACTGGGTATTTTCAAGAGGCGGGCTTAGGGGCTGTACACATGGCGTGTTTTTTATGCCCTCTTATCCATTGTTTTTAATGTTGACTTGCGGCAGCCTGCTCAAACACCAGACCTACAATGTCGTGACACTCATGCATTTCCGAGTGCCTATTTTTTAGGGCACAACAGCTGTGTCCTGAGTTCAACTTTTAGAATATAACATTGCACAATGCATGTGTCTGTGATAAATATGGAGGAGAAGATAATCACTTTAGCGCAGAGCTGCCAGAGCTTTACATCTGTCCCACTGACAATATATTAGGCCTACACAGTTGAAAAACAGCGCCTGGAAGAAGATCAGCTCTGCACTCAGGATTTCAGGTAAATAGGCTACGAAATGGTGCTTGTTAAGTTTGCTTAGCAACCTCGGACGCAACCTGCTACTGCGCTCTTGAAAGTTGGTACGGAAAAGGCACAAGAGTTGCACACAGCACCTGACCTCGTGTTTTCCAGCAGTTGAAGACACAACATGTGTACGGCCCTTTAAGAGCAAGGCACTAAGTCAGGGCGTCTCAGACAGAGGTGAACACAGGTGTTCCAGTACAGACAGTAAGAGTAGAACAGAGTGTTTTTGAACATTACAGCATGTAAACATGTTTTAATAGAAATCCAAAAAACAAGTATTAACCTGAAAATGTGTCTAATATGTCGCTTCTAAACTGCCATGTTAGTGTTAATGTTAAAACTTTGTGAAAAGGTATGAGGTGCTGCAACAGGTGACTTCAAGCAGATCTATGGAAAAACCTTCAACTGTGACATCACAAATTTACTAGGTAGCAATTAAATAAAACACTTTTTAGTCTGATTATTAATTATTTGTTTAAGCTGATGTTTGAGAATCTAATTAAAATGTCAAAATAATACATGTCTTTACATTATAGGGATAGTTTAACATTTTTTGGGAAATGCATTAGCATTCTTACACAAGGAGATTGGTACCACTCTTATACCTGGATAATAATAGCAATTTGTGCTGTTTCAATAATGGTATTCAAATACATAGAAAGACACATTTTGTATAGTCATTGGACTGCTTTGCTGCTTTCCTGCCATGTCAATAAAGCTAATTTGAATTTTGACATAGAGAGAGAGTGACAAAGAGATATGACAGATAGAGAGAAAGAGAGAGAGAGAGATAGAGAGAAAGAGAGAGAGAGAGAGAGAGAGAGAGAGAGAGAGAGAGAGGCTACGCTTCCTTCCAGATAGTGAGAATGTGAGTACGTGTTTCTTACTTTATCTGTCTGGACCAGATGTCACCAGATGCCTGCTGCTGCCAGCCTCTCTCAGCCCACACATGCACACACATAATGCACACATGAGTAAAAAAAAACACAGACCTTCTGCCACTTCTGACATGCTATACCTCCTACACGTCGTCCTATCTGAAAACTATCTGACTGCAAACCCAGGTAGTTGAAAATAGTCTATATAAATGTGGAATATCAGTGACAGTGAGTGAACCGGCAAAGACTCCTATCTGCTGTTTACACCACATAAAATTGAGGATGGACGCAATTTAGATCCAATTTGACATGGACAGAGAGGAGGAGTGAGGGTGAAAACGAGAGACAGGAAGAGATGGAGGGAGAAGAAAATAACAGAAGACTATGATGGTGAGAAAAAGGTAGCCCCCATGTCAAGGATTTTTATGTAAAAATAAATATGTGGCAATTGTAAGGATGTCGGACTAAGAGAGACAAAGTAGATGTGAAATTATATTTTTTTGTTATTTCCTTAAACCAGCAGGAAGTTATCTTTTTTGGCCAACACATTCTCACTCCGATCTTGTCACATATGAATGTTTGGTCATGGACTTTCCGCATCGACATATGACATGCAAGGTACCCTGGGTGCATTAGTTGTTGATGACCTGGAACGCCATGTCAACCTCAGCCTGTTTAATGCATTGTCTGTTTTCAAAATACACTAACGTTTTCACAGGATATGTACAGATTGTATACAGTCTCTTTCAAAATAAATGCACTTATGCTCGTATAACACTGACATTTTTAAACAATAATAATAATGAAAATAATATTAGCAAATTAGGTATCATTTAACTTATGTCACACATGCATCCGCTGTAGTATTACTATTTTTTCTTCATTTAACAACAGTTTAAACTCAGGAATCTAGATAAAGAGTCACAGGTCTGAAGGGTGGAGTCAGGAGTTCAGGTGCGGTGGAGACTTGTGATATAACAGTTAGGTTTAGGGAAAAAAATCTCACGGGAAGCAAACACCGGCCTCCCAGGTGAAAGTCCATAGCCCCTTTTACACTGCCAGATTTTCGGCGAATGTCGGGCCGTTTTGCTGGCAAGGTGGGAGCGTTTAGACACACAGAGCCGGATTGGCGAGTTGATCCGAGGTGCCCAATTTTCCGCCTCGTAGGGTAGACATATTGTTGGAACCTTGTTGGTTTAAAAAGAACGAGGCGCCCTTCCGCCACAGGAGGGGCTGTTGATGACTTGTGGGAGGAGCTGTTGATGACGCCGCACGTGTCGACCCACTGGCGGTGGATAAACAGGAAACAGCTGATAGCAGAAATTAGCGAGCAGCTAGTAGCAAGAGGGAAATGCAAACCTGACAGACACTGTAAAGATGAGCAACTGGGGAGACAAGGAATTGCACGCCCTCCTTGCCCTTGCAAACGAAGAGGCCATTAACCGTCAGATGACGAGGTGAAGGATGGGCCGACTTACAAGAGAATCACCGAAGGACTGACCAGCCGCGGCTTCCCTCCTACGTCACTGTTTACGTCACACACTGAGCTACACGTTTTGTTACTTGCTCACGCCCCCCATTGCCCTGAAAAAGGCGCATTCTGTATGAACAAAAGTAGGTAGGCGGCATTTTGCTGCACTCCCCGATTTTGTTTTTATACTGCAAATGCTGAAAAAAGACTGATTGGGCTTTCCTGCAAATTTGCACAATTCCTGTTTAAAAAGGGCTTATGGTTGCTGGACCCATCCACCACCCCTCCCAGCCACACTACTCAGACTTCCACCCCCTTAACTTACATTATTGATGCTGCAGGGCGCTCTTTAACAATAACAGCGACTGGCCGCGTATCATGCTGATGTGAAAGGACGGCTTTTTTCATTTGTGCCTGACACGACTGGAAGTCACTTCCCAAGCACTGCTATTTGACGACTTTGGAGTGAGACCGGGTTGTTTTGGCTACACTTTATACTAAGCTCAGTCATGTCTCTGCTTATAAAAGAAAGGGTTAACTCTTTCATTCTTTTGTTACTATAAAGCCAACATGTATGAAATCTTCTTAAATATATTCACCGAGGTGATGTGCATGTGCATCTGCACGTGTAGAACAGCCAATAAGAACACCCTCTCTCTGAAATGACTTGTGATTGGCCAAAGTCTCCTGTCACGGATTATGTTTTCTAAAGCCTGAAAACAGAGCCAGGCTAGTTTTCTCTGAGACCACTTGAATTACAATATGCTCAAAGGTTATTATGGGATTTCTGCCCAATTGATGCCAAAATTAAACTGCCTACACCAGCTTTAATGGATCATCAAATTTTTGCTGATTCATTTTCTGTCATTTATTAATTGAATTGTTTCAGTGCTGCAGACTTCATACTATGATACTAGCTTTAATATCCGCTCAGATTCACTCACACACAGATGAGATGTGTGATATACCCATCCCCTGAGCTGACAGACCTCTGACCATCAGGGGCCTCAACCTCAGGTGAACCGGGGCTGAGGTCCCAGCGGTCAGAGGCCCGATTGGCCTGGTCAGTAACCTTTGTGATGGAGCAGATGATGTGTGACACAGAGAAAATTAGAGAGGCTGGCTCCTACAAAGGCCGCAGAAACGACAAAGATGGGGACAGAAAAAGAAAGACGAGGAGCAGGAAGTGATGTAAAAGAGAAGTGGATGGATACTGAAGATAAAAAAGGGAGAATCTGGGTGGAAACATGGGCAGATGGATGGAAGGAAGGATGGATGACTAAGTAGGTATGATGATAAATAGAAGAAGGGATGGTTGGATGAATGGGTGGATGCTTTGACACATGGCCCCCAGGGAATCAGCCATTATACATGCCACTGTCACTCAAGATTAGCGGCATAATTAAACTCCTGTCGCACTGCGTGTGGTTTGAATGTGTGTGTGTGTTCGTGCGTGTGCGTTTGTTTGTGTCTGTCTCTGTGCGTGTGTTGTTTTCCTTGGTGTGTGTGTGTGTGGGAGGGGTAGACTGTGACAAAGATTGATGGCGAGGGGAAAGCAGGCCATTATGTTGTATAGCTAAAGCAGTGATAGCCTCTACACCTCTGTGTCTGTTTAAACTGCTGGCCATTTCATAGGCGTGGCACAAGTGACCCCACGACACACACACACACGCACGCACGCACACATTCCTCACTTTTAATTGCTAGTTTTCAGGAGTATTTTGCTGCTTAATTTGGCTGTAGTCTGCAGCTGTGATGCCTTCACTGAACTCCAGCCACTGTGGGAACGACACAAAGCTGCTGAGCTAAATGAAGTGTCATTCATAAGTGAGCCAATCACCCTTTGAAGTGTTAACCCACGGCTCTTTCTAATAATTGATGGATAGTTGTGAGCAATTTTAATATGCTACATGAAAATTTTAAATACTTTTCCCCCCCAGATATTCAGTGTTAATGGCAGGTTATGAGGAAACCCTTCAGCCTTCAATTAGGTGAATGAGAAATAAGGATAAAATGATTTTCTTGACAGCTCACACATGACTCCCCACTGAGACACAGTTAGAATATAACAGTGCTTATATTATCCATGTTCTGGAGCAGCTGCACGCCGACCACAGCCACATCTCCCTCTGTCTCTGTTTGTGAGTCTCAGGGAGTGAAAGGAGCCCCGCCGCTCCCCTGCCGAGCGGAACATCAGCCTCATCAAGCCAAACACAGGCAGCCACAACAGGGACGGAAGTAGGATGCTCCAGCATTCAAAATAAAAGCACAAGAGAGTCCAAAGCTTGAGATACTCTCTCCAATATAATGGAACTAGATGACACTCAGCTTGTTTTCTGCAACTATTTTCTTTCTACCAAATTACACCCACCAACTGTATCACCGCGCAGAAGGAAGTGTGCATCTACTCACCTAGCACCACTGAGGTAGCGTTACAGCTCAGCTAAAGAGGACGCCATTAATGTTTACATCTCATGCTTTCACAAGCACAAGGCTCTCGTCCATGAGTTCTGTGCTGTGATTCAGTCAGGCTTTTATTTGATAGGACAGCTACAGCATGAAAGGGGGAGAGAGAGAGGGAATGACATGCAGCAACGGGTCGACAGTTGGAATCAAACCTGCAGCCACTGCAACAAGGACACAGCGTTTGTCCAGGTGAGCCAGTGTGTTCCCCAAGAGTCAGTAATTTGTGTATAACCCACACACTTGGAAAGGCTATGATCATGTGACCAAATGGGCTGACGGATGTTATGCCCCCATCTAGGGGAGAAGAAGCGCAACATAAAAGTGTGTGCGGCTATTCCCTCCCCGGTCCCCAAACCAGACAGCTCACAGCGGGACTTTCAGTTTAAAGTGAAGTTATTTATCACTGTGAGAAACTGACGTAGTTTAACAATAATGTGAAGCAAAAATAACTCAGGGTGGACCAAGGCAAAACAACAAAGCAATGATCTAAACCCCGAACATACTAACTACACCCATGTGGAACAAAGAAACAAAGAAACAAGAAGACCTTTACTAAATCTGGCTCCCTAGGACACATCAGAAACATGAGAAAAATATACAAACACAATACTAGAGGTTTGTAGGCCGAGGACAGGAAAGCTGCTGCTGTCAGTCGACTGTCAACCGACCTGTTGGGAAGCTGAGGGTTTTTAACAGCAGATGGTCGTAAAGAAGGAAGCGGTCCCCGTGAGAAGGCAGGTTGGGTAGGAGGACAGGCCACAAAACTTAGGACTTTCACCCAGGAGACCAGTGTTCAGAACTATGTGAGTCATTTTAAGATACGCCCTCACGATGTTTCTTTTCCTAAACCTCACCACAGTTACTTTACTTGCCTGAACCTAACCTACATAACTTTGTGTTGAGTATGTAACGTCATCATAGGGCACTAAGTCAAAGAATATCATACTGTTGTATGAGGGTACGCTGAGTCGGTTGGCAGGTGTAGTTCGGTATTAAGAAAATAATTCCTACATGAAACTGCTCACAACAAGGTCTGTGGATTATCTTGAGTAACCAGGTCATGATTTCTGGAAAGAGACATTGATGTTGAGTTTTTCAAATGCATTTTTTGGCACTTTGAGTGCCATCTAGTTCCATTGTATTAAAGAGAAGGCAGACATCTCTACAGCTGATATCTCCAACACTGCAACTCACACCAAAACCATCTAGATTGATAAACAGCACTACAGGTAGGAGGAAAAGTATGTGTTTTCGATTTTGGGGTGAACTGTCCCTTTAAAAATATTTAGGCTATAATTAGCCTAATAATAACAACACAGAGCAGACCAAAATAGATGCAGAGCTCAATTTACAGTTGAATATCATTGTCATGTACCAGGCAGAAATATACAAGCTCTCGGTGTACACTAAGCAACACTGTTTTTGTCACTGAATGTTTAGTTCATGTCCTTGCTGTACATTCAGAGGATCAAATTTGGTGAAAATATTCCACAAATAAAGACTGCATAGGCTAAACTGCACTGAGGTGTCCCCTGTTACCCCCTATACAATCTAAAAGCCTATGATTTCTAGCAAGGTGCACAATCCAGCACAAACTTAGTGCACAGCTCCAGTGCATGTAGCCAGACCAATTTGGGCAGTTTGGATTAGAGATGTTGGAGCAACAAAGTAATCAAAGGTCCAAAAATGCTGAACTCAAGCAGAAAACCTGATGAGTCTGAGGTGCACAAGTTAATTTCAAAAGAGAGAAGCCCAATCTTAAAGAGACCAGAGGGCAATCAGACCTGGTCCAAATAGAGTCAAACTAAACAAGTAAAGATTACCCTTTGATATAGGGACCATTCTCTCTGGTCTTTAATGGCTTTACTGGCACATTTAGGCCAGAAACCTGCTGCAGTAAAAGGGGACCGAGCCCAGACCCAATTAGACTCAGTAAAGTGTACTGCAGCCAGCCCAGCTTGGGTCCCAGATTAGGTCTTTGTTACAGCAACCCAGTGGACCAGTGCGTACTTCTAGGGTCAGCTGAGGCAATGAGAAAGTGGTGGAGTAAAAATATTTCTGAGACAGCCTGTTGTGTGTAGGACTGGGTACCTATTGATATCTTTACAGTATGGACTAGGATAAACCAGTACCATGTAGTATCAAAACTTCTCCAGTCAACTGATACCTGCATCTGATCCTTTTTGTTCCCCCCAAAATAACTATTTGTATGCTTTTCCTTGCAGTCAATTACAGCATTTTTTTATTTAATTGGTGTGATAGGTCCGCAACCTCAGCAGCTTTACACCTTACAGTCTGTGGTGTGGTGAAGTCGAGAGTGGTGTATTTGACAAAGTTGGCAGTTTAGCGCGTACAGTTTTGTACACCTATTTGACAATTATTTTAATAACTTAAACTCTGTCAAAAAAAATGTATCAAATGATGTACTTTATTGGGGTCCAGTGTTGGGCTCCTAACTCAAAAAATATAATAGATTACTTGTTACTTGTTACTCTTTTCAAAAGGAATGTTAAATGCTTTACTTACTGTACTTAGGTAGAGTAATTCGTTACACTACTGGTTGTATAACTTTTCCATTTCAACCCTCAAAAAAAAAAAAAAATCAACCCCCCCAACCCAAAAAGTATCCTGTATGACTAAAAGACGCAAAGCAACAGAATAAATGTTATATCTATAGGTTGATTATTTATTTATTTTTGTTACCGAAAAGAATATATTTTGTAATCACCAACATTTTAACACATTTAACTGAATTTTACTTTATTCTATTTCTTTTTATCGTACTTTTTTAAATAATCTTTTTCCCTTTTTTTCAATCATAAATGCTTTGATTGTCTCTTATGTTCAGCAATTTGTGTTACATTTCATGCATGAATTGTGCTATATAAATAAAGTTATTGTTGTTGTTTTAGTTTATATGGTTGGAATTGACGGAGGATTTTGTTTTTACCTCTTGCTGTCAGAGTTGTCAGGAATAAACGGAGATCGCCTCCAAAGGTATTCATCGTCTGGACCCTTACACTGGTACCAGTTTAGTAAACTCTTGTGGTACATTGGTACTGGGATCTCAATTTTGATAACCAGCCTTGCTTGTATGTTAAGGCAGTGGTTCCCAACTGGACCAGCCACGGGGTCCAGATTTTTCCGTAGTCATTAGTTCAGTGTCCATGCAGTTTAATATTTTCAGCGTCATACTTGAGTTAGCTGTCCCTTTGTCACTCACTCTACAGCAGGAAACAACGTGCCAGAAATTTACTGTGCTTTGAAATAAAGTGTTTTATACAAACATGACATGTTTTGCAAGTTAATTATGGTCCATTCAAAATATCCAGCGACCCACTTTTGGACCACAACCCACCAGTTGGGAACCACTGTGTTAAAGCATCAGCAACTAAAATCAGCACCTACCTGATTCCACAAAAAATTGCAGTGTAAATTATGTATGTGAAAGTGATTGGATAATTTTTGAGAGCTCTGTTAATGAGGAGCTAACAATAAAGCTGCAGGTTCATTCCCAAGTCAGGAACATATGGGCTTTTATTTTGAAAACCCTAACCGGAAAAGCCGTGTTGTTGCGCGGTGTTTGACTTGACAGATGGCAGGCGAGAGACGCTCCTCTCGGCTGTCTCTCTCGGTCCGTTGGTCCATCCCGGTTCCCATTGTCTCCCCTCTCCGCTCCTTGAAGACAACCGGGACACGACAAACTAAACTTAACCGTTATTCCGCTCACAGCGCCTCGCGCACGTTACGTCAGGAGACTTACCTCGACCCGAAATCTCACCCTGTCCCTGTCCAGCCGGAATGTGGACACGCTTTCATGTCTTTATTTTAATTTAACGTCTCAGAAGATTTATTTCCTGTAACGGAGGAGGCGGTGAATGAACCGAGTAACGGCTGACAGGACGGCGGCGGTGTTGTGGAGGAGCTGAACCGGAGGAGGAGGACTTGTTATCCGACAGAGACGCCGAAATCAGCGTCCAGGGGCTGGTGACATATCACAACATCCTAGCAACAATTTTACTCAGCGTCTCCTGAGTGGATAAAACACCACATTCAGAGAGAGGACACAAAGATACCGAATTACAACCGTTGTTTTGTGGGGATAAAACACGTTGTGTGTTGGTTCCGGTGTGAATGAGAGGATGTTGCCGCTACATGCCCGTTACTTCCCCTGAGAGGAGAGGAGAGGAGAGGAGAGGAGCAGGTCTGTGAGAGGAGGCAGGATCCAGGAGGCAGAGACCACTTTCACTTGTCTTCTCCACCCTAAAACAAATTAGGCTGTTTCAATCAGCCAAATCCAAGTGGCGCTTAATCGGATTATTAAACAAAAGAGGCTTTAATCTGGGGGAATATATCCATCTAATCTCACCATCTCTGCTCCTCTAAGTGGCTACTGTACCGTGCTAGATCTGTGACAAGGATGCGACTAATCGACGTGATTGGAGACTTTGTGGTCCAGTAGATGATGCTTGGACAAGTTGCCCCTTTCTGGACATAGCTGGAGGGTCACTGTAACCTTTGCTTCATTGGTGAAGGCATTTACATGATCAGAAATTAATCCTTCCCAATCAATCAAAATGCACCACAGCACCTGATTGATCAGACACTACCTTCAAGGTTTCCCCCCCACAAGCTTCCTGGATACACCAAGAACAATTCGTGGACTTGAATTATCCCCAAGGCCCACCGTCCATCCTTTGATCCCTGACCCCATGTGTGTTGAAAATCCAAAGGACCACGTTTCAGGCTGTTTGCCTGTCAGCACCCGAGCCATTTCAATGAAGTAGTGGCCCCTTTTTCTATTCCCCCGAGCTCCAGCGAGTACAGGGGCTGCACTCTGTTCGCCGAGGCCGAGCAGCGAGAGCCTCCACCTGGGCTGCCAGCCAGCCAGACGGCCCTCCGGGGGGCTTTTTGGATTTCGAAGGTTCCAGCTGGAGGATTTGGGAGTTTTACCCAGAGTTTCGTCTCCACGTGGATCGCTGGAGAGAGAGAGGGAGGAGGAGGACATCATGGGGTGCTGTAGTGGCAGGTGCACCTTGGCCTTCATCTGTGGCATGCAGCTGGTAAGTGTTCATTTTGCTATTGATCCTGAGAAGGGGGTGAATTAAATCACTAAGAGTTCAACAAAAAAATATACAAGGAATCTGCACAGCTTTACCTTGTGACGAGACAAGGGGCAGGGGATGAGTGGATGGATGGATGGATGGAGGGGAAAAGATGGATGACTGAAAGGTCACATATCAGAAGTTAATAGGTGCTTAAAAGGTCATGATACAAGCCAGGATCTGGTTTCAGGGACAGACTGACAAATGGGTGGATTGAGAGGATGAATAGCTGCTGGTTGGAGCTCTAAGACGGTACTAAGAGTCCATATAGAACCTTGATGGATAGACGGCGGCTGGGGTTGATAGATGGTAAAGGAGGGATGGATGGCTGGATGGCGGACGGATAGACGTATGGAGCAGGTACATGTGATTGATGGGGAAAAATGTATGGACAGAGGAAGGGAGGAACAGAGCTGATATAAACTCATGGAATCAACTCCCTCTGTGTGTCTCTGTCTCTCGTTGTACCTCATTCTCTTGTCACCATCTGTGTCAATGGGAACTGCTGCCAGGGAAGACAATGGGGAGGAGAAGGTAATGGCTGTGTAGGTGTGTGTGTGCATATGTGTGAGGGTGTGCAAGTAGGAACACGAGTGCTGTCATTAGTTCGGTCTTGTGAATCCGTCACATCACAAGGGAAATGCTACCTGGAACTCTTAACAATGATATAATGCAGCAAACATCAGGTTGATTGGTCCTTTTTGTTTACCAAGCAGAAATGGACAAATGTAGATGCTCTTCTGTCAGGACAACTAAAGCACAAAAGATTTTATTAGCAATCCATCCCAGGAAAATAAAGAGGAACTTGAATTGACATATTATGACCCAATGAAGTTGATATGCAAACATGTTAGCAAAACCTAAGTCTGGAGTTGCTAAATGCCCCACTATGTTCACCAGCTTGTCGCTAACTTTTGTTTGTTGTTTGTGGCTGAGCAGGTAGTGTACAGTTGGTATAGCAGAAATTGTTTGTTGAAAAAAGCTGCAACAGGAAACGACACTGATACGAGCGGTGAGAACAAACCAAACAACAGAGTTACAGGCCCTAAAACCAAAACAATGAGCTGATAGCAGGGCTCGACAGTGCGAGCGTTTCACTCGCATTTGCGACTAAAAATAGGTGTGTGCGAACTGTAAAAAATATTTAGATTTAAAAATATTTAAATCAGCCGAAGCAGCCTATATTTCTGTCAATAAAAAAATATGATAATCTAACTGCAAATGTTGGAGGAACTCCAGGCGCCTTCCCTCTTCCCCGTGTGACACGGTTATGGGCGGTTTTCCAAGCCACTGTTGGCACAATGAATATAAGTCCCACTGTCGGCAGCGTGGAAATAAGTCAAAGTGTGGCAGAGGCAGGGACGGTTTTTGCTATGGGCAATGTGGGCGACCGCCCAGGACGCAATCTATGTGAGGGCGCACGAGCGCCCTCCAAAAAACAAGCAAACAAACAAACAAAAAAAAACTCGCCAGTTTTCTAGACTACCGCTCATTCCCACATCAAGTTAGTGGAGTGGGCGCTGGGGCGCCCCTATTATCACGTTTCAACCAGCAGCAGAAAGGAAAGGCGAATCCTGGCGGTTGTGGGTTGAACGGGGGTCACAGACAGGAATACGGCGGAGGCTCATAGTGCTCTGCGGCGCAAGATAACGGCTTACCAGCGACAGAAAAGTCCAACTCCAGGTCCAGTAATTTCCTCTTTCGTTGGTGTCGTGACTGCCCAGTAGTACCTGGACAACCGAGCCGAGGCAGCACACAGGTATGTGGCGTGTCAGAGGAGAAACGAGCTGTTCACATTTCTCTCTTTGACGCAGGTAATGGCCCACAAACCTCACCGCACTTTAGGGACTGTTCTTTACTTGTGGGATGGGGGTGGCTGATTGATTTTTATTTAATTTATTTATTTTATTTTGATCCACCCTATGTTAATCACTTATTGATGCAGTTAGGGACTGTTCTCCACGGCCAGGCTGTCGGCTGGGTGGAAATAAGTCAAAGTGTGGTGGAGACGAGGGACCGGGAAAAGCGGCGGACCTCCGGGGAAGCCTGCTCCGTTTTCCCCGCAGTTAGGGACCGTTCTCCACGGCCAGGCTGTCGGCTGGGTGGGAATAAGTCAAAGTGTGGCAGAGAAGAGGGACCGGGAAAAGCGGCGGACCCCCAGGGAAGCCTGCTCCGTTCTCCCCGCAGTTAGGGACNTCAAGCCCTGGATAGATGCTAAAACACTTAACTGCAGAGTTTTGTGGTAAATCTCTCTGGGTTTGCCAGTATGAGCAACACTTTTATATTAAAGGTATTCTGCACAAGAATTACAGCTTACTGTCTGTAAACACAACAGTCAAACTCGGCCTCTATCCCGCTACATGACTTGTACATACATTCCAAGAGACTGTACTGTTGTAGGAACGTTACATGTTGTTATGATGGAAAAAAGCTATTACTTTAGCAAGTTAAGCTAACGGCCGGCATCTACCTGTTCAACAGAAAAAAGGCCCACTCTGCGCTGCTCTTCATCCTCTTTTTAAACGCCAGCCATATTCACTCTGTTTGGAAGAAGCTTTGGCTGCTGGTGTTTGGCCTTGCTGCTATATTTGCATGTTGTCACTATTGTGTCTGCAGTTTTTGTTGCTTTCTCTTGAAAGCCTTCTGCTGCAACCTGATCGCTACCTTTTTAGAAAGCTCCAACCTCACCTGCACAGTTATTAGCTGGGGGTCACACACTCAGAAATGCCTCAAACATAGCAAAATAAGAAGAAAATCTGAAAATGTTTTTGTACATATAACTATGAAAAAGTAATGTACTACAATTCGTATGTTACCCACATAATAACGACCCAGTAATTCGTGTATAACTCACAGGAAGGATGTGATTACGTGACCAATACACTGACGGAGTAGAGAAGGAAGTAGCATAAAGACCAACGGTCTGTGAATGAGGCAGGTTGTGGTGGTGGATGGTGACGATGGTGGTCAAACAACACAGGACTTTGCCTCAGGAGCCTGGCGTTTGTGTCCCATCTGAAACCACGTGTACTTTGAGTAACTTCAGGAACCCGTGTCCACATAGTGTTTTTCTTTGGCAGAAAAGCGGTGGCAGGGTGCTGGGGAGCACTACAGTTTATCCCTTAAAATGATGTGCTACACTTGGGTTTTGTCTCTATAACATCCATATCTTGACATTAATGTTAGCTTAGTAGCAAATGTAATGCTACTAGGGCTGTCATGATTAGTCGACTAATCGATGACTAATCGACTATTAAAATAATCGGTGACTATTTTAGTAATCGACTAATCGGTTTGAGTCGTTTTTCATAGAAAAGTACTATAAAAATACCCCAAAATACTCTTACTGCAGCTTCTTACGTTCAGATATTGGCAGCTTTACACACTCTCCCGTGACAGTGAACTAAAACCCTTTGGTGTGAGTACGAAACAAGACATTAGATGACGTAATTTTGGGGTTTGGGCGAGACAGACTGACATTTTTCAACATTTTAACACATTTTTCGATGAAATGATTAGTCGACTAATCGAAGAAATAATTGACAGATTAGTCGACAATGAAAATAATCGTTAGTGGCAGCCCTAAATGCTACCTTAACAGGACATTGTCTTGACAGTCAACAACAAGCTCACAACAGTACAGTGATAAAAGCACATCACTCACCTACAACACTGAGTGTTCGCCAGCCCATCTGCTCCCGCGTTACTGTCTTTGTTATGACCGTAGCCTAGCTAAAGAAGTGGCAGTGATGTCACCAGTGCCTTTCTGAGAAGTTCAAAGATTTTTAACCAAAAAACGCTCAGAGCGGCCGCACAAAAAAGCAGGAGCGCTCTGAAAAAAGACACTGGGTGTGGTGCTTTTTCTTTGGGTGCATGCAGTCCCATACGCTCTCTCCTCATTAGGAACAACTGAAAAAAAGACCCTGCTGCTGAGAAAAAGACGCAGACGTGTAGACATAGGCCCCTGAGGTACGTCGTCACCATGTTTCTTTTCCTAAACCTAACCTACATAACTTTACTTGCCTAAACGTAATAATTCCTGGGGCTTTAATTCTTTAGATATCGCACAGGCACAAGGCAGAGTCTCTGCAGATACATACACCACCACACACTTCTAGTGTATGGTGGGGCATAGCTGATGATTGACAGGGATTACTTTTTTTTTGAGTCTTTAGGAAAATGCTTTACTTTTAAACCTACTACTATGACCCAAAATTTATGTAAAGAATACAAAGGTTTGATGTTTTGATTGCTGTCATTATTAAGCTCCTTGCCTTGACTACACATACTCAAAGGAGCATTATTACTGTACAAAGTATCAGTAACAGCTGCAGGCAGGACTCTCTGGAGACCCTGGGGAATGAAGGACATCGGTACCTCAAGTAGAAACAGAGTAGGGAGGTTGAGGAAAAGTGGCACCACTCACCACAAAATAAATCCTGCTTTCCTTTTAATGCAACAGTCTTACAGAGGAGACTGAAGACGCACTGTGGTGCAGAATGGGACATTGAATGTGCATGTGCACAGATGCATTAAACATGAGCAGATGTGCTTGTGCTGTAGCATTCTCAGCTCATGGAGTCATGTACAGTAAGTGTGTGCAAACTGAAGACCTATTGTCATGTTGAATAGGACACTGTTACGGTGTGTGTGTGTCTATGTGCATGTGTATTTTTCCAGAGCATATGAAAATCACCGAACTTACCATATGATATTAATGACCCTCGTTGTGTGCTTGTAAAAAGTCCATTGTGCTGTGAAATGGGACGTTGCTATGCATATTTTCATTTAAAAAAGCCAACATGTCTGCGGCACAATGCCAGTGAGATTGCCACATGTGCTGTACATACATGAAACACACCATTGTGCTGTAAATGTGGATGCTGTGTGTTTCAGTAGATGAAGACGAGGGGAGGGTTTCCGAGTGTGTGTGTGTGTGTGTGTGTGTGTGTGTGTGTGTGTGTGTGTGTGCTCGTGAATGAGATGCTGTCACAGTGATAGTCATTGTGTCTAATGCAGTGGAACTAATGCTATGCCATAGTCAACAACATGTTTTGCTCTGTTAACTGTTGTAATAGCTAAGCCAGCTGATACCACCACGAGCTGAGCTGGAGGTCTAACACTACTGTACGTTACAGTTCGGCCATGCACAGTTAGCTCTGTTATAGTTGCAGTCATTTAGACAGAAGCCTCCACATGGTGAAATCCATGTCTCCACACCACACCAACTCTCCGCTTTGTAATGATAAAGATATTAAGCTCTTGTGTCACTGCTGCAGCTGCCCACAGGAAACCACACTGCCCACAATCCTCTTTGTTTAAAGCAATTTAATTGACCACAAATTAAAGACAGCCTTTTTCCTCTGTGAACCCCCTGCTGGAGGTAATTGTTTTTGCCATGTAAGCTTCCACTTAATAGTTGACCTTGCAGAGCAGAAAACAATGCCGGTCAGTGTGTCTTATGTAGTGGAACTGATGTCTTTTGTAACTCTTAACAGCAGTTTTTCCTCCTGCTTCATTAGCGGGGTTAATTGGCGAGATAGGTGATGTCACCGCAGCTGAGCGGAGATCAATGATCCAGGTGAGAGATACGTCTGCCTCGCAGCTGACGTCACCGTGTGTCAAGTATAATCAGTCCCACCAGGTGAGAATCTGCCAGTTTGTGATCCAGATTAGAGGAAATGCAGTGTGTTCCTGTGTGCTGGGCTTATTAGTTTCCTTTACGGTTACCTTTTGTTTTCCTGTCAGTCCGCAGCTCAAAGCACCACATCAGTCAGCACTGACTAAATTAAAAGAATTGTTTTCTGCTTTCCTGCAGCAGCTATTGCTTTCTATTCATTTCAGTGTGGTAAAAATACAGAGACTGGGGTGCTGTGTTTGTGAGTTGTCTCACAGACATTTGAAAGTCGGGCTGCAGCTACAGTAATGACTGTTTTTACTGCTGATCATTTGGCAAATATTTTTAAATAAGTCAATAATCATTAAGGGTTTAACACTGATGTTTTTTTCACTTGAAATGTACTTGCTAGAGGTTGAACGATTCATCAGTTTGGTGATTAATTGGGGGCGATGGGACTTTATATGAACTATCTTTAATGGCAGAATGTGGCTCCAATATTTTTGATTATCTACTATTGACTGTTAACTCATTATTATTTGGATACCAGGAGAGGCCGGCACTCAGTACACTCCAGCCATGAATGTACAACAAACTTTTGATCTCATATTTCACAGTACATCAGATATAATTTTCTCAAAAAGCAATTATCACTGCATTTTTGTGGCGATAAAGAATGTGACTTTGTTCCAGGGAGCAGCTTATTTTACTGCAAGGTTGAATCGAGTGGCGTTCATGTCCTAACAGACCTGTTTTCAGTCAATAGTTGTCTCTCGAAGCTGCTCTGTGATTATCTGCTTTGCTCGATTTTTACAGTTTTAATGCTGTTCTTACACTGTTAAAGTGCAGTCGGGGAATCAAGTCCCACATGAAAATGATTTTATTCTGTGTCCCGTCATTTATGAGCAGGCCACATTTAAGCTCTTTGTAGACCTACACATTACAAGGATAAGAAACTTTTTAACCGTACTCACCAGTTTGGCGTCAGCCTACTCGCTTGGAGATAATGCAGCCACGTAATTATCCTTTGATTTATATCAGTTGCACAGTTTGATCCTACTGAAGCTGGGGCTGAAGGGGGCTGGTGTTATCTGCCGATTAATCAGCTGCTCCAAACAATCGTTATTATATTGGTCATTAAGAATCCACTATTGCTCGACCTCTAGCACTTGCCCAAAGTCAGGTTTTACTTGCTCGTATACATATTTGTTTTATTAGCGGATATCAAAGAACAACAAAGACTAAAGTTAATTGTCAGGAAATAAATACCCCGTTTTACCCACATCCTCTCCTGTTTTCAGGATATTTGAAGTGTTTGCTTGCATTTCAGCTCATAAACTTACAACAACAGAGGTGAGAAGAATATGAGATGGCTCACTCCTTAGATACTGCCATCAAAAGCTTCAAACAAAATGATGTGTTTCAGTCTGTATTTGCTGGATTTGCTAGTCTAATGTTGCATTTTACTTGCCCGGGCAAAGGGGCAGTTCTTATTGTTGAAATCTTTTCAGTCGGTTGACCAATTAAATTGATTGACTAATTGTTGCAGTGACATTTGAAAGGCTGTAGGGCTGATCCTAAATTGAGGTGTCTCAGACTCAGTGTGGAGCTGATTGGAGAATTGGTTCAAGTACTGTAATCATGTGATTTGGTTCTCACACTCTGGGATGAAGTGTGTGTACAAAGCAAAATAAATCAACTTGTGTGTTTGCAGTGAAACTGCCAATAATCTGGAAATAAGAGTGGATTTTGTTTTAGATTTACAATGTTTTTAAGGGATTTATTTTGAAACTATTGCATTTTACACATACAGAAGTAATCCCTCTCAATCATCACTTATGACTCACTAGAAATGTGTGGTGGTGTATTTATCTGCTGAGATCTGCTGTATTTTCTCAATTTCTTTTTATTTTCTGTGTTTGGGACGAGATTGGGACTTTGTAAAAAGGTTGTGACCAGGTGCCAGAATGTAAGTAGCATGCATCCCACAGGAAGCTACAAAAATCATGAACACAGCGCAGAAAAAATGCAAATATAGTGAGGCAAAATGGCGAGCAGCCAAAACTCTTTCCAAAACAAGGGTGAATCAGAGGTTGGCTTTCACTTTCACTGTCACTGGTGAGCACTGAAGGAAAGGATGGGGATGAAGAGTGACACAGACTTGGCCTGTTGCCTGTTGGACTGGTCGGTGCCAGCAGTTAGCTTAGTTAGCTTACTTATTTTATTCTGTTGAGCAGCCATCTTGGATTTTGAGGTCAGGGTTGGTGAGATTTCTCTGACTTTGAGTTGGAAATCCGACTTCAGAGGGCGTTCCCGTTGAAATTTCCGACTGGGAACTTGGAAATTCGGACTTCCTAGTGCAAATTGAATGCACCAATAACCTACAGACATGATGGCACCAGTCTTCTCATCTATAGTAACTCTTGACAAACAAACAAATAAGGGTATTTCTCACATTTAAACCTTTTCTTCAGAAGTCCTATTTTGAAAAACTGTGTTATTCCTGTCCCAGGTCCTGGAGTTTCAACAGTAATATTTTGGTGCAAAAGATGGAACATGTACAAACTGTGAAAAGCGTGTTGAAGTGCTGCGAGCAGAAGAGAGAGGAAGATTTTGAAGTTGGATGTTACCAACAGAGACCATAGCAGATCAGATGGTGTTTTTACCAACACCTTTTTCACACATACACACACATGCAGAAACACATATGTGACTCACTTTCTGTGGCAATGCTTGTGGTCCTTGTTGCTATATCAGTCCGCACACCCACCAACTGCTGTCACCAAGATGATTACTAAATCGTCCAATGGCAGCAAGCGGTGGCCTCGCTCCATTGGCTGGTTCGGTAGAGCTCATGCAGACGGTCGGTGGGTGTTTGTGTTGATGGGATGTTAATTATGCTGTTGGTGTGTAAGTTAATTGAATACAGTGAATGGAGTGGAATTATAGCATGACAGCACAGTGTAGTACATAATTATGGAAAGATAATAATTCATGATCAAACAGAATACATATAGAATTGATCTTTATGAAATTAAAGAGCAAAGAAAAGGATAAACTCTCAGATATTTGGAAAACTTTTTGGGAATTTTCCTGCGACAAATTTTCAGAGCCAACAAGGTTGGACATATACAATGGCCATAGGCTATCTGAGACACAGTGTTTGTCTTCTCTGTGGCAGTACATTCCTGTGACATTTCCACCATTGAGGGACATAATGAATAATTTACCACTTGGAAGCTGCGACATGAATGTGAAATGGTATCTCTGCATGTGTGCCGTGTGTGTTACCTGATTGCAAAACAGTCATGTGCAGTCATTCAAACCCCAGAGTCAATACTCATCTAATGTGCATTTCAGTGGGAAAACCCCCCCACCCGCGGATAAATCAATTTTGACATGTTGAATTTTCCAGAAACACAGTTAAAAGGTATTTTGACTTCAGGTTTAGAAGCAAACATCAATTTTGACAACTCGAAATGAAATAGAAAACATTCACCGGTGACTATGGTTTAATAATTTCCCTTCATTTGGTTTGTAAATTGGAATAAATTGTCCATTTAAATTCAAATATTGCGGTTTTGCAAAAAGGTTCTCCCCACTCGGTGTGATTCCAGTTCAACTCCCATATAATTTTATGATATTTAGTCACAGTTATTTTGCAGTATGTTGCCTGTGCATCATGCTGTTGGTTTTTCAGCATTTTGAAGCAAATCCACTTTGAGAGTTCTTTGAGTTGAAAGCGAACGGAGCTCCTGCACTCTGGCAACAAATACAATCTTCAGACCTCCTTCTTCATTGCCACAACTCAGTGAGATAAAAAGGCTCTGCTATCCTTTATGTACAACGCCACTTTCAACAAGGGCCACACGCAATCTCGGTTCTGAGTCTATAGATTTTCTGTCGCTTTTTCTTTTTCGCACTCTCTAATTTGTCAGTCTCACTCTTCCCCCAGGTTGCTGTCTTTTATATATGCCCACTCTTTCTGTTTATGTCTTTGTTGCCATTTTCATTTCTTTATCTGCCTCCACCACCTCTCTCTGCATGGGGGGATGCAGCCATCACACCTTGGTCACTGACTTGACTTGCAATCCATTCAACGTGTTTCAATAGAGTCTGCACAAAACAAGCTTTCAGGTAGTTCCATTGTGCCAAATCAGTCCGACATTAGACCCTGAACCTTGTAGATCAGTCCGAGCTGCATTCCTATTGTTCAGGTTGTTCTCTGTGATAATGGGGTATTGTACTTTTCTGGCTTTCAGCTGTCAATAAAATACAGTGTCTTGAAAGTGCTTCAGGAGAAATTGCTGGTGAACGCAGGGAAGGTAGTTTAGAAGCAGTGGGTGCTAAAAAGTGGGGATCTGCGTTTTCCTGCTTTGTTTGTGCTTCTGTTGATGAATTTTGTACCTGTTGATGGCTCATATTTTTACATTTTATCTCTCTGTTTTCTTAAGGACATTGTTTAAGAGGTATTTCAGCCACAAAATAGTCACTTGTATATGAATTACTCACTCCATGTTACCTTGAATTCGAAAAGAAAAGTTTGCTTTTCTCGCTTGCCTCCACAGTGAACGAAGAATCCAAAAACGCAGAGAACTCTTGATAAACTTGAGTTGGGGGGGTTAACAACAGCAAAACTATATCAAAACATCTATTTATAAACTCACACACAACTTGTAAAGTATAATCCAAGTCTTACCTCTTATCCTGTTGAGGGTAGCAGGGGGGCTGGAGCCTATCCCAGCTGACACTGGGTGAGATGTGGGGTACACTCAGGACAGGTTGCCAGACTATCACAGGGCTCAGCATTTTCATCCATCCTTCCATCCATCCATTTTCATCTGTTTATCCGAGGTTGGGATCGTGGTGGCAGCAGGCCAAGCAAAGCACCCCAGACGTCCCTCTCCCCAGCAATGCTTTTCAGCTCCTCCTGGGGATCCCAAGGTGTTCCCAGGCCAGATGGGGAAATCACTCCAGCGTGTTCTGGGTCTGCCTCGGGGCCTCCTACCAGTGGGACGTGCCTGAAACACCTTCAACAAGAGGTGTTCAGGAGTCATCTTGATCAGATGCCGAACCACCTCAGCTGACCCCTTTCAACACAAAGGAGCAGTGGCTCTACTCCGAGCTCCCTCCGGATGTCTGAGCTCCTTATCCTATCTCTAAGGCTGAGCCCAGCCACCCCACGAAGGAAACTCATTTTGGCTGCTTGTATACGCGACATCATTCTTTCGGTCACTACCCAGAGCTCATGACCATAGGTGAGGGTGGGGACTTAGATGGACCAGTAAACCGAAAGCTTTACCCTCACTCGCGAACAAGACCCCAAGATGCTTGAACTCCCTCGCTTGAGGCAGTAACTCTCCCCCAACCCAGAGGGGGCAATCCACCGGTTTTCGGCAGAGAAATTCATGAAAACTTTAATATTTAAAACACTATCGCATAAATAGTCTCACACGCGGACAAGAAGCGTGCCTGAGCAAGCAGAGTTCAAAGGCATGCGCTTGTCCAGGAGCGCAACTCATCTCTGAAGCCTCCCTTTACTTGAATTCATCAAGAATTTTCTATGTTTTTGGATTCTTTGTTCACCATGAAGGTCGAATTACATAGGGCATGGACGCAGCACCCACACATCCATTATAATCAGCTGGAGCTGCTACAGAAGCCATGCCTCTGCGGGCATCATGCAAATCAACTCTAGCTTTAAGCTGCTGGGGTTTTTTTTTTCTCTATGCAACAGGCAAAAACTACATCCTGTAGATCTATATAAAAAAACAGGCACAGTCTGTTTAAAAAGAATTAACATTAATGCCTCATTGTACCAGAGGCAATGTGAAGAGGCAGAACAGTTTTTTGTGTGTATTTCTATATTTCACATTAAAAGAAATCAGTGCATCCTGTATTTTAAAAAATCCAGTTAATTAATTCAGAATCGGTTAGTTTAGCCTACGCGTCCAAACCCTGCATACCCAACTGTAATATCACTTGGCAAAACTCAATATGCACACAGTGAAGCTGGCAACAACCACGCGCTGCAAACATGAAGTCTGTGTAGCAGGTGAAAAACCCTGCTCCCTCTTTCCTACATGACGAGTTGTGCCTGTACCTCATGTATTTTAGCTGTAAGTCCTAGAATCATAACAGCAGTTTTGCCAATAAAAATTTGTTGTGATTTTGAAACAATGGGTCCTTTATTTCACACAGAAGTAAACAAAAGCAAATTTTTCCAGCTGAAACCATGATCGTTGGAAGCTGATTTTATCATCTCTCTGGGGCTAACATTAAAACTCTTTAAATTGGATAAAACTCACTTTTTATTATTAAGAGTGGATTTGATTCACAACAACTTACCTGTATCAGAGTTTTAAATATGCACACAATGGCTACATGCATCATATTGTCCTATAAGGGCTGAAGCTTCATGTTCCAGACAAGAAGTCAGCAACTGATGATCCACTGAACACACAGACGGAAGAAACTGAAGAAACAGCATCATTTGTGGATTTAAGGACAGAGCTAGTTAGCCCTGGTATTACAGTAAAGTAAGTAAGTATTATTTATAAAAAATTACATTTAATTTGTTAAAATAACGCCCAGATGGTTTAGATGGTTTAGTTACTGCCTCAAGCGAGGTCTTGTTCTCGGCTGAGGGTAGAATGGAGCGTGAGATGGATCGGTGGTTTGGTGCTGCTTCTGCAGTGATGCAGGCGCTGCGCCGGACCACCGTGGTGAAGACGGAGCTGAGCCAGTAGGCAGAGCTTTCGATTTACTGGTCCATCTACGTCCCAACCTTCACCTATGGTCATGAGCTCTGGGTAGTGACCGAAAGAATGAGATCACAGATACAAGCGGCCGAAGATACAAAGTTTCCTCCGTGGGGTGGCTGGGCTCAACCTTAGAGATAGGGTGAGGAGCTCAGACATCTGGAGGGAGCTCGGAGTAGAGCCGCTGCTCCTACGCGTTGAAAGGGGTCAATTGAGGTGGTTCAGGCTTCTGATCAGGATGCCTCCTGGGCGCCACCTGTTAGAGGTGTTCTGGGCACGTCCCACTGGTAGGAGGCCCCAGGGCAGACCCAATTACATATCTCATCTGGCCTGGGAACGGCTCGGTGTCCTTCAGGAGGAGCTGGAAAACGTTGCTGGGGAGAGGGAGATCTTGGGTGCTTTGCTTGGGTTGATACGTCCGCGACCCGGCCCTGGATTAGCGGATGGAAATGGAAATGGATGGATGGATGGTTAAGATCTTAATGTAGAGAAAAGATACTTGGACAAGCAACGCACTGGTTACATTTAAGCTTTATGGTTAATGTTTTAAACCTTGCTGCTTCATGCCTCGTTTGTATAAGAGAACAGAATTTGAGGATTGGGAATAATCTTTGAGTTTGGTAAACACAATGCTATCTGAAGCAAGTTTGGCTGGCTACTATTATTACTATATACCCACCGTGGATATTCCAGTCCTGAACAGGTATTAATCTAAAGCCCCACAAAATGTTGTTGGCTGAATACGTTCCCCTTGCCCTTTGGAAGGTGGCTCTAGGTTACTGCTCTGTTCCTGGATCGGGTTTAGCAAATGGTCAGTTGCAGGTTGTGTCTTTGTACATGTATATAAGTTTGTCTGAGTATATCTTTTCAAGCCGTGGTGTTCAAACCAACACATTTACACAGATTCATAATAGGGTTGGAAATCACCAGTTTCATCATGATATGAGATGATATTGATTCTTTGGACAATTATACCGTATTTGCTGATATCACAAATTCTGCCACAATAACATTTTGATTTAATTTGGGCCCTGCAATCAATATGAGATGATATCAGTAAATATCCTCATCTTCTTTTTTTTGGCTGCTTGCCGTTATATTCCATGTGATAGGCCACTAGCACTTTTTGAATGTTTGGGACATAGGTGCACTTGTATGGAAATGGTGACACAGAGGTGCCATGGGAATTTTAAAGTTTAAAGATCCAGAACAGTGGATCATTACAAACCTAATTCCTAATGACCATTACGAGCTCTGCTGTTTCATCTTATCTGCAGATTCCACTTAGGTACAAACAGAAAAACAACAGGCCAATCAACCTGCACCAGGACACTGTAGTTAAATTGCAACAGTGTTTTTTGTAGTGGTGCAGAAGTAATATTTCTGCTGCAGGGCTTATACCTGCAGTGGCTGAACTCTCCCAAAACAATTACAGTGCTATTGACAGTCAACCTCACTAGGAGATGTTCAGTTTATTTCAGGGCAGTGTGCTGCGGTGCTGTGATACACATTATCGTAGGTCAGACAAATGGATCAGCTCAGTTCAAGTAAGTAACAGATATTTTTAATTACTCTGTCGCAACCTCTGCTTCCTCCAGGACACCAACACAGGATGAAAGTACTTCTATTCTTAGTTCTCCACATCGATTTTCATCTATTGCTCTAATTCTTTGCAAATGATCCGATTAGAATTCTCATATCCTCGAATGCTTCATGATTATACAGTTATATGTTTTACACACCAAATAATGCCGAGGTACTAAACAGTGTGAGTCACAGGGCAAGCCCAGCTTCACACTGCGTGCATAATCAGGGTTGTCTGTCGTCATGGTGAGCAGTCATCTCAGAGGGAGGGTCTTAAAACTTGGCATGATCAAAAGTGTCCACAAGTTTCTTTGCGATAGTTGGACTCTGTGTTCTACTGAAAACTTAATAAAGGAGTGAATAAAATGATTTAACACTAACTACAAGCCCGTCCCAGATGTTCTGTCTGCATCACATCTAATTTAACTGGTGCTGTCAAAGATGAAAAGTTTCAACATCTGGAACGTCTGGGATGTTGTGATAAATAATACTGTATAAGGAGAAAATCGTGCCTGGTCTGCTTATGCTGTTTGGTTGTAAATGTGGCACCGTTTGCTGCGCTGAAAAAAAAGAAAGAAATCCAAAGCAGTCCATCAACAAGCTGTCAGCAAACTGCACATAATTCTCCACAACCTGGAGTCTTCAAGTTCAGTCAATACATTAAGGTTTGGAAAAAGACCAACTTTTGCAGTGGAAAATGTGCAGTAAGGTGTATTTCACACTGGAACGAGTCCAAGGAGCGAGCAGGAGGCTGTTAGAGTCTCCCAGCCTGGATGTTAGAGAGCTGCTGCTGATGACAAGGTCTTTCACAGCACATCTGGACATGACAGAGCTGCTCTCTTCGTCAATTGATCTCTGATGGCTTAGATAGAGTAACGGAAGTGTGTAGTTGTCTAGATATATGAGCACTGCTCTTAGCTGCTGGTATCATGTTAAAGTCAATGAGTGGCTCGTGCTGTAGAGGGTTGTAGACCCTTCCTCTTTCTTCCCTAGCCTGTGCTTTATCTGCATCTGAAATGTGTTTTCTCACACAGAGATTTTCTTGCATCAGTCTTTTCTAACAGGCTCAAACATGTTCATGGGTTTTGTGCTCATATTCCAAGCCACATATACATCTGTAATCTCTTTCCAAAAGGCCGCCTCACCAGCACCAGGCTCACTGCAGGCTCACTTTGTGCAGCCTTCTTATAAACTACAATTTTCCACCCTAGATGTTTTTTTATTGTTAAAACAACATGAGTTTTTCACCCAGTTGAGATTGTGGCGTGTCGTGTAAAAGCATTTTGGAGGCTCACCGAAAGGGCGCAAAACCATGATACTGTATCAGCTCACGCTGTCATCACAAAACAGTCTGCAGAAAGTGTGGAAGAGTGGAATCAGTAGAAAGTGAAATCTTTTTGTTTGAGTTGGAGAAGCTGACTCAATCTATATTCCTCCACAGCTCAGTGGAGGCTTTAAATTGAACCCTTACACAGTTGGATTATTTGTACTTTAGTCTGAGTGATACTGACACGCATAGTGCGGAAGCACATCCACTGGCTGCTGTTGTGCCTCTATATGTGGAACTGCACTGTACTGTAGCACACACTTATCACTGAAAGGTATGACTGCGATACTTATTAGTTTAGAAAATGTGTTATTTTGTCCTTAACTTATTTTCAGAAAAGTTTTTTTTAATGTTGGTTTGGTATTGTGGATGGCTCTAAATACTACAATACCCATCAGCCTTGGCCATCTTTGCTATGGAGAGGAAGCTGGTCAGAAGCCTAAAGGCCCGTACGAGCCTGGTCTCATTCCAAAGTCGGCAAAATTTGGTACTTGGACAGCGACTTAAAGGGAAATTTCGGTTTATTTCAACCCGTCTCCTATCGTCCTAAATTTGTTTCAAGTGACTAGTGACATAGCTCAAATAAATAAGGGCGGCCATAAAACTCTGCAAAATCAAATTCCTCCTCCACAAAGTCGAAGTCTGGCAAAAAGTCAGCCATTATTCTATAAATCTTTCATAAAATAAATGAATGAACCTTTCAGGCTACTGTCCGGTTCTGCCTTGCAGCCGCTGCGGCGTGTTCTCACAAGATTTCAGACACGGTATGAGATCGCTGCTTGTTCTTGCGATATTTCGGCCGTGCTTTGGGAAGCAGAGGTAAACGGTAAACACACGGTAAGGTAAGACAACAATTCTGAAGACCACCTAAATGTGGAATGTTAGTATATAGGCTTTCCACATCGAGAGGCGATGGCCGCCCTTATTTATTTGAGCCAGAATACACTGACGAAGAGCTTCGTGAAATTGAAGAACGGAGGAGGAGAGAGAGAGAGGCGCAACAGGTAGAGGACGAGAGAGGAGGAATGGCTGCTGCAAGGCTGCGTAGCTCTGGAGATTGGTGGTGTACCTGTGAATGCTGTGCCCCAGTGCCCACAGAAGAGGAATGCCTCTGTTGCAAGGAATGGGACCGGTTGCAGCCTTATTTTCAAGGTCTGGATGTGACCGAGGACGAGACACCTCCACCTGGAGTAGTATCCAGCTGGGCTTTATCTAGAGCTCGCGAGATATATTTCGGCCGCGCTTTGGAAAGCAGAGCTAAATGGTAAACAAACATGGCAGCACACCGGTAAGGTAAGACAACACGTTTACATGTCGTTTTCTATATGTTCTCTGACATTTATCCTAACGATATGAGGCGGTCTTTGTGGAAAAAAAGCTTGTTTAGTGGACTAACTTTGCACTTGAAAGGATGCCCGTTCAATTAAGTTTTAACAGATCTGACGCTACGGCTGTATCTAGGCTAACGGCTAACATGCTAACTATTATTTCTATGTCACTAGTCACTTGAAACAAATTTAGGACGATAGGAGACGGGTTGAAATAAACCGAAATTTCCCTTTAAGGCGTCAGAAACCAACGAAAATAGTTGTCCTTTAACGTTGATACACGGCTGGTTGCCGTTATAGGTTAACGGTGCCCGGTGGTGTCAGGGGAAACGCGGCGGGACATGAATGAAAGTTAAGGCGTTGAAAGTCCTAGTAGGGTTGGCTGGAGTGGTAGAGGATGGGGCCAACAAACCTCAACTTTCACCCAAGAGAGCGGTGTTCATGTCCCATTAGACCCTGTTGTTTTTTTCCTAAACCCAACAATGTGTGTTTGGTGTTGAAGGAAACAAAAAACATCAATTGTTGTGCTGATGTAGTGCATTTATTTTGAAAGAGACTGTATGTGAATGGTTCAATAAAGTATTTTTTATTCTGATTCTGATAATGGAGGAAAAAAAAGATTGTTTTAGTGCAGTGCTACTCAGAGCTTTACATCTGTCCTATTTTAGGCCTAATACATACTTAAAAAACAACAACTATAACAAGGTCACCTCCAGACTCAGGATTTCTGGTTAGAAGGCTATGGTTCGGGGCAGGTTATGGTCGATAAGCAATGCCAGGCGTAACCTAGCTCCGAGCCCTTCAAAGTTGGCACAGAGTAGGCACAAAAGCAGCACCTATCACCTGACCTCACATTTTTTTAGGTGGTAAAAGAGGTGTTGTTGAATTCATCTGAAATTGACCCAGAATCTGACACTGAATTCAGTTAAGCTGCAGAATTGTTAAAATCTGCTTTCTTAACAAAGTGTTGGCCTTTTTTCATTGATGAAATGTTGACATGTCACAGCAGGAAAAGCACAGGTGTAAATAATAAAATGGATGATGGCTGATTTTTATTCAGCTGCTTCAGTTTCAGGTTCATTCTGCCTCATTTTCACACTGTCATGACTCACTGGGACACTTTAATAGAACAAAGCCATTGTTAATTTTATTAGTAACACCTGCGCTTTTCCTACAATAATAACTTAAAATGTTCACTTTGAAAAAAAGATTTATTAGGCCAGGAGCCTGGTAAGCCCTCAGGGTACTTTGCAAAACTTAACATTTCCAAGTTCACATTGCTGGCAAGTAGAGTATCTGGAAAGCTAGTGACTAAAATTTCTCTGATTCAAGGTGTAGTGAAGAATTCAGGCCAAAGCAAGTGTATTTTTCGGGAAAAGAAAGGTCATCTTAGGCTCAAGTTAAAGCTTATGAACTTGGGAAGTTTTGTATGTACAAGTGAGGCAGTGATAATTAATGATGAAGTGCTGGAAAATAGTTATTTTTGATGACAATTTGTGAAGTGGGCAGTACGTTTTTTTTGTCTTTTTGGGGGATGTTGTGGGTGATGTTTTAAAATAGAATGGCAGCAAACCCCAGAATCTTGTTTTGCTTCTCCACCCGTTGTTTCAGGATACTCCCTGCAGGATTTTATACTTGCATGACTGTTTTGCGCTGTACAATTTGCATATACATCATTTTGCCAGAAACTTGTCCCAAATAAGGGGTTTGAGCCCCGTGAGACCTAACAGTCCCGAGTTTGGGGTGCTCGTCAACTTGTGATGGCCCAAGGTAGCAGCTAAAGTAGTTAAAAAAAAGGTAGCAGAAAACATCTTGAGGTCTGGACCTGGATGCTGTCTAGCTTTAGCCGTGCAAGTGACAGAATCTGAAGCTTGGCAATCAGATGTCCCTTACTTCGGTGGTTGTTGTTAATATCTGACATTATGTTTTCTTTTTTTAAGAAACAAAGATTTTCTAATGTTCTTCTTTTGTTCGGATGATTCAACCGGGAGAGTTTCATGCCCATCCAAGTAAAAGTGCTCCAGCTGTCACCTGGTATCGTCTATCAAGAAAATAAATGGGACTTGCTTGAAATGCCTCCTCACAAATTGCAAGTCATCAGAGTCCACTGGCCTCCCTTGATTCTGTATTTCAATGGCAGGAAGTGTTTTTGTGAGCACATTTGGTGTCTTCCTGTAGAGAATGACAAAAAACAAACAACCACACGCAAAACACATTTTGAATCCTTCAAAGCAGACTTTGATACCAGCCATCAGCGAGTGTTTTCAAAGTAATCTTCATTGCATCCCCTCAAAATTTTCCAAACCTTAAACTGCAGCCTCGGAGGGCGCCAATAAAGCCACCACTGCCAGTTACATGGGATTGCTCGTTTTTTCAGAGCAATCTGTTGACCAATTTCAATCCTCCCGCATCATACTCCCTACCACATCTTTGAAAATCGCTGCTGGTTCCATATCGATGCTCGGTGGCAGAGAGAGTGAGAGGAAAGTGGGCCGACGACATGCAACAAAGGTCATGTACTGGATTTGAGCGAGCGACACCACGGGCGCGTGTTCCTGCTGAGCTGCTAAGATGTGTATCGACGGCGCTGGAAGCTGACCTTGTGCGTGACCACTGCTGATGGATGAGCTGATGGTGTTTGGCCTAATACTGCTGCCTCAATATTTACACACAGGCAGACGAGCTGCAGACAGACAGCCTGACATGAAGGGCGCGCGGGCAGACGTACAGACAGACACTTTTCTCTCTGTTTTATTTTAATACACTTCAAACTGCTGTGGCGCTCGCTGCTCCTGTATTGCTATTTACCCCTCAAGGTGAAACACTCCCCCATTGTTCTCTGAGAACTCATATCCTGTTGATGTAGTTGTTGCTATTGTTGTTGTTGCCGTGAATCCTGATATTCCGCCTGCGCAGTCGTTTTGATCTTATTACATCAAAGGAGCTCTTGAATTATAATGGCGAGCGACTGCAAAGCAATGCCTCGAGCTTCATTACACGTAATTATGAGATGGAGATATGACTGGTGTCAGATGAGCACCTCCTATGTGGAGGAAAAACAACCATATTTTCAGAATGACACTGATATTTTGTCGAGTCTAATGGATTTTGGGGGGCTGGGAAAGGTGCTCAGCACAGAATGGAGGATGAAATTAACAGCACTTTATATTGAGACGGAAAAAGCAAGAAAAGTTGCAAGTGGAAGCAGAGATCAAATTTTGTTTTGCTTTTTTTTTTTTTGCTACAGAAGTATTTGTACTAACAATCTAACCATCCTTGGATCAGCAGTAAGCTTACCCCTGATAAAACATCTCAGACAGTCTATGAAGTTTATCATATAGTCTAAGGTTACATAAATATGGTTAGAAACTTAGGTTGCTCTTAGATGCAGTTTTCTTATTTTATTCACCACCTTGTCTTTTGGTTTCTTCTTCTTTACCATCATATTTTCCTCTCTCTGTATCATTGTTGCCCTTGTTGCCTTGTAATTTTTCTCTCTGCATCCCTCAATCTTTCTCCCAGGCCCGCTCTCTCTTTTATTCTCTCTTTCGCTGCTCTGCACAGTGTCTCTCCCGGGCCATTTGAGTTGCTCAGGGAGCTGTGAAAAGGATGTCTATGTGTCTTTGCGTCTGCATCCTGTAGGGAGTGCCTTTGTGTGTGTGCGCTCACGTGCAGGGACAGTGGAGGTGGTGGAGCGTGTTAAGTCTTGCTGTAGAAGAAGCCCTTAGACTGGGATAAGGATATGTGGCAGGAAGGAGGAAGGAAGGAATGAAGGAAGGAGGAAGAAAGGGAGGGAAGAGTGGATGGTTGGATAGATATATTCATAGAGGATAGATGAATGTCTGTGTGCGGATCGATATAAGGATGGAGGGATTGAGATTTGGATGAATGGATGGGGAGAGGGCCGGGGGAGATGAGTTGGGGAAGCAGGGGAGGAGCAGACGATAACAAGAGAGGATGGATCGATGATGGATAGATACCCAAGATGTATGGATGAGCAGATGATTAATGGATGAATGGGTCGTTTCACACTGCAAACTTATCAGTAATGACCGTAGATGGCAGAAAGTGGAGAGAGCCAAATATGTTGGGTGTTGACGTTGAATAAATAATGTGTACGTGCCGTGGTCTGACAGGAGACAGCAGCAGTTTAGAGCCTAAATGAACCTTTTGGCTGAACATCCAAAGACAAATAAGCTAAATAGGAGCGGGAATCAAAAGGCCCATTAGCAAGCTAATCTGCTAGCTTTTTTACCGCATGGCTTGTGTTGAAGCGCCCTTGAGTCGAGTTTCCCTCCCCTTCCAGTAATGTGTCACGAATCTTACCCTCTGAGGTTGGAGTTAAGGCGTAAGTAAGGCATCATAGAGATGGTGGTTCAGGCTTTGGTAGATTAAGGAAAACAGCAAACAATAGGTTGGGAATAGGGATGTACTTGAGCTCAGGGTAAGGGAAGGGAAAACAAATTGATGGGGAAACAGATTTGGACATAACGATGGCTGAGCAGTAGGCCTATTGGCCAACAAGTCCTCTAGATTACACAACAAAATACACAATTCGTCCATGTCCTCTAGAGCGACACAACAAAGCATTTTCTGATTTGATGCCCAAGTTGGCAGGGCATTATTTGTCTCTGGCTTTCAAAATTGTCTTACGATGTGACAACGCTATGGTTAAAGTTTGGTTAGGTTTAAGGAAACATCATGGTTTGGGTCAAAAATAACTTGACCTTTCCTGTCAATCCAATTTGACTTCCTGAGCTGTAGCACCTCATTTCAAAGTGATATCCAATTAGAGGTGGTAAACTTTTGTGATGTAGTTGTCTTGCATTTTCTTGGACTTTCTGTGGCTTTACTCAGAGGCAGCCAGCTAGTGACCATGTTAACATGCAGAAACACTGCCCACCCTTTGGTCTCCACTGGTTAGCGAACTTTAGTGCTGCAGTGCGCACTTCCCATGTCGGGTGGGAGCTAGCTAGCGGTGCTGCTCATTCATGATTACTGCTGGTAGCACCGTCCCAATGGTGTCCCAAAACATTGCTGCAGTGGCCACCCTCAGTGAGTAAGTGGCTTCATTTTGAGCTGCAAAACCCCTTTAACATTGTTAACTATGTTAGCACCACTAGCTGTGTTGACACTGCTAATGGTGCTAACGGTGCTAACAGTGATAATATACCCAATGCTAAAGGGGGTTTGCAGCTCAAAACTGAGCCGTTTACTCACTGTAGCGACCTGGGGGGAGACTGGAGGGTGAGTGCAGTGTTTCCACAGATAGCTCCCATTAGACCCAGTTGGTTTGCAGTGAAGTGAACATTAGCAAAATTAACCAATGGACTGACATGGTTAACTGCTCAAAAATATTCTCAGTTGTTAACTGATGAATGGTTGACCGATTAACTTTAACTGCTGACATTCCCAATCCCAACGAAATCATTCGCCTCTGTCATTCGCATCTACCATGTTGTCATTGTTGTGGAGTGGACTCTGCCATGAACTTGAGTTAGAACAATATTAACACAATATATTAATAGTTATTGTTACCGCTTGTTCTTGGTGTGGACGGACATTCTTTCCTTTGCCCCTGTCATAGTTACTACGGCCGTTAAAGGACGCTGACGGTTGAAAATAAACAGATCATTTTGGGCCACATGCTGATATGCTGAATTGACTCCTCTGTATCCTTTTGTCTGTGCAAGCTTTCATTAGAGTGCTATCTTAGAGACCACACTGGCCTTTATAGATTCACCTGTGGGTTTGGCAATGCTGCTTTGTGGGATTTTATTAAAAAATGTTTAAATTTCAGCAGGGACTGAGTATTGAAAATGACATTTGCTGTCGTTTTACTCTAGTGGCATTCAGCTGTGTCCCCTTCATTATCTGATATTTCTCCAGCCAGACTTCCTGAACAGAGCTGATGTAAGTCTTTCGCCTGGTTACTGACCCACACATTAAAGAGTTTGAGGGAAAGTTTTGATGGTACAACTCTATTAAGTTTGAAGGTAACTTATATTAAAGAGATGGCTTGTTTCTCCAAGTCAAGAGTTTCTCTTGACATTAATATTGAGCCCTTCTTTTGCTTTGATGTGATTCGCTCACAGTCAGAGGGAGTGGTCAGAGAACAGGCCAAAACCAAAGGTTATTGTCAGATGAACTTACCAATATGGTGTGTGACCTTTATTGATATCTATCCAAAGATTTACTGTCACTTGGTCGATACAGACTCTTCCTCAGGTTCAGAGGTTCGATCCAGACGAGGAGTAAGAGTCTAATTTTTAACCCTGACTCCATCCATAGCTGTTGAAACAATAAGAAACTTCATACAGTCTGATTTTTCTGTTCCAGCAGACATCAGAAGGCAGAATCTGTACAGAAGTAGATCTTTCTGTTCTTGTGCAAATAAAGTATTTATCATTTCAGGTTTTTAAGAGTTTACAAAGAACAAATCTCATCTGACTTTAACAATACTTCTGCCTCTGAGTGCCTCCAGTGCTGAGCACCAAGGTGACAAGTAGGTGGTTGCCTTAGGCAACAGCAGGGAAGCTTTAGGCCATTATCATACCAAGAAACAGGATATCACTTCAGATTCATTGTGAGAATGAATAAGTATATGAATAACTCTCTCTTCCATTTTCTTCTTATCTGTGACTACAAATGGCATTTGTTGATTTGTAAAATTAAAAGTAACTCGTTTCCTGTCTTTTAAACAGTTTATTATCTATTAAGAATGTGTAAAAATCCTGGAGGCTGCCTCAATTCTCTTTCAGTGTTGTGATACTTGTCACGCAGTTCAAGTTTTCAGTTATTTTTGGTATTTCTTTTGACTTCAGTGCACCAACACAACAGATGGTACATGTAGTGTAGCCCCATGCCTACAGTAATGTGATGATACCCAACACATTGTCTCTTTGCTTACAACTTTTCCTCCACCAAGGAGGTTATGTTTTCGGTTCAGTGTGTTTGTTTGTCAGGATTATGGAAAATCATCTGACCTCGTTAAATTTTGGAGCAGATCAGAATAACAGGGTGGAAACAGAAAGTATTTTTTCGTTTTTGTTAAAATTGCAAGATAGGGCGTTTGGCCTTGGTGGAGGTCTGCGCTCTCAGAGTGACCTTCTTGTTTTCTGATGATTTTAATACAAAGCCTATCTAAGACACTGGTGTTGGTGCAAGATAAGGTCTTTACAGGGCTATCAAATGGGAGAATTTGCTACTTTTTGGTTTTTCTTTTCTTTCTTCTTACTGAGAGTTAAAAGAAAAGTTCTGAGCCGGGAACAGAGGTAGTAACAGTGCCCAAACGACCTCTGTTAAAACGGGACAGCCAGCAGGACGGTATCATAGGTGGCACAGGTGTGACATTTTGGCGACATGTTATGCGTGCGACCCACCTGATTTAAAAAGTAGCTGTTAGTAGTTAGCAGCTAACTCAAAGAAGAAGCACAGTGGCTGAAAATGCCCGCAAATGTCACAGTGTGCACTTCTGACCTGCCATACATGCTATTCTCTCAGTTAACCCAGTAAATTTCCACTCACCCTGCCTCTCCACCACACCTACCTGCCAGCCTATCGCCTGTCCACACATCTCCCACTTCATCAAGCTAATGCCTGACTCCTGCTTCATAGACTCTCCCTGCCAGATTGTTCTTTGTCATACCCATGCAAGACTTTCGAGCATTTATTCCCAGACTGCTTCCTCGTTGCCGAACCCGCCTGCCCCTGACTCTCCTGTTTCGTCTGCTCCCCGGTAAACCACTCAGCCTTCTGTCCCCGACCAAGAGCTCTGCTTTGGCCATCCTAGTTTCTGTTCGCCTGTTCCCAGTGATTGTTTGGAGAGATCGTCACCCAACTCTCCGACGCCACTGACTCACCTGCCCCCCTTACCACACCCATGACAGCAAATTGGGAAAACAATGAGGTCCTAGAGCTCCTACCCTCTGGGCAGAGGATGAGATCAGCTCTACATGAAGCAAATTAACGTCTTTCCCAAAATGTCGATGTGTATTTAGTGGTTGCTGATCAACCAAACTGATTAAGTAGCACAAATCTTGTCCTTTATTCAGCTAACACCAGATATACATGACTCAGGAAAAGGTCTTGCTTTCTGTTCTTTCTGCTTCACAGATCTGTGAAACGACTGAACATCAGGCATGTAGATCACCTCCATTTTGACAAACAACATTTGTGTTTTCAAAACGCCAGATTAAGCACATCATTTTACAGTCCTGATGCTTGTTAGCCCCTTCGTTTTGGTAGCACGGGAAAAAAAACAACGGTACAAAAGTGTTGTTTTGACAGCAGCTTTTCTTATCTGTGATGGGTCACATTTTCACTGCTGCCTGCCAAGGTCTTCTGTCGCTTCTCCAAAAGCTGCCATTATTTTGATCTATAAATATATTACTTGTGTCTTTGTTCTCTTACACACACAAATGAACACAAGCTGCCATGCTGTGCGCAAATTCATATCCATGCACCGCCAGGCGTGTACACACAGACACTGAGATGCAGTCTTGCTCGCTGGTGTCTTGCAGTATGAATCCAGAGAATCTGTTTCTCCTCACTTGGTCCCTGAAGGCATCAACGAAGAAGAGTTTTGTTTCAGTTTTGAATCCCTTTAAGGACCATAGGAGATATTGGGTGATGTGTAAGAGCAGAAAGAGCTCAGCATTACACTTTCATCTTTACCTGTAATCATTTTGCCTCCACCACTCATCCCTCTCTCATGCCCTCTCCTCCTCTTCCTCTCCTCCTTCTCCCTCTCAGTATGAATTGATTTAGTCTTATTACCTTACACACCTGCCCTCTGGTTTGGCTCCACTCTTATCTCTCTCTCTCACATAGACACACATATACCCACTACTTCCTTCTATTTTTTCCCCCCGTGCTCCCTCTGTCATACTCACACACACACACACAAACACACACAGACTCAGTAATCAGATCCGGCAATCTCTTGTATTTTTGAATACGGCAGCTAAAGTGAGATACGGATACAGTCTCAGCTTTCAGCCCGGCTCCGTATCAGCATATCAGCCAAACTGTAGTCACGTCTCACCAAAATAGAAGCACAGTATGTTTTTGAATGTAGGAGACATGGTGGTGGCAGCACTGCTCAGTGTGTGTGTGTGTGTGTGTGTGAGTGTGTGTGTGTGTGTGTGTGTGTGTGTGTGTATAGAGCGATGCTGTGCTCCAGTAGCATGCCATTAACACTAACAGGGTTAGGGCTTTGATTCCCACCGGGCCACCTGTGTGAAAACTGGACACATTATGCAACACTTCAGTTACCACAAAATAGAATACATGAATATAAACAGTATGTATGAAACTATAAGCTTCTGCACCTTTTTTTATTGTGGTATATTTTAAATATTAGGTCTTATCTGTATATTATCACAGAAAACTTTCCCCTCATTATTTTAACTAAGTATTTAAATGCTGTAAAAGACTCAGAGATAATTATTCAACGAGTCTCATCTCCCTGTCATGAAACTTTTGGCAGTGCTACACAAGACTGTCATGCCACATCCAACTTTGTCACAGAAAGGACAGAGAGAGCAGACTTTTGAAGTGGAAGGGTTGTTTTTGCTTTCAAGGATCCAAGGGTGAAAATAAAAGGCCCGTCATTTTCTGCACAGGCAGTTTGGTGACTGGCAGTTGGAGTACCTCTAAGGCTTGGATGGGCATGAAACTCTCCTTGTTGAATCATCATTATAAAAGATGAGCAACTGTGTTTGAAAATTCTGGGCGCCTCCAGACGATGACCATGACCCACTGCGTCCCTTGTCACGGTCTAGCTGGAGGCCTTTGTTGCATCCATCTTTCCGTCATTCCCTGTCATCTTGCTGTCATGGTGCCGTCTAGTAATGACATAAAATGCCCCCAGAAACTATAAAAAAAAGAAAACACCTTGCTGTTTGATAAAAAGCTAAAGGTACAAGCATAACCATATCATCATGGAGAAGGAAGTGTGCATCTACTCATGGTTAAGAGGCTTGTGCTCATGATACAGTGAGATGTAAACAGTAATGGCGTCCTTCCTGGATGAGATGTAACGTTAGCTTGCTCAGTGGGGCTAGGTGAGCTAGCAGGAGATGCACACATCCTTCAGTACAGTGATACAGTTGTCAGGTGTAGTTTGGTAGAAAGAAAATAGTTCCTACAAGACATACATACATATGATATCATATCAGTTCTTTGGGCACCGATACTACAAATTCGGCCACAACATGATTTCGACACAATGTGATTCAGGGGCATGTGATCGATTTGAGACAATATTATGCCCATTTAACACAATTGATTACAGAAGATGCTGCCATCGCCTTTCTTTTTCGCTGTTGGCCATAAACACATAAATAATGTAAATAACTGTAACCGCAGATGTCTCTACAGCTGATACCTACAACACTATGCAACTCACAACAGAACAATCTGGATTGATATTTTGGGATAAACCTTATAAAAGAACTCTCTCTGATTCTGGATCAAATTTGGATGAATTCAGCAACATTGCTGCCATGTTTTGTTCTGCAACGATGAAGCGTTTTCATATTCGTTACAGCTCTGACTGGCTCAAAAGCAATGATGGGCGAAGCTTGTGGGTATTGTCGAATTAAGGGCCGTCAGCCACACCAAACCAACAGAAAACAAACATGCTTATTCAGAGAATAAGTTGAAAACTGGTAGCCATAACATTAGCATTTATAATCAGATCTGTAGAGACACTACCTCAATCTAGTTTTAAGAAAAACATAATATCAACCTTTACAAAGGGGCTGTTGTATTAATTATATTAAACTGCATTAGCTTCAGCCAGGCGGGCCTAATAAAGTGGCAGCTGAGTGTTGATTCACATTTCCAGCTAACAAACCCATCAATTCAACCACAAGAACAGCCTTTAAAATGGCTCAAATAAAACATTTTAATGATATATAAATACCTTCCTTCTTCCTGGCGTTTCTTAACATAAGAACAGCAACTAGTCACTGGAGCCGTGATGTCTGCCTTGTGTTCTCTCTTTTTCACCTTCTCAAGGGGTACGTGTTTTGGCGCTCTCTTAAACTTCCCTTGCACTCACGGCCATGTTTCACTTGGAGTTGACAGAAGAAGTTGCTTGTATTGCCGCCTCTGGCAGCAACCCTGCATAGTCTGCAGATCATTGCACGTCCAACTTTTCAAAACCAAACTGTGTCCTTGTCTGTCTTTATTGGCCTGGTGACATTGCCCACAGTGCATTAGCAGCTACACTTCGCGGTGACATCTCAATTCCATTCAATACTGGCACGAGCTGTATAGCCCAAATTTGTACCACATCATGAGGCGTCTAGTGTGCAGTCGTTATTACACTGCCCACGTCTGACAGAGACGGCCCATTTTAAAACTTTCATCGAAAAACACATCACCTGAAAAAACAACATAAAAGAATTAGAGCAAATCTGTCCTCTGAATCCGACGTAATCATTCACCGAGTCTGATGAAAGCAAGCCAATATCATTTGGCGATCTGTGGGCCTTTTGCGGTGCGGAGGACATGATGGATTGAAATAAAGGGAGACGATGCGTAATGCAGACAGTGTCAGCTGTCCAATCCCCAGAAAGGATTTTATGATTGATGGCAGGCAGTAGCATTTAGAAGTCTCACACCTCTGCACTGCACTCTCAGCACTCACAGTGATTACATCTGAGAGTCTGTGTGTGTGTGTGTGTGTGTGTGTGTGTATGAGAGACCTGGGAACCAGAGGAATAGAGCAGTGGTGTTTTGTGTGTGATTCTGCATGTGTGGGGTTGATTACGGTGTCGAGCGTCTGCCTGCTTGCATGTATTTGTGTGTGCGTGTGTGTGTGTGTGTGTGTAAAGGTGATGGTGCAGTCTGTCCATGTGTGATTGTGTGTGTTGCCGTGGAGCCCTGAGTGCTAGTGGTGGTGATAATGTGGGACTGAAGGAGGGAGGGAGGCAGTGAAGGACAAGTGAGGATGTAGCAGAAAGGGACAGATGTAGGGAGGAGTAAGTCAGGAGATGAAGGATGCATAGGAAGGATGAGACGACTAAAGACAAGGTCCGAGGAAGAAACGTAGGGTATGGAGGATGGATGGATGGTTAAATAAAGCTGCAGCAGATGGGGACAGGGAGACAAGGTGGTATGAAGGGGAGGAAAGGATTGATAAGGACAGAGGGATGGAGGGAGGAAGGGAAGAGAGGGATGCAGGTACAGGTAGGATAGAGAGAGAAGGAATGATGTTAAAGCAAGATGGGTCACAGAAGGGATGGAGGAGGAGAGGGTGCACAGAGAGGAGTGAAGGACACATAAAGGTGTGACAAAAGGGAATAAACAGGTGAGGTGGAGAAAGGAGGGAGAGGAGGGGGGAATGTGTTGATGGGTTGGAAGCTTTAGTGATGTGTTAACTGCAAGTGGTGTGTGTTTGTTGCTCCTTTTAGTGAGACTGTCAACATTTCAGCAAATGTCGAAAAATGACGTGGGTTCACATTCAAGTGACAAAGTCCTCTAGCAGCTCGCAGAATCTGACGTGTCCATTGTGAGCAAAGCAACAGAAGAAGTGTGATGGTGTTGTGGAGCCACAAAGTCTGCAGTGGATGAATGGGTCGACAGGACTTCAGACTTGAACAAGAGAGGCTGCTGTTTGCACCCAAGTTGTTTTGTGCCTTATGCTCACATTACACAGCAACAAAGTGACCAGCTACATTATCGCAGAGTCGCCGTTGAAGATTGTATTTGGTCAAAAAAATATCTATGCTATTGATAAATATCTAAACCTATTTTAACATCACATTTCACCTATTTTCACCTATTGCATCCCTATTTACACCGCCATGCACATAAAGCTAGTATTATGCCACCTAACTAAGCTAAATGACAGCCCCATAGCTAGAAACAAAAACATAAGATTAGTTGACGCTTCACCGCATCATTGGAGCGCTTAAAATTTTTGAGGCAAGCTCAATTTGTAGCCCGCAACGCCGCAGCGACGAGTATCTGGCGTCAGTTTGTAGCTTCATGTCACCAACTTCCATCAAAAATGACTCGAAGCCTGTTGCTGTGTTGCTCTTATTGTGATCACAGCATTAACCAAACCAAACCATGTTACTTAATACTAACTATATTTCCATAACAACACTGTGAAAATTCCATCTGCTGGGGAAGGCTGTGAGATATAGTTGAAAACCTGTGGTGAGAATCTATTTGTCAAGCTGCTTTTCTAAGATCAAGACTGAACTTTCAAGCTGACGTTATATAAAATCTTCCAGAAGTCAGTGGTTATGCAATGTTATCACATTAAAACCACTATTTTTGTGACACAGAAAGACCCAAGCTTAAAGGGAATGTGGTGCTCAAAGCTCCCAAAAAATTTGTTTGAAAAACTCAACAGCATTGTCTCTTTCTAGAACTCATGACGTTGTTTCTCAAGATAATCCACAGACCACAGGAATCGTGCATCTACTCATGGACGAGAGGCTCGTGCTCCGAACAGCATGAGATGCCAACATTAATCGCGTCCTCCTTGGCTGAGCTGTAACCTAAGCTAGCTCTGTGGTGCTAGGTGAGCTAGCAGTAGATGAACGCTTCTTTCTGTGCGGTGATAGGGTTGGTGTTTTTAGTTCAGTAGAAAGAAAATAGTTCCTGCATGAAACTGCTCACAACAAGGTCTGTGGATTATCTTGAGTAACCAGGTCATGATTTCTGGAAAGAGACATTAACTGGGTTTCCATCCAAATGTGTCGCAAATTTTAAGTGAATTTTGTGAAAATGCGCAAAAGAAAATGCGAATTTATGCACGTTTCCATTCATTATTGTTTTGCGAGTATTGGGAGTCAACAGGTCGAGCAGAAGGTGGCGCTTCTCTTGAAAAATAAAAATGCAAAAGAACACCCGTAGAAGAAGAGGGCGCCGTGAGATGACGTCATTGAGAGCGTCTCATGTCCACAACTGATGTAAACAAATACCGGCACATCCATGACTACGACGAGATGGAGAGATTCCTTGGGAACTTCTTGGCTATTGCGAGAGCTCTCATCACACTCATATCAGCGTTGTCAGCGTAGCCTACATAATGCCGTGATGTCTGTGTTCAACACATCCAGTCTATTCAGGTAAGTTTTGAAATAGCCTACACTCACCTGACACTGGAGTAATTACCTCTCTCTAAGTTCACACAGGTGTGTGTGT